>NC_037349.1:43978333-44281363 GCF_002263795.3 Bos taurus | reverse complement strand
AATATTGTAAAGTAATTAGCCTCCAATTAAAATAAACAAATTGATTTAAAAAATAAAAAAAGGAAAGGAAACCCATCAACTGGCTCCTGATCACTCAGCTCCACAACATGAAACAATCTGGTAGAGTTCAACTCTGATTTGTCTTAGAAATATACAGAGAAAACAGGGGTCATTCAAGATCAGGCTGCCCATCAGAAGAGACCTCTGTTCTACTGTATTGGTTTTAATTTGTGAAGGTGCTTTCCTTTCCCTACAACTACCTCCTGAATTCACTCTGTTCTTTCATACAAAAGCCCAGTCTTCCACTAAGAAGGCTGAGGGCTCCCGTCAGCTGATCATCAGTTCCGCTCATTACAGTTGTCTCGACTTTACCACGCCTTTCCTTGTGGTTTACATTGTTTTACAGTTAATACCCGAGATTCTCACCCTTCAAAATTTCTAGGTCACCACAAATATTCTGGTCTCACTTCTTATGACACCTCCTGTTGCCAAAGCCATCCCACCCTTTTATTTTGTCATCAAATCACCATAGGAAGAGGCAAGGAAGAATTATCCTGCAGGAGTCAGAGGGCCCTACCAACACTGTGATTTTTGACTTCTAGTCTGCAGAACTGTAAGAAATAAATCTCTGTTGTTCTAAGCCTGCCTGCTTGTGATACTCTGTTACAGCAGCCACGCGAAAGATATTTGCTGGAAAATTTCCTCCATAGTAAAGTTACTATTATTCCCTTTGTTAATTATTGCACAGAAATGGAAGAGATATTTTGGGACTATATGCATCCTTGAAACTCAGTTCTGTGAGTGTTTACCCAGCATATGCAAAGTGGCTTCACTCACGTGTACAGGTGTCACCCTTGGGGGAATGTCTCCTGGCTGAACAGGGAAAACCAGAAGGTTGATCCAGGCAGAGCACCTGAGAGAGTTAACCCTGGGAGAGTGGGCAAGGAGTGGGCAGGCGACATGGCCAGTAGGCAGGGCACAGTGGGCCACAGCGGTGTGCAGGACACGGGGGGCCAATGAGGAGGCCTTCACAGAGCTGTCTGAGCGAGAGGGGCGGGGCTGTAGGAATGAGACAGGGAGCTTCTTCGGAGTCTGCAAGGGACTTCATCTTATTTCTTCCAAAACGGAAAAAGGCAGTAATGAAATAATGGTTTCTAACTCCAAAATTTCCATAAAAAATTTTTGTTGCTGTTGTTATGTTTTCTTTTCCCTGGCATGGAGCTAACTGACCTGGTATCATTTATTACCAGAAGTTAAAAGGCAAATAAAGAGGGCCAAATTCCAACGGAAACCTGGCTTCATTGATTAGGCCAAATGCATTTCAGAATTATTGGTTGCTAACCCTCAAGGTGAACAAAAGGTCTTCAGACATGGAACTGTAATTTTCCCCTAGAGACGCTTATCGGTGATTTCAACGGATGGACCGCAGGCTTTGTGGACGCTGACAAACCACCAGGAACAGCTCTAGGAAGAACTCCTGACACCTTCCTCTGGGCTAATTGCGAAGGTGGAGGCCACACCCTTGTGCTTATCTTCTCCAGGTGCAAGGCTAGTCACCTCACACTGTGCACCAATGGAGATCACATTTCCCTTTTGAGGAAACAGCCCAACTCTCTCTGCATCAGATGCTACAAGCAAAACACCCTAATTTCCTTCTTTCAAAGAAAAAAGTGGTTTCTTTTTTGTTGTTGTTACTAGGGACTAAGCCTGGATAAATGAAATCCACAGGACACTCTCAGTTAGCTTAGTCTTATGGCCAAGTTGTAGACAGGGTGTTGCTGCGTTGAGGATCTGATAATTTCTCCTGTCTTCCCTCAAGGAAATGCTAAAAAGCACATGATGGAGACATCAGAAGATGGTCTGCGCAAATTCACAAACTGAACCATTGACTCTCAGGGCTGTAAAACTGAACACATTAAGGATGGGGAGATGGTCCTTATTCCCTGTATGTCAACTCAGTCAACACCTTGACTTCTGCTTGAGCCAGCCAGCACCTACAACCTCTGGCCAAGGTCAGCCTGTGAGGTGGTTGCTTTCAGGGGAACCATGCATAAGGCAGAAGCCTGAGCAGGGGACGCTGGACTGAACTCTCAGACACTGCTGGCATGAGCCTCTGAAAGTACGCTCAGTTCCAGCCCCAAACAAAGCTCCCATCAAATGCAAGTAAAAAATGAGAAGAGAAAGAAGTCAAGGTTTAGGACAACTTATGTGGTCATCCTGGCTTCATTTCCTCCAGGCTTCCCCTGCTTCCTTCAAGTTCAAAACACACGCTGGCAAAAACACTATCACTCTTGAATGTTCGTATAAACTTAATGGCAGAATGAAAGAAAGGAGAGTGTGCGGCAAGTTAGATGGATTTCGTCCAGAGTACCCTGCAGGAGCAACTAATTTTACTGCAGACTCTGAGAGGGTTAATGTTCCTGGCACACCACTTCGTTTCTGAGAGAAGACCTCAAGCAAGTTATTATCTGTATCCCTATCATCGTTGAATGTTTGCCCCCACACTGGAAAAGAAGCCTGTTCTTCTCTGCAATGGGGCTATTAATTTTTTCTAAATGATGGTCTATGGGATAAAGAAAACAAAACCAAAACAACATCTTGGAAAATAATTTAGTAAAATACAGGACTCTCCAAGAGCTGAGCCGGGCAGCAGCCTAGGTTACAAACAAAGTCTCTTAGCAGTGCCAGTAAAATAAAACAGAACCACTGTTTCAGACACCCTATTTTTGGCTAAGGTTTCACTCCTCAATTACTTTCAAAGTTATTCATTTCAGTCAACATTATAAGGGTAAGTCAACATTTGTCCTGGCAGCAAGCCCAATTTTGTTATTTTATTAGTCTGCTACTAGTTAAATTGGCCCATGATTAAACACATCTAATAAATAGCCCCAGAAGATTGGAGTTTAGCAGAAAACCACATTCAAGTTCTCTTACACAGGATGTTACTATTATTTGACCTTGGGCAGAAGGAGACAGGCACACCTTCACCTCGATAGGTTCCTTTAAGCAAATGCCAGCCCACTGCCTGAAACTCATTTTGGTCATGCCCAGACATGGCACTGCAGACCTTCAGAGAAAGAGGAAGCTAAATATTTAGCTCTCTCTGCGGTCCCTGGCTCAACATACGCCTTCTGATCATCAAGCAAAGCCCTGACTCTGTCAAGGAGAAAGGGCCAGATGTTTAGAGCTGAAGCACTTTATGAGTCTGACCTCGAACAGTGTGAGAGCTGCCGGCAGACTTGAGCCTCTGTGGCCCTTACAGGGAAGCAAACCTTGGGCACAGATGTTTTCTCTTGATTGGTGTCAGGTTATGTCTTTTTGCCAAGCAGGCCACAGAAGAAATGTGCCCACAAGTCTGGAAAATGGGGTCAGAGTCTTACATTACTGGTAGATGCCAACAAGTCACCCGGAGGTGACATGGTGACCTAATTACAGCCACAGGCCTGGAGGAAGGGCTCTGTGGTCTGAGGTTTCAGTCAGTTGTTTCCTACTGACTTCTTGGAAGCCGTGGGGTGGGATATAAATTCTGTGTTTATCTCTGTAAAAGGGATTCCCTGGCTTCCCCGTGGGCTGGGTTGAAGGTGTAGGGGGAGAAGAATGCACCGGGGGTGCCAGCTCTGCTTCAGGGTTTGGAAACTGTACAGGTCTGTGTACAGACCTCAAGGGCACTTTAAGGACACTGGCTGAGGGTTCCTCCGTGTTTAAGAATGAGCAGAAAGCCTCTGCTGCAAGTGACAAAGTTCTTATCACTCTGGCACCCTAAACGATTCTTTGCAAAGGTTCTAAGGATAAAATATGAACCAGCCTATCTGGCCAGAGGACCATGTCCTGTGAACTCCATACCTTCTGACTCCAGATCAACAATGTAACTTCCACAGGCTTGGTCTCATGCCCTGTGAAGTGGGGTGGCTCTCCTACCGACCCACAGGGCTGTGCTTTCATTCATTCCCTGTAGCACTGGGCTCTTCCCTGCCCAGGGACAGAGCTGTCACTCCAGGTCACTGCCACAGTCTCACCAATGACATGCCCTGCTCTCTGAGGACTTGGGCTGCTAGGAGACCACATTTTAATTCCACATTCTTGACTTCCCTTTCCTCTTGCAGTTTCATCATCTGCTTAGTCAAGCCCTGACTGGACACAGCAAAACTGGGAGTGGTTTGGCAAGATCCAAGGCTACATCCAAGTAGAAAAAAACATCAGCCATGAAATCCCAAGATAAGAACCTGAGGGGCTGAAGGGCACCCAAGTAGGGTGGGTTGTGAAGTCTACAAGGAACTCCTCCCAGCCTACCCTCCCCAGCCCACACTGCTGAACTGTGGGCTAGAAGAGTTGGCTTCCAATCTTGCCTGATCCCAGTACTATCTGGGATGAGGCAATGATAGGAATTCCGGGTGTTCAAGCCATGTCGGAGGTGCAAGGTAGAACTCCCAAAAACAACATGCTTCTTTTGGCTTCCAGAAAGCACCAGGCACAGATCCACCGACCTGTTCTCTCTCTCTCTCATCCTCCTGTCATCCCTTGAATCTCAGCATTATCTTAGCGTCCCAGAAGAGGAAAAAGAAGCACAGAGATGGAAAAGGATGCACAGATCGCAATCTCAGTGTCCCAAAGGAAGCACAGTGTGTTCCAGGCGAATCTGAGATGAGCAAACACGTCACAGGCAAGCAACGCTGACAGCCGGGTCTGCCATCTGACGGAAGACGAGGCTGGGGTAAGGGATCCTATATTCAGCTGCTAGGTGAAATCTAAAAGGAACATCCAACCAAGGGCCCTGGGTCTGCAGGAAAAGAACATGGACCCCCTCCTCTGGCTGCCTGGTCAGTTTCTGTTCTGGATGCGAACAGCAATTTGGAGCAGTTTGCAAGCCTCGCAGAGGTGTGACTTCCAGAGAGAAACATAAAATGCAGTTACTGAGCTCCCTGGTAACTCTATGCTGTCCCTCTGGGCACAATTTATCCCGTCAAACCGTTTGGTCTGTGCGCATCCTCCGCGGCACATGCCTCCACTTGGAACCGGGGAACACTGCACTTGGGTGTTACAGAACAGCCTGCTCTCGACTGGGAACAGGATACACTGAAACCTGATCCTTCAAAGTGGAAAAAGCTACCAGCCACACAGCCACCGGGGAGTGACTGAATTGGGAAAAAAGGTTTTTTCTTAAAATTGAAAACTTTCCTGCTTTGGCTTTCAGCTGACATCTTACCGCCCACCAAGCAATGGTTTATAGGAAAATAAGGTACAGGAAACTGTGAGGATTCTGTAACAGATTTGTATGGCCTCGCCATTGCTCCCACACTCCCCAAGCAGGCAGATGAATAGCTTCACAATGTTATTCCTTGGGAGGTAGGGTGGGTGTGGGTGTGGGTGGGTGTGGGTGTGGGTGGGTGTGTGTGTGGGGGTGTGTGTGTGTGTGTGTGTTGGTGCACACATGCAGAACACAAGACTGAACTTTGTTTGAGAGTTTTCCTTCTGTAGCACGTTTTTAATGACAGGAATTAAATCATGCCCACTAACAATGTATTTTTCCAAAGGCTCATAACAAACCCTGGCTCCCACTGCTGTACACTTCCAACCTTGAAACACAGTGATTATGTGTTATTTCTAACTCTCAGTAATTAATATGCAACCAGATGTATCATTATCTACAGTCTATTAAAATTCAGAAGACTGTGCGTTTGAAAAAGGCTGCATCACACTGACAAAGGAGGCAAAAACCTCCGAGCCCCAGCCCTGTTCCCCAGTCACACACGGTTCATTTCAATCACAAAGACACATGAGGGCAATGAATAAAAAAGGGCAGCTGACTTAAAAGAAGTAAATACAAATCTGTGATTGGGTTGTTTAGTTTTGCCACTGGAGACTCAGTGGTAAGGGGTGCCAGTAAAAGTTTCCAGGAAAGACAAGGGCAGTTTTGTGGTAAAAGAAAAATGTCCTTTATTCCTGAAGTCAAGTGCTCCTGTGGCAGAAAGGGGCAAAGTTCCCATGAGCTTGCCAGCACTGGCCAGCTCTAGAGGGAAGGGCTCCTCTGGGAGACTTGGTGAGGGTCTAACCTGACAGATTCCCCCCAATCCCCAAGCACCCTCAGGGATGAGGGGAAGGCCCGTTCACCAGAAGGTGCTCCCTCCTTCTGCCCCACCACTTAGGGGTCAGGCTCTGGACCACTCCTGAATTTACAAAGCAGGTCTGGGCAGAGGGGTGGCAAGGGGCTGCCCCGGCCCAGCGAAGCCTCCAGAACTGCAGCTACGTAAACTACATGCTGCCAGGGCCCCGACCGACCTACTGAGTTAGTTCAGTCACTCTTTGTGAGCTTCTAGCAATTTTCCAGAAACAGGGAAGTAGGTCGTTCCACCCCGACCCAGATGTAATTCTCTTCTGATTTTGTCTAGAGGAGGAGAGGAAGAGGGTGGGAGGATTGCAAAATGGGTAAAGGGGGTCAGCTCTGTGGTGATGGATGGAGATGAAACTTTTGTTGGCGACTATGCAGAAGTCAAAGAGTGTATACAGAAGTCAAAATATAATGTTGTACACATGAAACTTAGATAATGTTGTAAACCAACGTAACCTCAATTTAAAAACAAAAAGATACCCCAGGATTAAAATAATAAAGACAACAATAAAAAATTAAAAAAAAAGAGAGAAGAGAAGGAAGCACTATGCAGCCAACGGGAGACCCCTGGATGGGGAGGAGGAGATACCAAAATCCATGGGGTCTCCTGCTACCCATTGCCAGCACACACAGTCACTTATTTAGTCCACACAACAATCCCAACACTCCATTTTATAGAAGAGGAAGCAGGTGTTCAGAGAAGTGAGGTGTCTTGCCCCAAGTCATACCCAGTAGTTATTGGCAAAGCTGAAATTCAAGTTCAGCTCTCAACTTGAAAGCTTTCCCGGACAGGATATGCAAATTCCTCTTACAATAACAACTATATTAATAGTAATAAATGGCTTCCCAGGTGGCTCAGCGGTAAGCCTGGCAATGGAGGAGACATGGGTTTGATCTCTGGGTAGGGAAGATCCCCTGGAGAAAGAAATGGCAACCCAACCCAGTATTCTTGCCTGGGAAATTCCATGGATAGAGCAGCCTGATGGGCTACTGTTCACAGGGGCCCAAAGAGTTGGACACAACTGAGCACCCTGCAACAGTAACGATACTGACAGGCGATTTTGAGCCGGACTTTGTCAAAGTATGTTCCATGCGTGATTTCCTTGATTTCACTTACCCATTTCACAAAGCAGGCAACTGAAGCTCAGAGGGGTGAAAAACTCTGCCTGAGGTCACAGAGCTGGTAGTGACCTGCTCTATGACCTGCTCTATGGAGCCAGACTGAGCCCAAGGCTGCGACTCTCTGCAAGGCTTGGTTCTAAACCACAGCACTGCTGTTTCCTAAGCCAAGGGTCAGGAGCCCTGAAGAAATCAAAGACTGTAGAGGCAGAAGGGACTAAGGGAAGGGGTGAAAAAGTAGGAATGTTGGTTCGACATCCAAGTCCTGAAAAATTCAGGAATCGGCATGCCTTTTGTGAGCTCCCCCCACATCTTAAGAATGCCTGGCCAGGCACACAGGCGCCAAGCTGGTGTTCAGGGCAGGCCAGGGGACTGGTGGGTTAACATCCAGCACCAGGGGGCTCATCGGATGACCCCTCCCAGTGCTGCCTCCCCTCCCCATTTGCCAAACTCCCCACCGAGGCTGCTACATCTCCAACCAGTGTGCCACTGATTGACAATCACTGCCAGTACTTTAGGGTTGTGAATGACCTCATCAAACTCAGGGAAAAATTCCTTGAGGGTCAAAGCATGCCCTTCTTTTCTTTAAACCCAGAAAGAAGGAAAAAAAAAAAGCTAGCTAGCTAGAGTCTGGTCTCAACAAATATTTACTGACAATCAAACAGCACTGGGAGTCATTTTTAGTTGTCCAACTCTTCGCCAGCTTCTAACAAACGACCTATTTATAATTAAAGTGTGCTGTTAATGAATATGACATGAAAAACTCCCAAAGCAACCTAATCCTCCTCACCTTCCCTGGGTCTATGTCTGTGGTCTGAACGTGGGTGAGGTTCCCAGATGAAACGTGTCAGGTGGCGGCTGGCCTTTAAGACAACACCACACTCCTCATCTCCCATGAGCAGGGTCCCGCTCTACCCAGAGCTCATACCACACCCTCTGCGGGAGAGTTGTTATTGGAACACTAGAAAACCACACTAAATTTTTTCATCCTACCTGGCAGGGATAAATGTGAAACTTGCCAGTGTGCTTGGAACATCTTGTTTTTTCAAAAATAACGCCCAGTGCCAACTTGGATCCCTGGGAAACTGGGTGGATGTTTCTTAAAAGGAAGAAGTGACCTCCCAGTACATCACTTGATAGGGATGTTCATCCACAGCTTCTGCTCAACTTATGAACGGGGAAAATAGATGCTGTTGTGGCTAATGGTCTGTGCAGCACTTAGTCTGGGGATGCCCCCGGCATGCCCCATTTCATCTTTACAACTCCCTTGGAAGTTCTCATTTTACAGATGAGGAAAATGAGGCTTGGAGGATGAGTCATTGGTGCAGGGTCTCTTGCTCATAAGTGGCCAAGTTTGGGATTCAAGTGCAGCTCAGTCTGACCTTCAAATCCAACTTTCTAACCATGACACTCGATGGCTGCCCCAAATTAAAATGTGATCTTGCTCCATCCCTTCCCTCAGGGTAAAGGGGAAAAGGAAGAAGAAGGGATGATTTTGGTTGGAACTTTGCAACTTTTACTTGAAGTTTTGAAAAGAAAAAAAAAAAAGGTTTTTGTTCTTAGAATAGAAATCCAATTTTATTTTTTTTAATTGGCTAGTAACAAGTTCATAATAATTTTCTATGTCACATTCTAAGCCAGCTTTGTTCTATTTAAAAATGTTACTATCTGAAATCTAGGTTCTATGTTTAAAGCCCAAGTTTCTAGTCTGTAAGTCACTGTACCCAAACTTGGAAATTTTTGTGGCAGAGTGCTAGTCCTAGAAAGGTCTCAGAACTCAACAATGCACTGTTTCCACCCCCTTGGTTTCATCACAGCAGTTTTTTGCTCTATGTACACGTTCCCTGAGCTATTACATAATGTTTCCTTACTTGTAAAAATCAACTCTATCATTGTCTTAAACAGAAAATCACTATCAGCTGCCATACATAGGAACTACTTTTTAAAAAAATGAACCCCCACTGTTAAATTTCTTTTAGAGATGCTTGCCTGCCTGAGGCCTGTGCTTTGTTAAAAAGAGAAATAAGCAAGTGCCAGAGAGGCATTAAAGACACCAGCTCCAAAGGAACCTTTCTCTTCCACATAATGAGAAAGATCAGAAGGGAACTGGAAAGGGAAAGTGATTCAAACCTGTTTTGTATCTTGTCTCCGGGTCACCTAGTCTTATATCATTTGAGCTACCACAAATGTTATGAAACCCATCTTCTGGGAAATAATGGTCTAAATCAGTCTACTCATTCAGCAACTAAGATGCTGAGGTTCCAAGAAGTTGAGCCTGCTAGCACCCTGACCCCAGCTGGTAGTGAAACTCTTCTAAGAACCAGCTTAGAAATAATTGCTGCTAAAGAAATTCAGGTGAGCACTTAAGAGTCCTACAAAGCAAAGGTTTCTTGATACTGAGCCAGAACAATGCTCACTCTTCTAAATTGTTACAGCCTGGGCACAAAACATTTGGAGACTGACAGGAGAAAATCAGGTATCTTTTCTGATGCTGTCTCCTTCAAAGCTCTCTGAAAAGGCCCCATCAAACAGCTGAGGTGGAAGGCTAGGACTCTTCACTATGCATCTGTGGTTGACACGTCATCTACCGTTCAATTTTTTCGCCTTCAGTCTATTTCCTTCTTCACAGTGGTTTCTCCACAGTGGTCTTCTGCAAGACCGCACCCAGAAGCACCAAGCAGTCACCTACCAGCAAGGAGGATGGCTGCCGAGGTGTGAGAAAATGAATCAAGGCGGCCAAACCTAACAGGATACAGATGGGTCACCCCCACCCCACCTCTGTGAAGTCAAAAATAAGAACACTCGTCTTCACCAGTGACCTTTAATTATCTTCCCTGTGTTTGCCGGGGGTCGTTCTTGACAAGCTTACGTCACTGGGGGATTATGAAACGTTAGCACTACAATATAAGATAACATGCTTGAGGAGGGAGCTTGCACTGGCCTTGTGTCAGGGCCAGGAAGCACAAAGGGAAACTTTATCACTCAGTCCCTTTGGCCATCGGGTCCAACTCCATCTCCCTCTGCCCACTGGCCTGTTCCCTTTTCCCCTCTGCAGCTTCTATCTCTAGCAAGACTCCAAAATTTCAAATCTGACAATGTATGGCAACCAGTAAACATTTAACTTTTTTTTTTAAGGTCCTAACATAGGTTCTCAGTTTTATCTAATTCAATCAGGTTGCCAGGTCTAGTGGTATCTATGGAAACAGTGCCCTTGGGGAAATACTCTATTTGTTATTACCATTTAATTATCACTTCTGATGCAAATTACATCTGCAGAGCTCAGAAAGACATCATTTTAAGGGATGTCATCTACATGCAGAGAAGTTTGTGTCTCTTTTTTGTGGGTTTCCTGTTTGTTCTAACAGGGATCTCACATTGCCTTCCCAGATAGCTCAGATGGTAAAGAATCTGCCTGCAATGCAGGAAACCTGGGTTTGATCCCTGGGTTGGGAAGATCCCCTGGAGAAGAGAATGGCTACCCATTCCGATATTTTGTCTGGAGAATCCCCATGGACAGAGGAGCCTGGTGGGCTATAGTCCATGGGGTCGCAAAGAGTCAGGCATGACTGAGTGACTAAGCACAAGACCTTGCACTTGGATCTGTAGGAGTTTGGGCCAAGAGAAGGGCCCACAAGTCCACCGGCCCCCAGGTGAGGTATGCAGTGTTCAGGTTAAGTTTAATGTGGCTCACTTTGAACATGCCTAAAACAGTGCTGCTTACAACCACCCTCACTCAGGAACATGACTGGCTTAAGCCAACATTCTGGTGTGTCAAGAGGTTAAGGCTAGTCAAGGAGGGGCCAGCATTTTAGCCTTGTCTCCTGATCTCTCTGAATCTCTGTTTCCAAGACAGACCGTGCCTTTTGCAGGTCCCTAAGCTGGTGCAGGATTCAAAGGAGAGAGTGCACATGAAAACAACAGACTGTTATCAGAACACTCGGCAGCACTGCTATAGTGATCACAATGAGACGAGAAGGGGGACGCTCCGATGAAAGGTCCCTTCCCCCACTTCTCTACACGCCACGTGCATACATATATAGTTACATTGGTTACATCATCTATATAATATGCTCAACTTTCCGCCTCTTCATTTTTCTCAGGAACACTAGGGTATTTCTGTTTGCTAGTGTGGAATGGCTCAAATGATGTCACTGATCCCTGGCCCAGAGGCCATGGCACATGGAGCCATCTCCTTCTCAAAGGTCAGAGAGGTTGCTGGCTCTTCTGGCTGTTATAAGTAAGCAGGAAAGGATGCTCGCCTGGAACCAGACAATCAGACTTAAAGCTTTCAGCTCTGCCAGTCCTGGCTGTGTGATCCTGGGGAAATCATTGAATCTCTCTGACTCCTGGTGTATTCTTATCTTTAAAATGAGGGTTATTATACTCAGGTGAGGCAAAGAATACAAAAGTATTTTGAAACCTATAGAATGCATAAACATAAAACATGAACATTATTGCATATAACGTCATTATGAACAACTGTGGACACACAGCTTTATTCCCACAAGAGTTAGAATACTGGGTGCAAAGATTAGAACCATTTTTGTCTTTTAATATGCACAGAAAAGTCTCCTCACTGCACACAGAAGTATTTTATTTCTCTGCAGCATCCCCAGCTTTGGGTTTTATCATGTCTTTAAAGTACTTGTGACATCAATTAGGTATGAAATAGCATCTTAAAATTATTTGCCTTTTCATTTCTACAATTTCTATTGGACTGAACTTTTAAAATAATGTTACTTTTGTAATGTGAACTGCCTATTATTATCTTCTTGCCCATTTGTCAACGGACATCTTGGAGTGTTCTTTTATATCTCCATGAATTATGTAGATGACAAAGATTAATCTGTTGTCTGTCATCTCTATTTCAAAAGTCTTTTTCAATGTATCAGTCTACTCCCCTTGTCTAAAAAGTGCACTAAATATAAAAACAATCTTGTTTGTTGATATAACACCATACAGTGTCTTTAGGCTGGTCAGTACTCAAGAGGTCACTGAGGATGTCCAATGGAAATAAGCAAGGAAGAGAAAGAGTTTGGACGTTATGTCCCATTTGGAAAAGTTAGAGGAACCAGGATGTCTAGTCAGGAGAAGACAGGCACCTGGGGGAAGAGTGTGGTGTGGGTATGTGTGTGTGCAAGTGTGAGCATACATTTGTGGAACAGGAGTAGACAGTAGGGAGAGATAAAATACTGACAGAGAGAAAGTGTCATTGTATAATATTCAGCTTGAGAAAGGAATGTTACAATTAAGAAAAGATTTTCTCATGATCCACAATGAACAAAGATGCAATGCATAGGCTTGGAAGGTTCCTGGAAGTGTTTGAACCGAGATTGAAAGGATCCAGCAGTGGACGAGAACTGGGCTCCACGTTCTCAATAGGCCTTTCCCAAAAACTCAGGTTCTCTAATTCAATGACCCCGGGTCATTTCCTAGAGGCTGGTTTTGTTTATTTGTTTCATAAATCCCCGGAAAAAAGCCTGTTTTGCTACTCCTTTCCTCCTCATCTTAAGAGCCAGAAAAAGAAAATTTTAAAAAGTGAACTTACCGTTAAGGTTTCTGGTTTAGCTCCCATTAATTGAGTTGACTAAGAATCAGCTGCCTTCTTGCAAAAGGACACAATGACCCAAACACAGAAGGACCAGGCACAAGTGTTTCTAGACTTTAAAAGATCCGTTCCTTTTCTAGCCAAAGGTTTGGAGGCCTTTCTTGACTAATAGCCTCTTCTTAGCTAATAACCAGTGTCAAGTCATAAAAAATTGAAGGCATTAGAAACCACTGGCCTTTACTCCTAATAGTCCATGAGCCGACACAACAATGATAAATGGCCGTGCAATCACAGCAATTTGCAATCACAAAATGTGAGCCCTGTACCCATCACCGGAGCTGACAAATTATGGAAGGCAACTGTGTGCACACACCACAAACGAAGGAGCCCTTCCAAATACACACACACCATTAGTAACGATTATATGTACATAGGACTCTGTAAAATTTGCCTGTGATCAGTCACTTATTTTCATTTGGTTGTTATGAAAATAGTGGCACTGGTTCAGGATTTTACAAGCAATCACAAAGGATCTTAAGAAAATGACACAATTTGCAAATTCCAGATGGTGGTCAGAAGCTTCCAAGTTACTAGTTTATGTGGAAGGCTGGTGGTTAATGCAGATAAGCAAGATGACTAATTGCAGAACTAACAGTGTCACCTCCACAGTGCTGAGCATGCGGAATTCTGCCAAAGACTAGCTCCTTGGTCTTGAGAAACACAAAATGGAAGTTACCAGAGCCCTCCCAAGTGAAGGTTTGTACAACTCACTCCTGTGGGTCGTGGCCACTCTATGAAGTGGCTTCCAGGCACACTCACTAATGGTGGGGTCTCCCTTCCAGGCACTCAGAGAAAAAATGGGCCTTTGACCATGAGGCAATTTGCTCTGGCAGGGATTCTCACCCTTCATGTGTTATGTGGTGAGGAGACTGGCGATTTAGTCATTTAGAGGCAACATGATGTGGTTGGGAAAGTACAGACTTTGGGGTCAGACTGGGTACGAATACTGGCTCCTCTATCTACCGGCTCAGCCATCCTGGAAGGGCCGCTACCCAGCTCTGAGCCTCAGTTTCTCCTAAAAAAAAGGCGGGGGGCAGTTACACCAACCTCACTGGATCATTGTAAGGATGCTTAGAGGACTTACAGTCAGACCTCTGTTGCACGGATGTGCATAAAACAGCATTTGGGGAATAAGGATGGTGATCATGTTTCTTAAAATTGTTTTAGGAAATTTTCTGTGATACAGAGGTCTTGATGATGCTGCCGTTTATGGAGCACTTCCCATGTGCTTAGCACTGTACACGAATCATCTCATTATGGTAGTGCCATCACCATGCCCATTTTACAGCTGTGGGAACTGGGGCTGAGAAAAGCACAGGAGACTGTCCAAGGCCACATCACTAGCAGATGTGGAGATGGCACTGGGACCTGGACAGTCTTATTCCAGAGCTGATGCCCTGAACAGCCTCAAATGTACATATCAGCATATCTTTTCTCTAATAAACCTACTCCTAGTTCACAGGCATCTTGGAAGACCAGGACCCCCAAGATACCGATCCCCAAGAGAACCATGGCCGATGACTATACTCAGCTCTTGCCAGCAAGTGAGAGACCTTCACTGTCCATGAGGCTCCCATCCAGAGCCACCTGAGGTCTCACGATTCATGAAGTCTAATTAATCACCTGATGAAATCAAGATTCCAACTGCAATAACTCCTTGGAGCTATTTCCATGTAGTTGGCTGTATAAATGGTCAGCTCCACACTGTATGATACAAATTCCAAGAAATGTATAAACCACTAGAAGCCAGCTCACCTCCTTAGCTCTCCAGCTGGCATGTAAGGAACACAGCTCCAGATGCATATATTTCAAATACACTTATGGACTGACTCGGGGCATAAATTATGGTGGGGCACAGAGTTCACCTTGCCCTTTAAAACAGAAACTTTAAAGGTACCTCCTCAGTTAATCAAGTGCTCAAGATTATGTACTCAGAAGAATGTGTTTCAAGGCACTTTACATGGCTTTTGTTTTGCATCCCCCCTTTTTCTTCACAGAGGTAAACATCCTTAGATGCCACAGGATACACTGGTATTAAAACCTAGACTGAATCCATCAGGAAACCTGGCACTGGGTCTTGGCTTAACTGCTGGTTTGCTCAGTGGCTTTCTGCAAGTCACTTCCCCTCAGCGTCTTTATGCATAAAGTGAGCAGAATAATACTTGTTTTATGTTACTCTTACAACATGGTTGTGTTCTCAAATGAGACATTAAATGTGGTACTTAGAAAAAGAATTGAATTCCATCATTTCTAGGTCATTCCAAGGTTCCACATAAAGTTACTGGCTGAGTCAAAGTTAGAACAAAGGGACAAGTCAGGACCATATACAAGAGAGACAAAAGCAATGACTACAAACATCACTAACTAAACCTGGCCTAAACTAGATCGACATCTGAGACAGTGAATCCTAAAACCAAAAGTAAGCTGTTCATCATATTGTCAGATATATTCTTAGAAAGAAAATAACAGAATCACCACTTTTTTCATTAAATGGACTGCAAAACACCTAAAACCTTCTCACCAGGCTCCAGCTTCCTTAGCCAACATATACATGCATTTGAGCCTTCTTTCTTGAAAAGCAAACCTCCCCATGGGAAAACAGTGACTTCTGACTTGGGATCGGTGTAATTCATGAGGACTAACAACTTTTCTTTGAGTGACTTAATCAGGTATTCAAAGCACTTAATAATGCCTAGAAAAATCAGTTCCTCCTGGCATGAGAAGTAAGTACCCATTAAATATATATATATAAAAAGATCAATGGAACAAAGTTGCATTGATGAGTCAGAAGAAATAAGCTTAATGATGCTCATGCGATACTGTTTCTCTGTCAAAGTCTAGTGCTACTGCACTAAAATGAACTAAGCTCCTTAGATTTCATGGTTAATGATTAGAGCTGGAAGGATCAAGTTGGTTGTCATAATAAAATTAAACATCTGCAACCAAACTCATATACCTATGTCATAAGAAATACTAGATTAAGGAGCTACATTGTATTAATAGCATAATCCATGTAGAATAATTTTAATATTTAAAATAGATAATTTAAAGAAGATAAATATTTAAACTATATCATTTTTCTCTATCACTGAAAACTATCATTGAAATTTTAAAATGCACAAAGCATTTAATCCCGAGTAGAAATTTTGTTATGATGTGTTTTCGAGAAAATGTCTGTTGTTGCACATTTTTACTCAAGTGCATGGTATCAAATGCACATTAGTGACACCCACCCCTTCCCCATGAGCCTTACCCAGCATACTTGCTGCAAGAATAAACAAATGCTGGAAGGCACTTGCCCATGCATCGCTGTGTGCCCACTGTCCTCACAGCAAATTCTGAAGGAATAGTCATGATGTGCTAAAGGGCACAGGTGCTTTGCTTCAGCTACCCCTGAAGGTTAAAAAGGACTTTGGATTGGCCAATCCTTCTTTTCAGCATAACCACCTTCTTTCTACAAAGAAAATGATCCTGAAAAACTACCTGTATTGGAACTAACAGTCCATACCTAGCTTATAAACAAGGATATAATCATGTTTTTCAAAAGGCCAACTAGCATATGCTGTTTTTTAAACACAAATGCTGATGACACCTGCTGGTAGCAAATATATTTTAATTAACTGCCTATGGAGAAGTGAGGCCTGCAAAGGAGGGCTGTCTTCTGAGCTGATATTGAAACAGAAAACGAGCCCCCACATCACTTAAGTTTCTTTTTCTAACTCTGCCTATTGACATTATCAGGAAGCGAAATGCCAGATTAATCAAGCTAGGGGATGTACTGGATTTGCCTTCTTGGACTCGAGAAGTATACAGTACACGAGACACTTCTACTCTGATTTAACCACTAGGGGGAAAATCCTAAATAGTGATACCTGAAAAATATTACCAACTATTTAAAAAATTGTTCCTCTCCCACGCTTATTCCTATACCAGAACATCCCCATAAAAGGAAATTAAGTCACATTTCATAATCTGGACCCAGCTACCGTGAAGAAAATTAGTATTTGACTTCTGGTGATACATTGTTCATATCCATTTGTGAGATACAGATATATATGTGTGTGTGTGTGTGTGTGTGTATATATATATATAAGAAAAGAATAAGAAAAAATGAAGCATATGGGTTTTACACCTACACCTTTAGTCAAACTGCACAAAAATATAGGACTAAGTGATAGCAGGAAGGGACCAGAGTCTAGAGCTATCCTCATTATTCTTTTCTTTGACTCAATTCAATTTATTAATTAAACTCGGTTACGCTTTGCTTCCTTCCAAAAGGAATTTGAGCAGACATTAGCTTCACTGCTCCTACATTCATTAAATTGTGAAGTTCCCCCTGAAAAGATCATATATTTATTCTAAGCCTGAACAACCTGAATTCTGTGCAGTTGCTGTCCTGTCAAAACTTCAGTAAGAGCCCAAACACCACTAAGACCATCACACTTCTACAGCTGCTGGGAACAAAAGCCCTTTGTGAAAATATACAAGTGAAATGAGGTGTGGGACAAGGGTGAGAAGTTAGTCTCTACTCAACTTATAGAAAGCTGATTATAACCTGAAACTGTTTATAGAGTTGTGTCAGTGTGGAGCAGCTCTTGTTAGAGGCAATGAATCTTTGATGCTGTTCTCCCAAATATACATAATTCAGTGAACCAACTGCACATAGCTAAGCAAACCCAAGGGTGGCAAGTGGGTGGACCCCCAAAAGCATTGTGATAAGACCGGAAGCACCCCTTCCCCCAGACTTTCCCCCTCATGGTGGGGGCAGAGTGGAGATCTCCCAGAAACACATCAGCGGAAATGATGATCTGGGTCCTGTGGATCCCACTACAGCTTAGTCACAGCAAAAGTGCAGTCTAATGAAAGCAGGTGTATTCCCCAAGACCCTCAAAGAAAGAGACACTTTCTCCTCCACCTGAATCCAACCTTTAAGGCCAGTGAGCTCTTTGCCAGAGATAAAACACACCGAGGAAAAGACAGACTAAACACCAGCCAGGAGGACTCCCTCACCTCACCCTCCCGGTACAGGAAAGTTACCAGGAGGAGAAATGCTTCCAGTCTTCCAAGACAGCTTCCCACTGCCCCAGGGAATTTAATTCATTTTCAGAATCCACATGCGACACATTCAGATTACTCATTTAGCTCCCAGACCCCCAACTGAATGACTCCCACTGGCCACAGGGACAAGCAGAGGTGCCGTGTCCTGTCTTTGCTGCCAAACAGCTGCAAGTCCAAGCCTGACAGGTGAGAGGTCCCAAGGGGTCCTCAAGAATGTTCCCCTGCCCTCCCCCAAACCTCCTGCAAGAGGAAACCTGTGCTTTTAAAGGGTAGCTCTTCCCTGACGACTGAGCCCACTGATGCACTATGAGAAAGTCCCTCTGTGGAGTGGATCTACAGTCTGTGAGCTCTGCAGGATGCAAGAGAGAGGTAGGGGCAAAGAGATGGGGACAGAGGAGGTGGCGCTCTTTTGATCCATAGAGAGGGGGTGGAAGGGAGGCAATGAGATAAAGACAAGAGTTAGAGATGAAGACAGGGAAACAGAGTGTATGAGAGATGGAGAGAGAGAGAGAAAGAGGAACACACAGAGTGAGAGATGGGAAACAGTGACACAGAGAGGGAGTGGAAAGAGTAAGAGATGCCCAGAGAGGTCCAGGTGGAGGTCCTACCTCGGCGTCCTTGGCTGGACTGCTGGCCGGGGGTACCTCCAGGCTACAGTTCGCTCTCTTGACCGTGAGGTAGAAGGGGTAATCCTTGGCTACCATGGCGGCTGCCGGGCCTGCCCGTTGGGATGTCACCGCTGATCCGATAAGACCACAAAACTCCCAGGCGAAAGGGGGTCCCAGCTCCACGGTGCCAGCGGTGGTGCCGGCGGCGGTGGCGGCGGCGGCGGCGGCAGCGGCTACACAGAGACTGACAGCCGGCTTCTTTAGCCTACCTCCTACAGACTAAGGCGCACAGGCTAGAAGGGGGCGGAGCCTAGACAGAGCCCGCCCATCTTGGGCGGGGAGTGGGCGGGCCCTGGAGGGCCCGCCCCGACCCCGACACGTCCTGGGAGCGCTCAGATGCCGCCCCGCGGAAGCCCTCTCCGGAGCAGCTAGGGTATCGGGCCTCTGGACCCTTCCTCCCGCAGGCCCCGAACTCGGGGCCGCGCAGCCTCAGTGGCAGGTCCGCTCGGGCTCCCTGGCCCTCGTGGGGTGGAAGAGGCAGCGGACAGAATGGAGGCTGGGGCGAAGCCGGGAGGAGGCAAGCGGCCTTGGGGGAAGTAAGCTCTTTAAAAGCCCATATTAAGAAGAAGCGGTATTCTGCCTCGCCTTACTCACAGCCAGTCTCTCCATATACATATATATGGAGTATACATATATATGTCATTGGAGTGTAATCTACAAAGAGTAAAATGCTCCCATTTTACTGTACCGTTAATTGAGTCTTAATAAATGTAAACACTAGAATAACCACCTCCATAATCGGGACACAAAACCTTTCCACCACTTCCAAAAAGTATCCTAGAGCCCTGTCCTCTGCACCCACTTTTAAGTATGAAGAGGCTGGTAAGAGGCTGCCTGCCATTCATAAGAGGAATCTGACGGGGTGTGTCCAGACAAAGCTGTCCAGTGATGAGCTGACACTACTGGAGTGGGTTGCCATTTCCTTCTCCATGGGATCTTCCTGGCCTAGGGATCAAACCAGCATCTCCTGCACCGCAGACAGATTCTTTACCACTGAGTCACCAGGGAAGCAACATCAGCCATTAGGGAGTGCTTAAATAAACTCTTATCACTATGGAACACCACTCAGTTGCAGTCATTTTGAAGATGGGCCTTTGGGTGCGGCATGGAAAGATCTTCAAGGTATCAGGTTCAGTTAAAAAAACTATTGCAGAGTAAGCAGTATAATACCATTTGTGTTTAAAAAAAAATCTACAAATGAATACCATATATTTTCTATAGAGAAATGTAGGTTAATACCATTGAAAACCATTTGGAAGGACCCATAGCAAATTTTTGGTGGCCCAGATGGTAAAGAGTCTGCCTGCAATGCGGGAGACTTGGGTTCAATCCCTGGGTTGGGAAGATCCCCTGGAGGAGGGCATGGCAATCCACTCCAGTATTCTTGCCTGGAGAATCCCCATGGACAGAGGTGCTTGGTGGGTTACAGTCCATGGGGTCTCAAAGAGTTGTACATGACTGAACGACTAAGCACAGCACAGCAAATTTTTATGGGGCTGAAAGGAGGCAGCCAGTTCCAGGGGAATTAAAGGTAGTGTACAAAGGAGAACTTCACATTTATAGCTAATATGTTCTTAAAATTTTTACATGAATTGTTACTTGGGAATTTAGAAATTAATTTTTAAAATATTAAAATGATCATTATCTCAAAAGTTATTTTGTAGACTGCACTGTTGAGTGTTCTTCCCCTCCTATCAAAGTCATGGTCACAGCAAGTGGGGGTCTATTCTTCAGACATCTTAGGTGTGCAGGAGGTCGTGGGAATGGAAATATCCAGTCCCTGCTTAAGTGTTCTCTGCTCTGGCTGAGGCCAGAATCCAGCAACTCCCACTCTCCAGGCAGGAAACCTCATGGTATACAGCCCTTTCATCCCAGGTACCAAGCCCACATGCTGGCACTAAATGTGCCTGCTTTCCTGCCCAGCCAGTGTGGACAAACTGCCTTCAGAAGCAAAGAGAATCTGGCCCAGTTCTGCCAGTCTCACTCTTGCCAACCATGTAAAGGAAGCTGTTGAAGGAGTGAGGTTCAATGGACATTGAAGAGAGCACCTGATTTTTCTTCCTCCTCGAATATACACCCTAAAGCAGTAGGAAGGAAGTGGTTGAAAAGGAGGTTTGGAATGGGAAAGAGTACCTCAGGACTACTGATCTTTCTCCTACCTGTATTCTTGAACACAGCTTTGTCCTTTTAGCCTGAACGGTGCTGATGGAGAGCTTCATCGAGGCTCACTGCAAGTCTGGTCAAGTTTGAGGTGGGGAGTGAGGGACAACCCTGTATCCAAGGGCAACCAACCAAAGCAGCCCCTGATTAATCCTGCCACCAAGAGTCTCACACAGGGCTCCTCTGGCTGTCAAGGATTTGAGCTGAAGCTTGCTCCTCATTCCCTTTCCCTCCCTGATCCTCTGGCCCCTGCAGGCCCATCGCCTCAACTAGGCAGGTGGCCTGGCCAGTAAATTGTCCCTTCATGGATGGGCTTTGAACCCTGGTGGAGCTGGCTTGGCATTGACTTCCAATTGGGAGTGTACAGCCAGCACTTGGTGAAGAAGAGAGTGACTCTGGTAAATTATGCCAGCCCTGGGGCTGGGCTACTCAATGCAGGATTCTCAGGACCAAGGAGGAAGTCTGGGTAATGTAAATCTGCATGTGCGTGCTAAAGTTGCTTCACTTGTTTCCAGCTCTTTGCAACCCTGTGGACTGTATAGCCTGCCAGGCTCTTCTGTCCATGGGATTTCTGAGGCAAGAATACTGGAGTGGGTTGCCATGCCCTCCTCCAGGGGATCTTCCCAAACCAGGGATCGAACCTATGTCTCTTATGTCTCCAGCATTGGCAGGCAAGTTCTTTACCACTAGTGCCACCCGGGAAGCACAGTGTAGTAATAAGTCAACCCTAAGGAAGAGAGGGGACGTTAATCTCAACTACAAGTATTGTAGAGTGAAGAATATTCATAATGGTTGATGAAAAGGCTGCCATATCCACTTGTTCTTAAAACATTTTTTTTTTTTTGCCCCTCTTCAAAGAATGGAACCATAAAAAGCAATCAGTATACATGGTACAATATATGTGCAGCAAACTTATGTTTTTCCCATTGTCTATGCTGCTGCTGCTGCTGCTGCTCAGTCGCTTCAGTCGTGTCCAACTCTGTGCGACCCCATAGACGGCAGCCCAACAGGCTCCCCCGTCCCTGGGATTCTCCAGGCAAGAACACTGGAGTGGGTTGCCATTTCCTTCTCCAATCCATGAAAGTGAAAAGAGAAAGTGAAGTCGCTCAGTCGTGTCCGACTCCTTGCCACCCCATGGACTGCAGCCTACCAGGCTCCTCCGTACATGGGGTTTTCCAGGCAAGAGTACTGGAGTGGGGTGCCATTGCCTTCTCCACTGTCTATGCTAGGCAGAGGTAAAGAAAGAGGAAAAGTGAGAGAGAGATTGCTAATGGCCAGTAACAATTTAAATAAGTGTGAAAGGGAAAATGGGTATCTGGATTTCCTTTGGGTGGATTTCCTTTGGCTTGGATTTCCAAGCCTCTCACAGCTTGAGTGTCTCACCACCATAAAGATTTTGATGTTTAAAGACATATATTTTTGGTATAATAAGGCCTATAAACTGAAACCAGCAATTTTGGTTATATGCAAGTCAGGGATGTGGTCCCTGAGACACTCAGAGGCTTTTCAAGGGTATTGTTGAGTCCACGCAATTTCCACTTTCAGAACCTCCCTCGTGTGTGCATGATACACTGCTCCAACATTAGCAGATGTGGAGTTTGGGCAATCTGCCTAGTATTCCAACCGGAAGTGTTTATGGTCGAAGCCTTGGTCAGAAAGTAGGCTGCTCTACAGGAGGGTTCCCAAGCACACCCCCTGAAGCTGGTGCCACAGTGGAGAGAAGTCAGTCCAACTCTGCAGTGCTACCCAGCTTAGCGGCCCCAGGAGCCCAGCATTCCCCATTCTGCCTGTGTGTGTGTTTATGGGCTTAAGAACAACACTGCCTGAACAGTCAGCTTCACTCAAAGCAACGGCACAAAGTGCCTTTCAGGACTCGCCTTCGGCACAACCCGTTATAATCCTGTAAATGCTTCACAGCCAGGCAGTGTTCCTCGCTAGCCAGAAGCCTGGAGACTGGAATAAAGAAGCCTGTTCTGCATTTCCAGGAACGGTGCCAAGAGCAGAGCCTGCATTCTCGCCTGGGCTAAGCAGGGCACATTTGTGCTGTTGATGGAGTGGTGGGCTTCTACCCACAAGCCCGGCACTGGTTGTTAGCTCCTTTTAGACGAGCAGAAAGCCAGGCATGACTGGGAGGCCATCAATCAGCTCCCCAAATCCCACTGCCAAGACTGAGTGGAACAGGCCCAGCATGAGGCTAAAACTTCACAAGTTAAAGTGGTTGTGACAGTCTTCTCAGCCAATGGGACAACATTATATTGTTGTTGTCCTGACAGCATTATACTTAAAATATCTTCCACCCATTCCTGAATCTCTATGGCAGAAAGGTGAGTAATACACACCTGCTCAAGAAATATAGCTGAGTTTGAAACACGGCCTTTCACCTGTAACCTCTGCTGTGAGGTGTGCATTTGTAGAAGGAGCACAAGTGAGGGTAGCAGATATCCCAAAGCCTAGCCTTCAAACACAATGCACCTCTGTCTGCTTCCTTGGCATCTGAGCCATCTCGTCTACCTGTGCTAATCTGACACAGTCGTGTATGTACATGTTGGACACACATGTGTACCAACACGTGGCTCCCCTTCTGTTTGGGGGACATTCCCAGCTAATGACCAAGTTCCCTCTCCTCTCAGTAATTTCAGTCTTGATGGGAGAGGGTAGTTAAAAGCCTGAAGAAGTTCTTGTAGTGAATTCTGAGAGATCAGAAGTGTGGTTTACTACCAGACAGGTAAAAACAGCACAAATCAAGTACTGATAATATCTAAAATCATAAAATCATCTAAAACCTCTCCCTTTGCCTGGGGATATGTCCACTGGCTCCAGGCTAGATTTACGAATGTATATACCTGGCTATTCTAAAGCTGGAAGACTTCATTCTTGCCTTCTCTCATAGATCTCATTTTCTAAAACAAGTCTGAAAAACTGGTTGGGTGACAGCATCTTATCCCAGTAATGAGCTTATCTTGTGACTTATTAGCTATAATTCAAAAACAATCAAGATTTTATGGTGAAAAACCAAGAATACTATGTGTCATGCTCTGATATAACACAGATAGGTACAGTCATTATATCAGTGATTCCCAAAGGGGTACGATTTTGTTCCCTGGGTGACATTTGGCAATGTCTAGATGTTTTAGATGGTCACTGGGGGAGGGAGCTAGTGTCATTTAATGGGTAGAGGCCCAGGATGCTGGTAGACATCCTATAATGCACAGGACACCCCCCCCCCACACACACACACCAAAGAATTAACAGGTTCAAAATGCTTATAATGTCACAGTTGACAGACCCTACATTAAAGAGTAGAGCTGAAACACGGCATCAGAGCCAGGACAACCTGTTGGTTTTGACCTCAAGGATATTTTCGCTTTAGGCCGTGATCGTTGGTTGATGTCAAATGTCAGTTTAGGCACAGTGGAGCTGCAAACAAAATGTTTGAGTGCCAAGAAGCCTTAGAATATTGACATGTCTAGAATCTTTCCTTCATGCCCAAACCTGACCCTTAACAGAATAACAGACTTCATAAAGCATGAAAGGAGAAAAGGATAAAGAAGAACATGAGTAAGGGGGAAAGGAAGAGAAAATTATCTTAACCTGTTTAAGATATGAAAATGTACTTGAAAATACCAGTGAAAATGAACAGACAATTTAAGAAGAACTTGGAAAGGGGGAGGAAATGTTTTTCCCAGGACAAACTTTCAGTTCAGTTCAGTTGCTCAGTTGTGTCTGACTCTTTGCAACCACATGGACTGCAGCACGCCAGGCCTCCCTGTCCATCACCAGCTCCCGGAGTTTACCCAAGCTCATGTTCATTGAGTCGGTGATGCCATCCTACCATTTCATCCTCTGTTGTACCCTTCTCCTCCTGCCCTCAATCTTTCCCAGCATCAGGGTCTTTTCAAATGAGTCAGCTCTTCGCATCAGGTGGCCCAAGTATTGGAGTCTCAGCTTCAACATCAGTCCTTCCAATGAACACCCAGGACTGATCTCCTTTAGGATGGACTGGTTGGATCTCCTTGCAGTCCAAGGAACTCTCAAGAGTCTTCTCCAACACCACAGTTCAAAAGCATCAATTCTTCAGCACTCAGCTTTCTTTATAGTCAAACTCTATAGGACAAACTTTACCAGTATATTTAATTATTTTAGGTGGCAGAAATGCAAACGTGGTGATAAAATAAAAACCCCAAAGGGTTCGGCTTACTGTGTTTGTGATACATAGCACAGCCTGTGCAGTCAGAGATCTGTCCTCACTCAAGGTTTTGTAATAAGAATGCTAACTTTTTGATCTCAGCTGATTACTATCAGCAGGCTTGCTTTGCTTATAGAATTTAAGCCAATTGTTAGAACACTTTTTGTACACTGAACTTTATGGAGAGCCTGCATTTAGTTGAAACTATTTCATATTTTTGACCAAAAATTTACTAAACTATTTATATTCCAAAACTACTTATTCTCTTTAGACTACAGCAATGTATGTATCAGTAGTTTTTTTTTTTTTTTTTAATACTAACCACTGCATGGAGACACTGGAATCTAAAATGTATCAATTCTAGCTTTGGATAGTGGAAATGTTTTATTTTCCATCAACTACAAACTCAGCATCAAAGTACCATATTTCATCAAACTAAGATGCCAAAGACTGAAATATGTTCTATTATATTATGTACAGCTAAGAAAGAAAATAAAATTGCCAATTACATTATAACACACGGTGGGAGGTAGGAGGGAGATTCAAGAGAGAGGGGACATATGTACTCCTATGTTTAATTCATGTTGATGTATGACAAGTCAAACCAATATTGTAAAGTTATCAATCAATTAAAAATAAGTAAATACTTTTTAAAATGAAAAAAATTATAACACATGATCAATTGTAAGATACATCCCAATTCCAGAGAAGTTAAAAATGTGGGCAAAGTGTGGGTAACAATGAAATATAGCACTATTCATATCGTCTGGCCAGGATTTGAAAATCTACACATTTATAGAAAAGTGAATTGTGGGGATTTAGGGACAATAATTCTAGAGACCACGTGCAGTGAAATCAACTGAGAAATTTACCATATCCAGATTACTGGGCCCCACTTTGGATTAACTGAACTGGACTCTTTAGCAGTGGACTCGAGAAATTTGAATTTTTGATAAACTCCCTTCAAGACAGTGTGAGTTAGGATTATCAGGAGACCACAGATCCTTGGTGCCCAGGGGGCAACGAGCCCACTGGCTGTAGTATTGCAATCCAGAACAGGCACAGAGCGCGCTGCTTATTTGCTCAGGCTGTGCTGAGGAACCATACACACTGCACAGCCCACTAGAAACATATGGGTGCAGCAGGGCCACAGCAAGAAATATGCAACTCCACACTCCCAGTGAACTACCAACTAAGCCACCCACCAGGAGATGGGTTCTGGCTCTTGGGACTTTGATTTACAGTCTCCTATCCAAAAGTTCCAACTAAAATCATGCTTATCTCTTCATAGCCAAGGGGCATGATTGCATTTACATTTTTAAAAAATTAGCGGCAGCAGTAGAGAATGGGAGGAGCGCGGTTGGCTTGAGATGTTTACTTGAAAAAGCTCCTGGGGTTTATTGTGGGGGTGGGGAGGGGACAGTAGCGTGAGGAGAAGACCTTAATTACAGAACGAGTTTAACCAGCACAGACAGACTCTGGGACTCCTAGCAAGCCTGGTTCTCACTCTTCTGGTGGGAGCGGAAGTCAGCTGCTGTGTGGTAGAAAGCAGCTCATTAGCTCAGTGTTCCTCGTGCTGTGGGCATCCCATAACACTACAGGGGCATGCGAGGGTGTTGGTTGAGTGAGCTGAGGTACAGGAGCTTCTGAATTTTTCCATCTTACACCTAAAACTAAGCTCAGAAAATACAGGTCCCACATGCCTGCAATTTGGATGGAACCCAAAGCCTGTGCAACAGAAGGCTGAAGAAAAGCACCAGCTTCTAGTTCACCAACTTTTATTAGCGCATGATCATTTAGTTCTTCGGCAAGACAAGAACCACCAACCAGATAGCTTCCTGGCTAATTCCTCTCCTCCAAGACAGTCCTCAGTCCCCCAGCAAGGGGAACCTCTACTTTGTACCCCCCTAGTGCTGAGTGAAAGTGGAACTTTTAGTCACTCACTTGTGGCCAACTCTTTGGGAGCCCATGGACTGTAGTTCGCCAGGCTCGTCTGTCCATGGAATTCTCCAGGCACAAGAATACTGGAGTGGATTGCCATTCCCTTCTCCTGGGGATCTTTCTGACCCAAGGATCGAACCTGGGTCCCCTGCACTGCAGGCAGATTATCATGTGGGCCACCAGGGAAGCCCACTGCACTGATTACCTCTCCCTAATATTCATCGCGCTCATAATGACTGATTCAGCATGTCTCTACCTACAAAGGCACAGGCACCATAACTCTCTCAATCACCGCAACAGCTCTAGCTCCTTCTATCATTCTGGCTGGCGCATGGTAGAAGGATCCATCTTTGTTGAAATAAAAATTAAATTGAAATTAAATTAAATGGAAAAATTAAGTAGAACATGTCATAGAGAAGGTAAATCCAGAGACTTTGTGCAATGAGGAAAGCTGTCTAAAGTTTCTGAGATGGGGGACTTTTCCCAGGTGTCCCAGAGGTTAGGACTTCACTTTCCTATATAGGGGGTGTGGGTTTGAGAAGCCAAAAACCTAAAACATACAATACAAGCAATATTGTAACAAATTCAATGAAGACTTTAAAAATGGTCTACATAAAAAAAAAAAAAAAAAAAACAACTTCAAAAGTTTCTAAGATAGGACCAAGAAATCACATGCAGAATACCACCATGGGCTGTTAAAAGAAAATTTGAAAGGAGACATGAGTCCCTTAATAAGCTTCTTGAAGAGTCCCAAACTCACTGAAACTGCTTGTAGAGATGGCACCTGCAGTGTAAGGCTACGGGAGCCCTGCTGGATTTTACTGTGAGCTTTTGGTTCCCTCCAGCTTTTTACAGACTCTCAGCAATTTACACTAATTTCTGAACAAGGTAGACTTGCCAGGGAGATTGAGACTCTGGTGGCAAAGAGATGTCAAATAGTTTGTTTTCAGAGATTCCTAGTGACAACCCCATCTTCCTTTTTTCTTCCCTGTGGTGGCTCTTTCTTCCCTTTCCTGTTCTAAGTGTCTGATTCCAGGTTAAACTATATATTTCTTTTTTCTTTGCAATTTGCCATGTTCATACCTAGTACTATTAATACAGAGACTTTGTTCTCTTGAAGGGGGCCCTGGGAGGCTGACTTTCAAGGGGAAGGGGAGATTTTGCCCATTGTTTCTGCAGGATCAAACATGGTTCTGGTCTAATGTTTCCAGGCTGATGTGAAATTATGGACTTGAAAACGTTTTTGTCTGAGGGAGCCAGTCAGAGAGGAAGGCAACTTCTCTTCCGGCTGCTCTGCTGGTTGCTCTGCTTGTGCCCTCCCTGCCTGGGCCTCCTCACCTGGAGTCTGACAAGAGGCGCTTTGAGAGCTCACTCTGGCTTAGACACAGTGTGCGCTGAACAAAACTCATCTGTCTGGGGGTGGGAGGAAGGTAAGAGAGAATTAAAATGGTAAAGCCAACATCACGTGGTTTCCTCCTTGAACTTTAATAACCCAGTGCTGCCTGCAGGCTCAGAAAAGCCATATGCAATGGGTAGGTACAAGGATTGCTCTGGTGCCAGGAAAATGCAGTAAGACATAACTTTTTATAAGGTAAGCAATGAATAAACACCCTGCAGGAACAAAACAGCCTTTAACATCTCTGAAATTGGCAGCCAGATAGATGCCTGAAACCTTGGTTCTGTGCATCATCAATGCACAACAGATAAGACCACCTTCAACATTAAGTCATCTTCCAGAGGAAACAACAGCTGGGGAGGCCGAGTTTTTATGATTCTCAGGCTCTCAGGGCAGGAGGGGAATTCAACAATTCAGTCAGTATTTTCTTTACCACAGCAAGTCCCATTTTAATACCTGTTAGAGGTTTCCCACATGTTGGGCAATTTTTCTAGAATGTCTTCAGAAGGAAAACATTCTATAGTCTGCCTTGGTTTCTGAAAGAGCTGTCTTTCTCCCTGGGCTGCGGGTAATTTTTTTTTTTTTTTTTGGTCTCATGATATTATCAAGAAGATCTGAAACCACAAGGCTTCATCTGGATTCTGCTGTTGTTATAAAAAGGCAGTTTGGGGTTACACTTCACCCTCAAAAATGTTAAGGGAAGTGCCTGTCACCAACAGTCAAAAATAAAAATGAAAATGATGCTGGCAGAGCTCAAAAACCAAAGGGGTCAGCATTTTGCTTCAGTTTCCTGTTCATAAAACTTTATAAAAACAACCCACCCATTAAAGAAAAAAAGCCCACAACAATAGCTCATTATTCTTTTCCTAAACGCTTGCCTCATGCCACTCTGAAATTAGGTGCCATCACGTTTCCTGAGTTATGGGCTCCAAACACCACATCCCTTTCCTCCCTTCCGTGCCCCCACCCCACCTGGCATCGTTCCTGAATTTAGACACTTCTCCAGTTTACGAGCTCAGCAGAGGCCAGTGTTGCCCCTCCTACCTGTCCAGAGGAGGCCAGGCATCTGTTCCAGCTGGAAGCAGGAATAACACAGGCTTCCTTCCCTCAAATTAATTTTCATTTCCTAAATAAGCTTTTAATATGGAAAGTGCAAAATTTCAAAGTGAAGGGAAAAAAATTCCTACAGACTGCTCCAGTAAACTGATAATTATAAATGCACTACCTCCTGACATTAATTTTTGAAGAATAAGGTATTTCCCTTCCACCCTCCTTCTACAATAACAGTAAAACTTTATGGACTATGTAACACCTCATCCTTCAGTACCTGGGAGAACACTGGGGAATACAAGGTCTAGAATAAGAAGCCTGAATGCAAACACCAAGGTTTCCACTTGCTGACTATATGGCTTTGGACTTTATTTAATCATGCCAAACCTCAGCTTGGACCATAAAGAAGGCTGAGTCCTGAAAAATTGATACTTTTGAACTGTGGTGTTGGAGATGACTCTTGAGAGTCCCTGGGACTGCAAGGAGATCAAACCAGTCCATCCTAAAGTAAATCAATCTTGAATATCCATTGGTGGAACTGATGCTGAGGTGGAAGCTGCAATACTTTGGCCACCTGATACAAAGAACTGACTCATCGGAAAAGACCTTGATTTTGGGAAAGATTGAAGACAGGAGGAGAAGGGGATGACAGAGGATGAGATGGTTGGATGGAATCACTGACTCAATGGACATAGGTTTGAGCAAGCTCCGGGAGATGGTGAAAGACAAGGAAGCCGGGCGTGCTGCAGTCCACGGGGTTGCAAAGAGTTGGACACAACTGAGCGACTGAACAACAACAATAACTTCAGCTTAATCAATTGGAAAATGGGGATATGAGAGTTTAAAGGCTTTAATAGGAAAAAATATATGCATGGGTGCTCAGTTGAATCCTACTATTTGCAAGCTTAGGAAGATCCCCCGGAGAAGGAAATGGCAAGCTACTTCACTATTCCTGCCTGGAAAGTTCCATGGATGGAGGAGCCTGCTAAGTTACCATCCATGGGATTGCAAAGAGTCACACACAACCGAGCAACTTCACTTCACTTCACTTTGCAACCTCTTGGACTGCAGCCCATCAGACTCCTCTGTCCGTGGAATTCCCTATGCAAGAGTACTGCAGTGGGCTGCCATTTCCTTCTCCAGGGGATTTTCCCAATGCAGGGATCAAACCCATGTCTCCAGTATCCCCTGCATTGGCAGGCGAATTCTTTATCAGTGCCACTATCTGGGAAGCCCATAGTTTAATGAGTTCCTCTATATGTCAGCATTCAAGGCACAAGGCAAGCACACAGTCTATACTGTTATTAACCTTTCTGGTATCATCCTACCCTCTCTTTTCTCAAAGAATCAGAGAGGAAAGGTGGAATTTGGGGATCTTTTCCACCCACCTTGCCTTAAAGGGGTTAATTCTTTAAAGCAGGATTTCAAATATTGATTCAACTATTGGACATGTATAAAAGAAGAGGCACAATGAAGAGTGAACTGACCTAAATGTGAAAACATTGGATCCAACACCGGTTCTACCACTAAATTTGCCATGTGACATCGAGCAAGTCAATTAAACTCTCCGAGGTGCAGTTTCTTAAACTGTAAAATACGGCAATTAAAAATTCCCTGACAGCTCAGTTGGTAAAGAATCTGCCTGCAATGCAGGACACCCCAGTTCCATTCCTGGGTTGGAAAGATCCCCTGGAGAAGGGAAAGGCTACCCACTCCAGTATTCTGGCCTGGAGAATTCCATGGACTATATAGTCCATGGGGTTGCAAAGGGTTGGATACAACTGAGCAACTTTCACTTTCAAACATAAATGCTCATCTTCTGTAATCCTATAAAACAGGAAAGACTAAGCTATATATAAAGTATTGCCTCAAATTTATGCTACTTTATTTCAAGGAATCTAAAAGTGATAATATAACTTGCTGATGAAAGTATCCTTGTCTAAAATTAGCACACTGGGTACAGGCAGCCCACATTTTGGATTACTTTAGCATGATAAGCTGGATTTAGAAAAGGCAGAGGAACCAGAGATCAAACTGCCAACATCCATCTATGTTGGATCATAGAAAAAGCAAGAGAATTCTAGAAAAACATCTACTTCTGCTTTATTGACTATGCTAAAGCCTTTGACTGTGTGGGTCACAACAAACTGTGGAAAATTCTTCAAGAGATGGAAATACCAGACCACCTTACCCGCCTCATGAGAAATCTGTATGCAGGTCAAGAAGCAACAGTTAGAACTGGACATGGAACCATGGACTGGTTCCAAATTGGAAAAGGAGTATATCAAGGCTATATATTGTCACCCTGTTTGGTTAACTTCTTTGCAGAGTACATTATGCGAAATGCTGGACTCGATGAAGCATAAGCTGGAATCAAGATTGTAGGGAGAAATATCTATAACCTCAGATATGCAGATGACACCACCCTTATGGCAGAAAGCAAAGAGGAACTGAAGAGCCTCTTGATGAAAGTGAAAGATGAGAGTGAAATAGCTGGCTTAAAACTCACATTCAAAAAATGAAGATCATGGCATCCTGTCCCATCACTTCATCGCAAACAGATGGAGAAACAGTGAGAGATTTTATTTTTGGGGGCTCCAAAATCACTGCAGATGGTGACTGTAGCCATGAAATTAAAAGACGCTTGCTCCTTGGAAGAAAAGTTATGACCAACCTGTACAGCATATTAAAAAGCAGAGACATCACTTTTCCAACAAAGGTCCACCTACTCAAAGGTATGGTTTTTCCAGTAGTCAAGTATGAATGTGAGAGTTGGACTATAAAGAAAACTAAGCACCAATGAATTGATGCTTTTGAACTGGCAGTGTTGGAGAAGACTCTTGAGAGTCCTTTGGACAGCAAGGAGATCAAACCAGTCAATTCTAAAGGAAATCAGTCCTGAATATGCATTGGAAGTACTGATGCTGAAGCCAAAACTCCAATACTTTGGCCACATGATGTGAAGAACTGACTCACTGGAAAAGACTGACGCTGGGAAAGATTGAAGGCAGGAGGAGAAGGGGACGACAGAGGATGAGATGGCTGGATGACATCACTGACTCGATGGACATGAGTTTGAGCAAGCTCTGGGAGTTGGTGATGGACAGGGAAGCCTGGCGCGCTGCAGTCCATGGGTCACAAAGAGTCAGATATGACTGAGTGACTGAACTGATAGTATGATAATATTTATAAGAGTTCATCAGAAAGTTCAGCTCAATGTTCTCATTTGTCAGGAAATGCAATGGGGAATATAGATTCTTGAAAATATCAAATGGCCAAGAAAACAAGCTTGAAAAGAGGTTAGATTAACCATGAACAGAGAAACTGAAAGGAAGATGGAGTTCATCTATGCATGGGATGGAACTGTCCTAAAATACACCACTGTCACTCAAAAATAGGTACTTGGCTTGTATGGTGCCTGTGTTACCTGTATGACAACATTTGGTTCCTACTGTGTCTACACAGGCCTGCCTACAGGCCTGTTATGACTATGAGAGCTGTCTGTTCCCTCAGAGAGCAAGTTCTGCTGCCTCATGCATTTTCCCCAGCCATAACTTCCTTTTTGCCCTTTGGCTAGGCTGCCTAAGGAGGAGGACCTCGGCCAGTTCTGTTCTGGAGGTGACACACAGATGGATGCTGGCAGGAAGCTGAGGACCAACACTCCTCAAGGCTGAGGGCTCTGTGCACCCCTGACCAAACTTCTGATGCAAAATATTTACACTAATGTCACACATTTATAAAAAACAATTGCAACTAAAGATATCTTGCAGCAACTTTTAAACAATGCTCTACAAAGAACAAATGGAACTAGAATAATTCACCAAATCATACACTTTATTATTTTTGAACAACCGCATCTCCCACTTGACAGTAAGCTCCATACAGGTGAGAAACATGACTCTCTTGTTCAGTGTTGTAGCTCCAGTACCAAAAGGTGCTTAGCGAGTGACAGGGGCTTGGCAAATGATGACCACAGCTGACACAGACCAGTGGTCAGCTCTTCCAGGCACATGCTTTCACTTTCCATGCTGTCTCTCAGGTAATCCTTATAACAGTCCAATCCAACTGAAGCACAGGGAGTTCAACTGATTTCCCTGAAGTCACAGAGCTAGTAAGGGTCAGAGCTGGGTTCAAATGCTAGTACTTTGCTTCTAGAACCTGACATTCCACAAATGGAATGGAACATTAATTATCTGCAGGCCATTTGCAACTTAGCTGGTGTCTTGATACCAACACTGATGGTGCTGAGGGTCAAGGATGTGAGCCTAATATGATACAATTAAAGAAAGAACACTTAAGCAAGAGTCAGGAGATCTGGGTTCAGATCTTAGCCCTGGACTCCTGCCCTGAGTCTGATCAAGTCTGGTGACCTCTTTGCTCACCGGTTTCCCCTGCTGGTCAATAAGGGGTTAGATGGTCATTCAGGTCCCTGACACTTATAACTCCTAAGTACTGGAGTCATTCTAGATGTAATCTTCTTATCCATCCAGACTACTGCAGGTCACACAAGTGTGCTCCTGCAACTTTCAACAAGGGAGAACCACCAAAATATCTAAAATAATCAAGCACGTTAATCTCTCAGAACCTCAGTGCCCTGATCTGCAATTAGAACATAATAGTACCCACTTCAAAGGGAGGAGGTGAAGATTAGAGAGAAGCCAGGTAAGGGGCTGACATACAGTAGTAATTTCATAAACAGTAGCTTGGTTTATGATGGTTCTGAAGAGAGCTGGGAGGTAAGTCTGGAGAAAGAAAGAATCTCCTCAAAGCCCAGGAACCACCCAACCAATCGAAAAGACCACACTGAAACAAAGATGTTTTAAGTCATTTCTAAAAGTGGAATACACGTATCTGCCACATCCCCAGAGCAAAGTTCTGTATGGAATTCTCTTTCCAAAAGTGAGTGATGTGGACAGGTTTGAATTAACTTTGGATAGAACCAAAAGGGTCTGCTGGGATGAGGGCCCTGGCATGTGAATGCTGTAAAGCTAGAAAATGTTGTGAGGCTGCCATCAGCTCCATCACTAGGGCTGTGACAAGCACACGACACGTATCACCTACTGAGTCCTCACAACTTGCTGAAGAGGGTGCTCTCCCTGTCTTATAGATGAGGTCACACAGCTACTAAAGAGCCACATCCTCATTTAGTCTGCCCAGAACACTGATGGTCTTGCCCAACAGCTGCAACCCCTTCTGAACATGCTCAGGTTCACAGGGCAGCAGTCTCTGTCCATGGGGTGGCTTTACAGGTAGGACCTGTGTGGGCTCCAAGCGGCACTGGGTTTCAGCCCCTGTTTACCCTCCAACTCCCAGCAGCCATGGACAAATCATTCAACTTTCCTGGATCCTGTTTTGATCAAACAGAATATACTGCATCCAAATTTTTCAATGCAAACTGTGTGGAACATTAACCACTTACATATTATACCCAGATGGTAAGGGATAAAAGAGCCTAAAACATGAGGTAACCCCCTGTGTGGTATCCTGGTTGGGGGAAGGAGTGGGACATGTTTGTTAGCAAACACAGAACTGGGTGACTCTTTATTTCCCTTTCATCTTGAAAATTCAGAAATTCTACAGAATGTTACGTGATAGGGAAAGAGAAAGGGGAAGAGAGGGACTTAACGGGAATCACGGGGGAGGTAGCAGGGCTGGGGGTGGTGTTCATCTTGAGGCTGTGTTTGCATAGCAACGAATGTACATACCTAGCTCATAAGCTTATCTGGGGTGCTTTGGGCTGGGGGCAGCTGGTGGATGTGATGGGGCTGGAAGCTAAGTCTCTCTTAAATAACCACTATTGCATACAGCTAGCTCTCCACAGATGCTGGTAGATTTGAGTTTAAAGGAAAACAGACCTAGATCAAATTGATAGAAGTTGAGCTGCTGCAGAAGATGTATGACTATGTGAAAAATGCTAACAATGTCTTCCTTTTGTTCTCAGCCACCCACTCCCCATAAGCCTTTTTCAATCTCAAGATCAATGCTTTTTCATGTGAATGAGCCCATGTCTTCCAGCGGGATAAACCACAGGTAAACCTTCCCCAGCCTGCATCCCACGCGATTGGAATCTGAACAAAGGTGAGCTGAGCTGTCTGGGAGCTAAAGAATTCTTCTTGTTCTCATTTGTATCCTTGCCCAGGGTAGTGACAGATATTGTTTCATGAGTTTCCAGCTTAGCTTTAGAGCTCAAAGGATAAAGTGCTTCCACAAGAAAGAAGGAGAAGAAAGAAGGTAAGAGAATAATAAAAAAAAAATTAATTTATTGTTGTTGTTCAGTCACTAAGTCCTCTCTGACTCTTTGTGACCCCATATACTGCAGCATGCCAGACTTCCCTGTCTCCTTCACTATTTCCCCCACCATCCTTCATTCAAATAGTAGAGGCTTTTCTTCTCAGGAAAGATGACAGCCTGCCACAATCTCAGTCAGACCTGCTAAAGTCTCCCTCTGGGGATACGAGGGTTAACAATAATCTCAAGGAGTTCTTTCAATATTTTTATTTTAAAAACAGAGTAATTCGGGTCTTCTGACTCCCAGCTCATGTTTCTTTCATGAAATCAGATTGCCTGATGAGTCATGTTCCCAGGCCACAAAAAAGACTGGCACTTAATTAATGCTCCAAAAATATTTGTTGAATTAATTAAAGAACAAAAGAAAGAAAAAAGTTCAGAAGATAGATACCAAAGGCCATCAACAGGAGAGGATCAACTGGCTAACAGTGACAGTCTTCTGTATCTTTGAACTCTTATCCACAACAGCCCATTCCTCCGCCTTCTCAGCCTTTTCAAATATCACCTATTATACAGTTCCTCAATCAAGATTTTCTTTTGAGAAATCTTCCCAGACCAACCCAACCCACAGGAGATGGTTTCATTTCTTGACATCTAACCATTCTTATTATCTGCCACTCATCAACCATGTTCTGCCAGGTGACAACTTTTGAAATGAACATTCTAGAGCCACGTAACTTTTCTGATTATCTTCCCACCTAGAACTCCTGGAGGGCAGGGCCAGTCCACACCTACCTCTGGAACTACTCTTAGGGCACTGAAACAAAGAAAGGGTGACTTCCAGAGCAACAACTAAGTATACTGGAGTATTTTTAAGCTAATATAATCACTTATTTTTATATTCAATTTCTTCCAACTAGTTTACTAGAATCTCAATGCTGCTTGTCCTCCTACTGCCAGGAGAAGCCAATAACCATTGGCATCTGGTCAACTGCACAAGATTCTACGCAGGGAAGGACTGTAACAATGTGCTCTCCCTTCAAAACACCCCATTAATGACCTCCCTGGCACCCCCGTGTTTAAGACTTTGCCTTCCAATGCAGGGAGTGTGGGTTTGATCCCAGGTCAGGGAGCTAAGGTCCTATGTGACCTAGACAAAAAACTAAAACAGACAACAGAAACAATATTGTAACAAATTCAATAAAAACTTTAAAAACGGTCCACATAAAAAACAAATCTTAAAAAAAAAAAAAATCAAAACTAACATCCCTGTTAAAAAGTGAGATACTTATTAAACCTCCAGATCTACACATCAGCTTACAGAAAGCAGGAGGAGAAAGGGGAAAGTTAAGCCACACTCAGACTCCAGGACAGAAGACAGTCCATAAGACAAATGACCTAGATTCTTCAACAAATCAATAGCATGGGGGGAAGGAGAAATGGGGGACTTTTACAGAATGTCAACCATGAGAAATGGGTAGAACATGTTGGGATCCTGATTCACACTGATCAACTGAACAAGGACCTTCTGGACACAAATTAACAAAAATTCTTTAGTATTACCTAAGATGAGGCCCCAAAGACAAATGTGAATTTGGAGACATTTGACTTTGGACTTAATATTTGATATTAAGGAATTCTTGTTAGTCTTGTTAAGTGAGATACAGTGTGATGGTTATGTTAAAAAAAATAATAAAATATCCTCACCGGGAGCACTGTGTACTGGATTCCTGATGAGTGAAATGATGAAATGACTTGAGGTGTTCTAAAAACACAGGGAAGAGGTTAACCATTGTGGATGCTGGATGCTGGGTGAGTGGAGGTACTAATTACACTATTTGCTCTACTTTTTCAATGTGGGCAGATCACAAGGTATCGTGTTTAACATACTAAATTGCCCAACTTAGGAAATTATAGTTTCCAATGCCAGTAAGGGTAGAGTGAAAATGACACACTTAGAACTTTCCTTTTTGCTGGACAGTGTGACATGTGGGATCTTAGCTAGTTCCCCAGTGTGGGATCCCTAGTTGCCCACCAGGGTTCAAACCTGTGCCCCCTGCTTTGGGAGCATGGAGTCTTAACCACTGGACCACCAGAGAAGTCCTTAGATCTTTTTTTTTTTTTTCCTGGCTGAGCTGCATAGCAAAGAATTGTTCATAAGAGTAAAAAAAAAACTGGGATATCAAGAAATGTCAGTCTATATAGGAAGAACAGTATAAATATGCAATTATCTTGGCCTAATATTCCTATGTGTGTGAATTTACCAAAAGAAAACACTGTTAGTGCACTGTTGCTTAATAGTGACGAACTGGAAATAATAACAGACTAGCTACTAAATATGGAGAAGACAATCTGCCAGGAGCTATGTTTAAGTGCTTCAAATACATTATTTTCCTTCAAACAATCCTCTAAGAAAAGTATCATCGTTGTTCCCAGCAAGATGGTACAGCTGAGAATTGGCAGAGCAAGAAATCCAGGTCAGGCTGGCTCCAGGGCCCATGTTTTTACAACTCTGCACTAAGTTACCCTGGAATCCAAGTGTCAGACAACAGGAGATGTTTACTTAAATTACAGAACATCCACTGATGACACTGTGTAACCATTAACAAGTATACCTGTGAAGTCAAGCAACATGAAAAATGCTGAATTAAACAAAAAGCAAGATGAGGAATTCCCTGACAGTCCAGTCATGTAGGACTCTGTGCTCTGGGCCTGGGTTTGATCCCTGGTCAGGAAACTAAAATTCCACAACTCACATGGCACAGCCTCTGCATGCCCCCAACCAAAAAAAAGAAAACACCACAGGATGAAAACCATGTATTAGGGTAGCTATGCAATATGTATAAATGTGGAAAAGGCTGGCAGGGAAAATACATAAAATGAAAATGGCTGCATCAGAAGGGAGGTTTCCTAATTATGGGTCATGAGGATATGTTATTTTTATAATGAAAAAAAATGAAAAGGGAGGCCATTGAATTGAGGTGTCTAACACTGCAGAGGGAACCAAGGCATCTGGGTAATGGTGTTTCCATAAACATTGTAAACCATCAGTTTCTTGATGTACATTTTTTCCCCCTTCCTCTTTGGATGTCTTCCAAAACTAAAAGAAGAAATATTCCTCTTCTCCTCCCCCAAATATTTTCCCAATGACCTCTACTAGGAATTCATCTAGTTTGATCAGAGAGCAAGAACTATTCCACAGTTTCCTTTTGCACTAGATGCCAAGTAAAATGTTACACTGTAAGATGGATCTCTAAACATACCACAAGAGGAAAAAGGACAACAGCTTAAACGAATCTACAAAGGATTGTTTCATAATGGAAGTGCCCTCTGAGTCTTGTGAAATTCTCTCACAGGTCACTTGTTATTAGCAAGACTCAGAAAAGCACCAGAAAGCAGGAGATCCCGTTCTCCATCTGACTACTGTCCGACCCAGGCAGATCCTCAAAATCCCAACCCTCAGCTCAGCATCCTGGATCTACTCTCTTCATCCTCCTCCTCCCCTTCCCTGGAACAGACACATTTGCTGGGTTCCCACAGACAAGTGCACTGATAATGAACACCCAAGTGCTTCGGAATCTATAAAATGCTCTACAGGTGGGAGGTTATCCTGATTAAAAATCTGATCGGTGCTCTTGTGTGTTTCAGTGAGTTCCAGAGATGTTCCTTGGGGAGGGGAAAAAAACTACTAGCTAGATTCCACATTCATTTAACTGCCAGAACCAGGGTTGCCATTAATGTCCAACTTTTTCTGACAAAGCTTCTGCAACAGCCATGGAGATGATAATCCCCTGAAAAAGGTGCTAATCTGTAAGGCTGGCCACGTGATCATCCATGCGCCTACACGGTATTCGTCAGTACCTGTCACCAAGATAACAGCTTCATCTTGAACGGAGGAGGCAAGAATATTTCACAGAATGCCCTGCAACAGATTCCCCACAAAAAGGTAAACAGAGAGAAAAGATCTTGGGGAAAAGAATGAAAACAGAACGAGTCAGACAGCCAGCTGGAAGAGACTGTGCAAAAGGCAGCGACCCTTTAGGGAGTTAGTGCAACTTTTGGTGAAGATTATGGAAAAGCTACTGTTTCAAAGCCTTTGGACATCAGAGGAAAACACACAATAGAGAGTTTGCCGAACAGAGAGCTTTAAACAATTCAAGTTCAAACAAACAAAATTCCAGGAATTAGGAAAGGAAATTGCAAGGTGCTTTGCAAACCGTTGTAGTAAAGAAAAGCATGTTTAACTATTAAATGTCAGTGATGAAAATGGAGATGCAGTGCGGTGCATCAGTACAGTGGAGTTTATTTTGGAGGGGGAAGGAGTGAGGACAAGAAATAATAATAGCAAGTCACTGGAATAATAAATGACAGTGAAACTGGCAGGTGGCCTGCTTTGATCACTCACTCGGGGCAGCGCTATGCTAAGCATTTTGTAAGCATCTTCTTTTATCCCCATAACACCCTGTATTAGCTCAGATCAGCTAGTTCCCTCCTTTATAGATGGGGAACCTGAGGCTCAGACAGGCTCCACAACTTCTTCGAGGTCACAATGGGAAGACTGTGATTCAAACTCAGATTTGCTTAAAAGCCCAGCATTTGAACTATTCACACACAGGTATATAATTACCAGATCTCAAAGACCATCACTGTCATTTCTGAAGATTACTGGTAATTATAAAATTCAGAGCTGATGGCCAATACCATCAATACCGTGGTCAGTACCGTGGCTCCTTGCTTTCCTTCCTAGAGATAAAAATGAAAAGAATGAAATGCTATCCAGTCCATGTTAGCAATTGTGGATGTTTTCTGGGAAAGGTAGGAGGAAACTGGTTTGAAAATTTAGGGGATCTTTCTTTCTTTGTGGTCTATCATTATTACAAGCTAATTGTGCACCAAGATTCTCAGAGTAAAACACTTTAGTGCATCACTGCCTAAAGAATCTTCTAACAACCCAAGTATTCACCTGCAAAAAGGAATGAGGAAACCCTGTTAACAAGGTCAGGGTCCCATGGCCAGCTGATAACTGAGCACCGTGAGGCTCACTTCTGACTCTACTACTCCTCTGCTCTGGGACCCTGGGTGACTGACCCTTTCCGAGCCTCAGTTTCCTCACCTGTAAAATGGGGATAAGAACAGTACATAAGGCTATGATAAGAACTGAACAGACAATGCACAGACAGTATGAGCCACCGTGCCAGACGCAAGGTTAGGTAGTGTTTCAGCACAACTAACCAAGTAGCCAGGCCATTTCATTTACAAAGACTCCTGCATTTCCTGCCATATTCCCCACAAGTTATGGACTGTTAGGTGTGGAATGAGTAAATGACATTTGCCAAAGCACCCAGTTGAGAATCTCACCCTATTTGAGACCTTGTTCTTTTCCCAAACCGTAGTCCATAGTTGAGAGAAGGGAACACTTATCTATGTATGTTCTTTTCTGCTGGGTTTTGGGATTTGACAAACACCGATGACAGGGTGGTAGCTTTTCCAACAAATTCCACTAGAATCTCAGAAACCCATCCTCAGTAACAGTGACGCCATCTGTTTTTTATTTTGCAATGTCAGTGAGAATGGGCAAAAGCTATTGCTCTTATCACAAAACAGCAACTCAGGGAGCCTTCATTTTTTATGGGCTTAACCAAGTCTAACTGCTCCATTCAAGACTCTCTTTGCTTGTGTTGCTCCTTTAAGAGCTCTGAGAACAAGAAGTTCAGGCTCTAGGGCACTCTGGGATTTTGACTCATTCAGCATCAGTTCATCCCTCGTCTTGTAACAGTCCTTTTGGGAAACTGCTCCTCTCTCAGTGCTTGAGGTTTCAGTGGTACTGAGCCCATCATCAGTCCCCTTGGGAGTATGTGTAACTCAGGACTGACCAATCAGCAACTGACCCCTCCTTCTGGCCATAGTGACTGATTCAGAAAGGGGAAATAAGAACCAGGCTTGGGATTTCTGCAGGAAGAACTAGGTAAGAGAGGACCTCTAAGTTACAAGTGGGGTAAGCTTGGAGCTGCTGGTGGCTCTCTTTCCACCAGGAGGGGAGACCATATCCAAGAATGAAGGCAACAGAGAGAAATAAAAGCTGGGAGGTAAAGAGAGGCAAATTCCTGGGGAAAAATAAGCACCTGGATCCAGCCACTCCTTAGGCCAATAAGCCATGGACTTTTCCATTATATAAGCAGAAATCTGCTTTTTGCTTAAAGGAATTTGAGTTGTGTTTCTGTCTCTTAGAGCTGGAAGAGTTTTGACTCAAAGACATACAGAAGGGCCTCTACCAAATAAATGAGTGCTTGTCCTCTTACTCCCTCGCATTATTCAGGATTTGTATTATATATCTAAGTCTTGCTTCCCTCCATGAGACTGTGAATTTCTTGACACTAGGAGACAAGTATGGTAACCTACTGATAAAGTGACACTTTTTGTCAAAACCAAACTTAGGTTGGCCAAACAATCACTCTTTAATAATGCCAAAGAAAGTAGAAAAAGGTTAAAGTTGTTCCATAGGTGAGCTTTTGGAAGTTGATGGCGTGAGGAGTTAGGGGTCTCATGAGTATCCAAAGCTACTGACACCTCCAGTTCCTTGATTTGTCTGAGTCTCCTATCACCTTGTACTTGGATCATCTTCAGTTCAGTCGCTCAGTTGTGTCTGACTCTGCGACCCCACGAATCGCAGCACGCCAGGCCTCCCTGTGCACCACCATCTCCCAAAGTTCACTCAGACTCACGTGCATCGAGTCAGTGACGCCATCCAGCCATCACATCCTCTGGCGTCCCCTTCTCCTCCTGCCCCCAATCCCTCCCAGCATCAGAGTCTTTTCCAATGAGTCAACTCTTCGCATGAGGTAGCCAAAGTATTGGAGTTTCAGCTTTAGCATCATTCCTTTCAAAGAAATCCCAGGGCTGATCTCCTTCAGAATGGACTGGTTGGATCTCCTTGCAGTCCAAGGGACTCAGACGGGAAAACCCCTACCAAAGCTGCAGGCTAGTCAGAGGTCTAATTGAACCACAGACAACTTCCCCCACTGATCACCTAAGACACTAATAAGCCTGCTTTATTTTGAAGGAGGATTCACCACCCCAAGTACTCTTTATACACAAACTCTGACTACATTTGGACAGGGAAATTCGTTTTAAAGTGTTTCTTAAAGTTTTTTTTTTTCTTAACCCATATTTCACATTGTGTACCAGAATATGGATCAAAGATTTAAATATAAATGTGCAAAGCATAAAAGTACTAAAAGAAGATGGGCAAATTTCCTGGTGTAAAGATTTTTTACTTTAACTATGACTCAAAGTTCAGAAGGAAATATTTGGAGATCTTTTTGTCATAAAATGGGCTTCCCCGGGGGGCTCAGCTGGTAAGAATCCGCCTGCAATATGGGAGACCAGGGTTCGATCCCTGGGTTGGGAAGACCCGCTAGAGAAGAAAAAGGCTACCCACTCCAGTATTCTGGCCTGGAGAATTCCATGGACTGTATAGTCAGTCCATGGGGTCACAAAGAGTCAGACACAACTGAGCGACTTTCACCTATCATAAAATATAAAAGGTAAAATTTAAAGTTTAAATTAAAAAAAAAATACCCTTCTACATGGCAAACAAAACAACAGAAACATCATAAACAAAGTCACAAAACAAAGGACAAAGTGGGAAAATATATTCATAACTTATATCAGAAAACTCTAATCTGCATAATATGTGAAGACCTCCTAGAAAACAGAAAGCAAGAGGCTCAGGACCAACAACCATCTCTGTATGTTTGGTATGAAAACATTAACAAGGAGCAAAGCTGCTTATGATGCACGAGTGTTTTAAGAGCTAGTGGGGTGAGTTAGGGCTTGAACTTGGTGCTCCAGGTTCAAATCCCAGCTCTGCCACTTTCTTGTCTGTGACTTGGGCAAGCTGTTCCAACTGTGGATTCAGGGATTAAACTCATGTAAATACGCTCAGTGACTCCCTGTCACATAGTAAGTGCTCAGTAAATGTGAGCTGTTAATATTCAAGTAGAGATTTTAAAATTGAGACCATAATTTAACCTCAAGATCTTGCAGATATTCAGAATGTAAGGTCCATGTGATGCATAGTTAACAAAACAAACATCAACATTATTATTCACTTAATAAGAGCCTACTTTTTTCTATCTTACGAACATGGCTGTACAGAAATCTGCCTAACTTAAAAACTAAGGAACAAGTTGTCCAACTAAGCAGGTGCAGAAAAAGATATTCAGAGCCCCCAAAGTTCAAATTAAAGCCCTCAGTGATAAGAACAGACTCCGGTCCAGGAGTAAAAGCGTCTATTTCTGGAAGCTTGTTTCTGAGCAGGAGGGAGAAGGCCCATACTGGGTTTTTAGCACACCTTTCCCATGTATTGCTGCTTATTGCTCAGAAGACAGAAAGTTTAAAGAGGCCCTTTTGTGGTTGTGGTGAAGGGGTGCACACACTGCTGTTTCTCTGGGGCAGACTTCTGCATGGGTGCAGGTGCCATCTGCCTGGGGCCAGGAAGGACATGTCTGCAGCTAGCAGGGAATGTGAGCTCTTGGGCAATCTGTGTGAGGTCTGGGTAAGTGTACACCTCGGGGTCCTTCCCACCCCCCAGAGACTGGTCCCCTGGTTCCAGCAACCTGACTAAGGCATAGCAGGAACAACAATGCCCTGCCTTTGGCTCAGGTTGTTCAAAGACCATAGCTGCCTACTCAGGGAGCCCTAGTTGCCCCTGAGGCCCCACAGCTGAAATAGGGTCTGCCTAATATGGAGAAATGAAAGCCTCCCTCTACGAGGAGATGTCTCTCAAATGATAGTTCTGCCAACCCCCACACAGACACAGCTTTTCAAAACAAGCACAGAGCCCCACACCTTTTTCTATGGAAATCCCAGTGCATACTTTTTTTTGCCTTTACATTTTTGGAATGCTGATTCAAACATTGGCAGCTAAAACAGTCTAACAAACCATGGGGCTGTCTTGTCTCCCTGGAAGTGCTGATTTTCAGAGGTCAAGAAGAGAGCCCACCCACCACCCCTTGATGGATTACATAAAGAGGGACTTTCTGACCTCTAATGAGGATTTCCACAGAATGTTTGGATTTTAGCAATAGTCACCAAACTTCTATCAAGTATAGGGCCATCTACCAGTTTTCAAATAACAGCAATGGTGTTTATGGTTTACTCTCTGGCAGGAATATTATACTATTTTACAATGTCTGTAAGGAAGGTACTCTGATTCCCCCTGCATTTTACAGAGAAGGTAACTGAAATACAGAGAGGATGTGTAATTTACTCAAGGTCACAACATTTACAAATGGCAGGAAAAGTAAAATGTTAGTTGCTCAGTCATGTCTGACTCCTTACAACCCCACGGACTGTAGCCCACCAGACTGTAGCCCACCACTATCCATGGAATTCTCCAGGCAATAATGCTGCAGTGGGTTGCCATTTCCTTCTCCATGGGATCTACCCAACCCAGGGATTTAACTCTGGGTTCAATCCTGGCCTCCTGCATTGCAGGCGGATTCTTTACCGCCTGAGCCACCAGCTAGAGTTTAACTCAAGTAATGTGGTTTGAGCCTATACTCTGAACCATAATGCTACCCTGTCTCTCAAGATGGCCATGGTGGTGGTGGTAGGAACGATAAAGAAAATTAAGAAGATACTATGTCCCTGGCCCCATGTCGAGCATTTCCCATACATCAACACATTAAATATAATCTTCCAGCAAGTCCTGTCAGTTTCACCACATCTGTCAACTTCTCCCCATCTCCCACCATTATCCCAGCCATCATCTCTCACCTGGACTAGTGCAGAAGTCCACTCAATGTTCTCCCAATTGCAAATCTTGTCTCTACAATCTCACTGCAGCATGAAAGTGAGAAATAGACCACAAAGGCTCAGTGCCATGCTTTCGATGTGTGGTGCTGGAGAAGACTCTTGAGAGTCCCATGAACAACAAGATCAAATCGGTCAACCCTAGAGGAAATCAACCCTGAATACTCAATGGAAGGGAAGTTGCTGAAGCTGAAGCTCCAATACTTCAGCCACCTGATGTGAAAAGCCAAGTCACTGAAAAAGACCCTGATACTGGGAAAGATTGAAGGCAAAAGGAGAAGGGGGCAGCAGAGGATGAGATGGTTAGATAGCATCATTGACTCAATGGATATAAGTTTGAGCAAACTCCGGGAGACAGTGAAGGACAGGGAAGCCTGTCGTGCTGCAGTCCATGGGTCACAGAGAGTTGGACACAACTTAGCAACTGAACAACAGAGAGCAGGATTGTTTAGTCATCTCAAATCCCAGCACTCACTGCATGCCTAAATCCTCCAGTGGTTTTACCGCACTTAGACTTAAATCCCAATTCCTTGCCACAAATGATGAGGCCCTAAGGGATCTGACCCGTGTCCACCTGTCAGACTTCATCTTCCTGCATCTCTCCTCCTCATCCATGGGGCTCCAGTACGGCCTCCTTTCTGTCCTGCTGCCATGCCAGGACATTTTTACTGGCTATGTCCTCTGCCGCCAAATCTCTGCAGGACTGGCTTCTTTTTGTCACTGAGGCATCAGCTCACAAGGCTGGTCCTTAGAGGGGCCTTTCCTGATCTCCCACCTATGGGAGATCCCCAACCAACCCCCATTTCTCTCCCTCTCCGCCTGACCTGGCATCTCAGAACCAACTGCACCTCTGCTGATTTACTATTATTTACCATCTCCCATCTAAGCTACAACTCCGTGAAGGCTGAGATTCTTCTCCCTCAAGTTTGCCGTTTTCTCACCAGCACGTCAAACAGTGCCCAGCACTGAATGGAGCCCAGTAAAATTTATTCATGAAATAACTGAGTCGTCTCATTTACTCTTCTCAAGAATGCTGCTTTAGACGTGAAGCACAGCTTTGTAACCTTTAATGACGTACCTCAGGCTGTAAGTCTAGAAGTGGTACTTAACTCCAGAGTCCACACTCTTCACCTCCATGAGTAAATGGCTCTGTGACCCTGACTTTTCACACCATTTCTCTGCATTTCAGTGTCATTCTCTTTTTAAAATAAGATGATCAGAAGACCTCCCATGTCTCTTACCTGCCTTCCAAACGTATTTGGGCTCAAGAGCCCATGATCCTAACCACTATACCGGAGCCTGGCAAACTTTCCTGTAAAGGGCAGATAATTATTTAGGCGTAGTGGGCCATGTAGCCTCTGTTGCAGCTACTCAGTTATGCTGCTGCAGTACAGAACAGACACAGACAATGAGAATGTGGTTGTGTTCCAGTAAGACAGACAGACAGCAGGCCAGTAGAGTTGGCCCTAACTTGAAGATACCTGCACTAAACCATCAGGGAAGAAGTCTATAGTCTTCATCTATCATTCAGTGACTCAATGGACATGAATCTGAGCAAACTCCAGGAGTTAGTGGAGGACAGAGGAGCTTGGTGGATTGTAGTCCATCAGGTTCCAGAGAGTCAGACATGACTTAGTGACTGAACAATACCACCAATCAGATAAGAAGATCCTATCTCCAGAACACTGGTCTGTATGTTCAGAAGACATATCAGTGTTTTAAGAAAGGTTCAGCTCTATCCATGCAACTGCATTAACCACTTATTATATTCATAGAAGCAGAAATGGACACCCTTCTGCTTTTTCTGGACCTAACCGGAGCAATCTTTTGGTGAGCCTGGTGTCAGGGGGCTCTCTAACAAGAGGAAAGATTTGTGTCTAGGCTCAGGGAGGAGTCAGGAGGACAGACATCTGCTGATGAGTCACTGGGGAATCAAGAAACTTGCTTTTCTTACTAAATTAGGAGTGTAATGATGCCTTTGGGTTAAGAGGGGCCAGTGGAGACCATGGAAAGAGTGTACAAACTAGAGGCCCAGGGTCTAAGGGGGTCTTAGGAGGCAGGTGAAGGTCTGAGTTAGACAAGAAGGCGACTCCACTGGGCCTTTAGAATGGGGTTTCATTCTTTTTTAAAAGCAGTTTAAAATAATCAAAGCAAATGCTATGGGTAATATATAATGAATGTTGATATCCCCACCATCCAAAACTATGAACTCAATTTTTTGTTAAATGTGCTTCCAGTACTTTTTTTTTTAATAGATAAAAGAAACAAAACATCACTAGAATACCTAACATCTCTTCCCCACAACCATAATCCCATATCCTAACTCAACCCACCCCCCAAGTGGCAACTGTTGCCATGGATTGGGTACATATCCTACCAGTCCACTTATCAGTACAAAAAATGTTTTTATTGAATTAAAATTCACCATTTTACCCATTTTAAAATATGCAATTCTGCTGTGATCAGTATATTTACAATGTCATGCAACCACCACCACTGTCTAATTCCAGAACATTTCTATCACCCAGAGGAAATCCTGTACCTCCCAAATCTGTACCACTTTATAGACAGACTTCTTGCCAATGCTGGACACTTCCTATACAATGGAAACATACTATATGCGATCTTTTGGAGCTGGCTTCTTTCACTTAATGTTTCTAAGTTTCATCCGTGTTGTAGCATGTATCAATATTCATGCCTTGTTCTGGCTGAATAATATGCAAGTGTTTGAATATACCATGTTTTTTGATTATTCATACCTCTGCTGATGGACATTTGAGTTGTTACTCTTTTTGGCTACTGTGAACAGTGCTGCTAAGAAAATTTGTACGAAAGCCTTTGAGTACCTGTTTTCAATTCTTTTGGGTAAAAAGAATTCTACTTAAAGGAATAGAATTGCTGGACAAATTGGTAAGTCTATACCTTCTGAGGAACTGTCAACTCTTTTCCACAGTGGTGTACCATTTTACATTCTCACCAGCAGAGTATAAGGGTTTCAATTTCTCCACATCTTCATCAACGTTTGTTATTTTCAAATCTTTTTTTTTTTTAATGCATGGATGTGAAATAGTATATTATTGTGATTTTTATTTGCATCTCCCAGGGGTCAAGATCATCCCCATGCAAAAGAAATGCAAAAAAGCAAAATGGCTGTCTGGGGAGGCCTTACAAATAGCTGTGAAAAGAAGAGAAGTGAAAAGCAAAGGAGAAAAGGAAAGATATAAACATATGAATGCAGAGTTCCAAAGAATAGCAAGAAGAGATAAGAAAGCCTTCTTCAGCGATCAATGCAAAGAAATAGAGGAAAACAACAGAATGGGAAAGACTAGGGATCTCTTCAAGAAAATCAGAGATACCAAAGGAACATTTCACGCAAAGATGGGCTCGATAAAGGAGAGAAATGGTATGGCCCTAACAGAAGCAGAAGACATTAAGAAGAGATGGCAAGAATACACAGAACTGTACAAAAAAGATCTTCATGACCCAGATAATCACGATGGTGTGATCACTGACCTAGAGCCAGACATCCTGGAATGTGAAGTCAAGTGGGCCTTAGAAAGCATCACTATGAACAAAGCTAGTGGAGGTGATGGAATTCCAGTGGAGCTATTCCAAATCCTGGAAGATGATGCTGTGAAAGTGCTGTACTCAATATGCCAGCAAATTTGGAAAACTCAGCAGTGGCCACAGGACTGGAAAAGGTCAGTTTTCATTCCAATCCCAAAGAAAGGCAATGCCAAAGAATGAGTGAAGTAAACCAGAAGGAAAAACACCAATACAGTATACTAACGCATATATATGGAATTTAGAAAGATGATAACAATAACCCTGTGTACGAGACAGCAAAAGAGACACTGATGTATGGAACAGTCTTATGGACTCTGTGGGAGAGGGAGAGGGTGGGAAGATTTGGGAGAATGGCATTGAAACATGTAAAATATCATGTATGAAACGAGATGCCAGTCCAGGTTCAATGCACGATACTGGATGCTTGGGGTAGTGCACTGGGACGACCCAGAGGGATGGTATGGGGAGGGAGGAGGGAGGAGGGTTCAAGATGGGGAGCACATGTATACCTGTGATGGATTCATTTTGATATTTGGCAAAACTAATACAATTATGTAAAGTTTAAAAATAAAATAAAATTAAAAAAAAAAAAAAAGAATGCTCAAACTACCGCAGAATTGCACTCATCTCACATGCTAGTAAAGTAATGCTCAAAATTCTCCAAGCCAGGCTTCAGCAATATGTGAACCGTGAACTTCCTGATGTTCAAGCTGGTTTTAGAAAAGGCAGAGGAACCAGAGATCAAATTGCCAACATCCGCTGGATCATGGAAAAAGCAAGAGAGTTCCAGAAAAACATCTATTTCTGCTTTATTGACTATGCCAAAGCCTTTGACTGTGTGGATCACAATAAACTGTGGAAAATTCTAAAAGAGATGGGAATACCAGACCACCTGATCTACCTCTTGAGAAATCTGTATGCAGGTCAGGAAGCAACAGTTAGAACTGGACATGGAACAACAGACTGGTTCCAAATAGGAAAGGAATGCGTCAAGGCTGTATATTGTCACCCTGCTTATTTAACTTCTATGCAGAGTACATCATGAGAAACGCTGGGCTGGAAGAAGCACAAGCTGGAATCAAGATTGCTGGGAGAAATATCAATAAACTCAGATATGCAGATGACACCACCCTTATGGCAGAAAGTGAAGAGGAACTCAAAAGCCTCTTGATGAAAGTGAAAGTGGAGAGTGAAAAAGTTGGCTTAAAGCTCAACATTCAGAAAACGAAGATCATGGCATCTGGTCCCATCACTTCATAGGAAATAGATGGGGAAACAGTGGAAACAGTGTCAGACTTTATTTTTCTGGGCTCCAAAATCACTGCAGATGGTGACTGCAGCCATGAAATTAAAAGACGCTTACTCCTTGGAAGGAAAGTTATGACCAACCTAGATAGCATATTCAAAAGCAGAGACATTACTTTGCCAACAAAGGTCCGTCTAGTCAAGGCTATGGTTTTTCCAGTGGTCATGTATGGATGTGAGAGTTGGACTGTGAAGAAGGCTGAGTGCCGAAGAATTGATGCTTTTGAACTGTGGTGTTGGAGAAGACTCTTGAGAGTCCCTTGGACTGCAAGGAGATCCAGCCAGTCCATTCTAAAGGAGATCAGCCCTGGGATTTCTTTGGAAGGAATGATGCTAAAGCTGAAACTCCAGTACTTTGGCCACCTCATGTGAAGAGTTGACTCACTGCAAAAGACTCTGATGCCGGGAGGGATTGGGGGCAAGAGGAGAAGGGGACAACAGAGGATGAGATGGCTGGATGGCATCACTGACTCGATGGACATGAGTCTGAGTGAACTCTGGGAGTTGGTGATGGACAGGGAGGCCTGGCTTGCTGCGATTCATGGGGTCGCAAAGAGTCAGACACGACTGAGTGACTGATCTGATCTGATCTGAATGACAACTAATACTGAGAATCTTTTCATGTTCTTATTGGCTATTTGGAGACCTTTGACCACTTTTTAAAAAATTCCAGGCACCCACAAATAATGTATATTATTGTTTTCTGAGTGTAAATCTAAATCTTTTCCCCACTTAGCATTGTTTTTGAGCTCCCTCCATGTTATTTTGTATAGATCTAGATCAAAGCTTAATTGCATTTGGCCTTCCCTACACCACATTTTACTTGTTCTCTTATTTATGGAGAGTTAGACTTTTCTTTCTTTTCTTTCCTTTTCTTACTGTTATGTTACAAAAAGCATTGCCTTTCACTTCCCTGTACATGCCTCCTTTTGCACTCCTGGGACTGGTTTTCTAAAGGTTCAAATGTAGATTGGCATAATGTGTGTGTAAATCGCACATTTACATATTCCAATGTAGGATATGCACATTTACAATCTTACCAGATGCTTAGTTTCTTTTTAAACATGCATTTGGAAAATCAAATGCAACTTTGGATCACATTTCAGGAGGCTCCTCAGCCTCCAGTGTATATCACACTCACATGTTCCTCAAGTGGGATGAATGCACACTTTTCCTGAAATTTTCCATATTCTTAAGTGAATTGCAAGCATTCTGATCAGAGGGTAGTATAGTGAAACAATTCTTCTGCATCATAACTGTCAGAGCAGTGGCTTCCAAAGTGTGTTTCCTGTAGCATCGGTCTCACCCAGGAACTTGTTAGGAAACCAAATTCTTGAGACTCATCCCAGACCTGAGTCAGAAACCCTGCAAGTCCTCCAGGTGATGCTGACTGCAGTTAAAATGTGAGAACTGCTGTATTAGCTCTTTCCTATTGTACAAGTTTCAGAGAAGGCAATGGCACCCCACTCCAGTACTCCTGCCTGGAAAATCCCATGGACAGAGGAGCCTGGTAGGCTGCAGTCCATCGGGTCGATAAGAGTTGGACACGACTGAGCGACTTCACTTTCATTTTTCACTTTCATGCATTGGAGAAGGAAATGGCAACCCACTCCAGTGTTCTTGCCTGGAGAATCCCAGGGATAGGGGAGCCTGGTGGGCTGCCGTCTATGGGGTAGCACAGAATTGGACACGACTGAAGCGACTTAGCAGCATTGTGCAGTTTGAAGCAGAGGAAAAGGACCAGTCACCTAATCATGATGCTAAAGTAAAGAGGCTAAGAAAGGAGTGAGCACTTTTGTATAATGGAGTTTAGAAGATCATGAGAGACAGCACGGGACACAGGGATGGAATGTGACTTTAAGACAGAGAGATGAGCATTCAGGTTCTGATCCTACAGGGCGGGAGTCCCTGGCAAAACCCTCAACCTCCCTGGGTCTTCCCATACAGGATGTGTGAGGGTTACAAGAAATGTTACATGAAAGGTCACACGTTTTATGATTCCATTTATAGGAAATATTCAGGAAAAGTAGACCCATAGGGACAGAAAACAGATTAGTGGTTGGGTTGCCGGGGCTGGGAAGGGGGAGATGGGGGCAGAGGGAGTAATTGCTTAATGGGCCTGGGGTTTCTCTTTAGGCTGATGGAAATATTTTGAACACTAAATAGAGACAGTGGTTTCACAATATTGTGACTGTATTAAATGTCACAGAAATATGTACACTTTAGTTAATTTTATGTTATGTGATTTTTACCAGAATTGAATATAAAAAGAGATGTTATATAGTGAATGCTTCACACAGCACTGGGTGTGAAGTGGAAAGTAGCTGTCATTATTGACAAAGTTGAAGTTTCCAATAAGAAAAACTGGAAGCAGACTATATGTTCAATAGTGGATCAATTCAGGATTAGTAGTGGATTAATTCAGTAAAGCTATGTCCCAATTAAACAATTTCATACTACATTGATAGTAAGAATGATAAGGTCCAGATGTATGTAAGAACAAGTGCAATGGTCTTGCATACCAGACAGTAAGACAAGCCACAACACAGTATATGTGTATCATGTTGCTCTATTTGCAAATATACATAATTATACATTTAGAAAAGCTCTCTGTCAACATATGAAGAGTAGCTCTCTCCCAGTAGTAAAATTATAATATAATAATCTTTTTTATGTTTACCTTTATCTTATAATTTTCTACAACATCCTTGTAATGCCAGTACAATAAAGATACTAAAGTTTGAAAAATGTGAAAAATAGACATGTTGAGATACTTTTCATTTAAAGGTTGACTGCAAAGAATTCTTACCTAAAAGTATTATGACTATTAGTTCAATAAATTATTTGTTTTCGTGTTCACAATTTTAGGGGGCTTCCCTGGTGGCTCAGACGGTAAAGCATCTGCCTGCAATGCGGGAGACCGGGGTTCGATTCCTGGGTCAGGAAGATGCCCTGGAGAAGGAAATGGCAATCCACTCTAGCACTCTTGCCTGGAAAATCCCATGGACGGAGGTGCCTGATAGGCTACAGTCCGTGGGGTCGCAAAGAGTCGGACACAACTGAGCCACTTCACTTTCACTTTCACTTTCTTTTCACAATTTTAACATCAGGTTTCTTAAAACAGATGTTCACCCAGACTTGGTGCATTAAAATGAAATAAAAGACATGGAAATGTTACATAAAAGTATTAAATGTAAGATTTAATTAATTGCTACTTGTCCTTCCAAGGGTCTCAGCCACATGGAAGGATCATATTGTTCCCTTGAAAGAACTATTAGGCTGTAGCAGAAAGGCTTAAATGCACAAACTCTCTCCCTTCTTTTCATACACAAAGAAAATGACCTGCAAAGTTCAGCACCTCCCAGGCCAGATGACTAACCTGCGGCCTGATAGAGTGCCCTGTGGCTGAGTCACCCACAGCTCCCTCCTGACCTCCGGGAGAAAGAGGACAGAGGAGCTGAGCCATACACCTCCAGGAGGACTTCTGTGCAAAGATTTCTGAGGGTCAAGAAATGACTGAAGTCCGTGTTTCCCCAGCTTCCCCAAAGGAAAGAACATCACATCTCTTAGAAAAACTGCTGGTATTAAGCAGGAGTGTTTCTGCAGCAGAAATCACCTTTGTGACCGTTTAGCAAGCAATGTATTTACACCTGATTGATGCAAGCTGATGTATCACTTCTCCTTGTCCTCTCCCTGAATCTTCTCTGTTTAAGAGATAACACCTGATAATCGCACAAGGCCAACTTAGCAATTTTAGGAAGAAATAGGTTAAAAACACAGATGTTTGTTTTTGGTCAGTAGTTGATGAAAAATTTCTAAAGGAAAAAAGGGGAAGGAAGCATTCTTCAGAATGCTTTTTTTTTTTTTTAAGTATTCTTTCATATTTTGTGCACAGAAATGTTACACAAACTTCTATCTCCCACTATTTTTTGGGGGGGGGGTGGAAACTGGAACAGTTGACATTTTAAATTAAAAGTTGAGAAACATTATAAATCCCATTATAAGATTATTCTAATTAGTTGTGCCATACATTCATTTATTGGTTCAATTCATTCAGGGATTCATTTATTTGCTAATTCCTTCACTTACTCACCCAGAGTCCCTACATGGACCCAACATAAGATGCAGGGAAACAAAGGTGATTTCAGCGCATTCTTATTTTGACCTATTCTGAATGATCCAAACCAGTCCTGAAGACACTTATAAAACAAGCAGAGAAGATATAAATAGACAATTGTGTAAGAACCAACAATGATGTGAAAGAATCAGTCTCCAGGATATGATTTTTACTTCACTCACTCCCAGAAGGCCCATCCTCTAAATATTCAACAAGTATTCAGGCTTTCAGAGCCTGCAGAAAGTGCACTTTAATAAATAGTTTCCTAAAGAAAGTGAAGAGTCACCATCAGAATCAGAAGGTTCAGAAAGTTTATTTTTCCCTTTTGAAAAGACTAGTCGTAAGTGGTTGATTAAAAAGAATGGAGGTGCCTATAACCCCGAAAAGAGTCTAACTAAAAGAGACCTCGTTTAAAAGGAAGGAGAGGGGCAAGCGAAGAATCCAGATGTTTTCCTGCTTTGCTACCACGCTCTGAACAGAGCGGGCCAGTTGAGTTCCTGGGGAACCACACGATTTCCTCCTTGGCCCAGCGTTAGTGCCACAGTCACCAGCCAAGCTCATTGGAATTGACTGCTCAATGGAACAAGTCTTCCATTTTTAACTGGCTAGAAAACTTGCCAACAAGTTTTGCCTGACAGCCCACCAGGCAGAAAACATGAAGACAAAAGATGGTCCAATGACTACCAATGGGAATCAAAGAGGAAGACTATTCATTAAAGAGGCTATTTTGTGAAGCTACCTGAAGTTGCAGGGCAAGGAAGTGCTGCGGGGGGTAGAGCCTGTGGCAGCCTGTCCCTCGTAAACCCCGGACTCCAAAGCCATCACCTCCAGTGGATGAGCAAACTGCAACACATCTTGACAAACACTTTCCTTCCAGGAGTTAAGAAGTCACTTGAAAAGGCTTGCTTATAAGCACTGACCGTCTGAATTCACCCCAGCATGAATACTCGACCTGTGATTGCGGTCAGAGTAGAGTTGATTGCTCTGCTATTGTGCATGCACAGCCTGGCAAACAATCTCACTCTAGAACTTCAGGATTATAAGCTCCCTTCAGCAGCCAGAAAACCATGTATTTTTCTAACTGCATATAACTCTGCTAACTGCAAGAACAGTCATCAAAAGCCAAGTTTTTTAATTTTTAAAAAAAATTTTAAATTGGAGGGTAATTGCTTTACAATGTTTTGTTGGTTTCTGCCAACCAACAATGCAAGTTGTCATAACTATATATATATGTGTGTGTATATATATTCCTTCCCCCTTGAACCTCCTTCCCACTCCTCAATTCCATCCTTCCAGCATTTCACACTACCATGTGTAAAATAGATAGCTAATGCTGCTGCTGCTACGTCGCTTTAGTCGTGTCCAACTCTGTGCGACCCCATAGACAGCAGCCCACCAGGCTCCCCCGTCCCTGGGATTCTCCAGGCAAGAACACTGGAGTGGGTTGCCATTTCCTTCTCCAAAGCATGAACGTGAAAAGTGAAAGTGAAGTAGGTCAGTTGTGTCCGACTCTAGCGACCCCATGGACTGCAGCCTACCAGGCTCCTCCGTCCATGGGATTTTCTAGGCAAAAGTACTGGAGTGGGGTGCCAATAGCTAATGGGAAGCTGCTATATAAGAGAGAGCCCAGTCTGGTGCCAGGTATTATGTTTTGACTCAATAGTTTCACTCCTGGGAAGACAGTCTCTTGGACGTATGCAAAAGTGTAGCTAAGACTGTCCTTCGTAGAACTATTTATACGAATATATCTATCTATCTATCTATCTATATATATATATAAACACCCTAAGCAACATTTTATATGTGATAAGTATAGCTACATACAGAATATTATGCTGCCTTTCAAAATAATGATTTAGAAAAAAATATGTATTAATTTAAATATACTGGAAGAGCAGACCAGTAGACTGAACTTTTTGGTAAAAATCTCTACATAAGACAGGTTGTTGTTGTTTGGTTACTATGTTTGACTCTTTGCGACCCCATGGAGTGTAGCTCACCAGGCTTCTCTGTTCATGGGATTTCCAAGACAAGAACACTGGAGTGGGTTGCCATTTCCTTCTCCAGGGGATCTTTCCAATCCAGGGATCGAACCTGTCTCCTACATTGGCAGGTGGATTCTTTACCACCGAGCCACCAGGGACCTAACACAAGTAGTCTTGTCTTAGGATTTTAGCTATTAAAATCTAGATTCTATTTCTTATATTGTCCCTGAATTTTTACACTGCTACTTATCAAAATCTGGTAAATAGCAGGGAAATAATAAAAAGGCTTCTGTAAAAATGTCATAAAACCCATACAGCAATACAACCCACGTATTTTCTTTACAGGTATTTTGCCTTCCATAATTCTAAGAAGCCCTATTTCATGATGATAAAACCTTAACAGGTTAGCAGTTCAAGTGTAGATGTGATGTGAGGTGAAGGTCTGCCACAAACAAAAATGCTGATGGTAGAGAAAAGTAACAGCTGGCAGCTTGGTAATGTAAGGAGAACTAGAAAAAAGTGTGATGATCTGAACTGAGGACTCAGAAAGCACAAATTCCTGGGGCCACACAGCCCTAAACATCAACGCAATATAGCAAAGCATAATGGTTAATGACCATCTGAGAGTGGCAAGTGACAATGTGTATAATCTGTTACAAGGCAGGAGAACATAATGTCTGCTTACATAACTAGATATATTTGTGTATTTGCACATATATATTTTAAAAGTGGGAGGTTTTATATATATTTATTTTTGGTGTATGCATGTGTATGATTTAATGTTGTTGTTGTTTTAACTTTGGTTTTTAAAGAGGCCTGTGTAGTGAAATCCAAAAACAGTGTAGTTTTGTTAGCAGTACTACACCAATATTACTTTCCTGATTTTGACCAACTTGCCATAGTGATTGTGAGATATTATTAAGGGAAGCTGAGAGTGAGATATAAAGGAACTCTCTGCAATATAATATTTCTATAAACCTAAAACCAATTCGAAATGGAAGTTTATGAAACATATGAAAGCAAACCTATAAGAATGAGGGCTTGGTTACTTAAACATACTTTCCACACCGTGTACCCCCAACTTACATCTCAAGGAGTCTGACAGCTGAGCTTTTACTGATTGGGTTTGCCAAGCATCAACAGTGACCTTAGAAGGCTACCTTCCTTTAGAATCTGACAGCTCTCTATCCTCCTGAGAAAGAGTAGTAAGAAAGTGGCCTGGTCCCTAGGTCTGCAAACTCTGGTACAACCCCGCAGGATGCAAAGCTCTGAGGACCGGAAGTGTTTCATCTGACGGGAAGCCCTTGGGGATGACTTAACCAGCAGATCCCAGGCATTATCTCATCTTGGCAGCGTGTCATCTTCTGCATTTTCCCTCAAGCTACTAAGAGGAAATGGGGGGAGAGACACAGCTCTAGCAGCTCACTGCATTTTGAAGCAGATATTTTTAGCACTTTGAGGCAAAGAGGTTACTCTTGAAGACTATCCCAGATATTCTATAAAGGTGAGGTGGAGACAGCCTGCTACACTCTAATGAAAAACCTATGTTGTGCCCAGGAGAGCAGGCCAACCACGTCACAAAACAGGAAAAAAACTCTCTGTTTCAGGGGGCTGTAAATATTTACTGCATCTGATGGTGTATTTACTATTCAATGATCAAGCAGAACAAATGTTCTAGGACAAGACACAGTCTGTGTTTCTATAGGTTCACAGCATTTCAAAGCTGGAAAAGAGCAGAGATGCTGTCCAGTTCCCATGTTCTACAGATAAGAAGGTTGAGGCTCCAAGTATACTCCCATCAAACGTCTCCTTTTCAAAGTATCACTAATACCACACCCATTCCCAGAGGCACAGTTCATTGTTTACACATTTGTCTCTCACATATGATTAGAAGCGTCTATTTGCTGAGGGACTTGGCCCAGGGAGCATCATAAGTGTTCAGTAAAAGTTTGAGACACCAGAATGGAAGGCCAGCTCTGCCCTGACTCATGTTTCCTGGTACCCCTTCACTGCTCCTGATTTTAAAACTGAGAAGACAAATCCCACTTCTGAAAGGCTGACAGAGAAGCCAGGAGCACACTGGAAATTCACTTCCTGGCTTCTTACAAAAGTAATACTATGTATTCAAATTGCTTAAATATTATTTTTTCACTTATTTCATCAAATATTAAAATGTTTTCCCTTTTTGTTAAAGGTAAGAACTTCCAGGGTGCTGCTATTAAGTTTCATGGGTAGCAAGATTTACTGAGATAGAAAAGGTTTTCGAAAATGGTAAGATGGAAGGAAATCTAAAGGTTCCATTTATTAGCCTACACACAGTTAAGCCAAAGAAAGCCTTTGGTCTCAGAATACACCTACCCAATCTAAACAATGTTTATGCACGCCAGGATATAAAACTGCTTCTCTTCTCTTCATCTGCAAAACATGAGTACCTCAGCTCCTTACCTGTACTAATAATATTCAGAGTAAAACAGAATGGCAAATTAAGATCACTGGATACACTCACTTGGCATCTCAAGGTAGGAGTGAGAAGAAGGTTCAACCCTGGCTTGAGTCTTTGCCTGCAGCAGCAAAGGCAACAGCTGAAAAAGCTTAGTTGACCCATCCAGGTAAATCCAGCAGGAACTCTAAACCAGTGACAAGGAGAATGAATGTGGCTGCTTCCTGATAGATAGGCTTCCCGAACCGGATCGCCTTCTCAGCTATGGCACACTCTTGTTGTGTGACATGAGATCTTTAAAAAGCCTCCAGTTAGGCAGAACTTACCCAGTCAGTTGCCATCAATGCTGCACGATTCACAGTCTCACTTGCTCCATCAAGGCTGCTACTTAAATGCCAAGAGCTGAGTTCACATTTCTAACTATCAAGCTAACTAGCAAGCACTACAGCCAGAACAGATGTATTGGATACAAAATTTAAACATAAGCACCCACAATCTGATGAGATGTTTCTAAGGCTTTAGTTACATAGTTTCATGCTAGAGACTTCACCGCCACAAAGACTGTTTAATAAGAAAAATCCTTGGGTCTGATTTCTATGCATTTCAGAGTAGCTATGTAATCACTTTGATTCTGTGTTTTGCCTTTTCCGGACATCAGATTGATTTGAAATAGGTAATTTTATGAATTATAGCCAAATGACTATAAAATAAAGAGAGGACCCAGTAGCTTAGGGGGGAACCCCCCCCCCACTTATACACACAAATTTCTAAAACAAGAAGTTGAACACTGAACCATCACCCAAGGATGACAGCATCTTTTACAGATGTTACATTCAATCAAGATCTGACCGCTTGTTTTAAAAGATCTTTTTCTTTCACTAACAATTTGAAAAAGCTACACATTATGATTTAGAGACATTAGCTCAGATAATCCTAACAACTGCCCCATGAGGTAGGAACTACTAGTAAGCCCACTTCAAGGTGAGGAAATTGATGCTAAGAAGGTTAGGTCCCCAGGTTACTTAGTTGTGGAGACAATATTTTAACCCAGTTCCCCCGCAAAGCCCAAGCTCATCACACTTCCAGCAGTGTTTCCCCAAGCATGGCCCATGCACCACGAGTAGAGATTTTAAGATGAACATGGATAGATAAGTTTTTATTTCACTAGTTATTTTTAATAGTTTAATATTTATTTATTTTAATGTGGACGAGGGGGAAAAAATCACTCAACTACCTGATCTAATTTGAATCTTACTGCTGAGGACTTGGCTAATTCAGCATCAGTAACATACTTTGCAAAAACTAGAAAAATACTCAAGAGTTGTCATGCCATTTTTCCTAGGAGTTAGATGATCTGGCACACCAAGGGATGAAGTCTATACCAGTCTCATTAGACCCAACAGAGTTAAACAGCCTAGACATTAAAGATTCCCAGTAGATGCCTAGACTCCAAAGCTTTGACCTTCAAAGAGGTGTTCTTTTTTTCTTACCCCTTTCCTCCCCATCAGCTAACTCCCTTGCCTCTCTCCTCCTCTCCCATTGCCCCTCTGACACTCTTCCGGCCCTGGAAGATTACCCGACATGAGGTGAACTGATGAAGAACAGAGAGGTCTGGAAGGAAACAGACCTGCTAACTCATCTCTCTGTCTCCCAACATGGCTCATCACGGAACTCTCCCTAGGGTGGCCATAGCTGACTCCTGAGCAAGTACCTTACTCAGACAAAGGCCAGACATCAAAGTCCTAGCTGATTTAGAAATCTCTAGGGGGAAAAGTTTTCTTGGTGACATGGTATTTTTAGTTCATCCTTTTTCTTTATTGTTGAAATGACTTATAAATAACTGCAAGTTTTGGCTGTGGCTATTCAGGAGGCGGGCTGACTTTGTGTTACATATTTTACTTTTTTTAAAAAGTAACTTCTAATTACACAAGTAACACACGAATATGTTCTCTTTGTAAAAACCTAACATTTTAAATATTTAAGTTCCTCCAGACTGCCACATGGTCAGTACCACACCCCATCCTCAGAGGGAATCATCTTAGTAAATTTAGGGTGTTATTGTTTCAGACTGCTTTCAATGCAATTGTGTATCTTTGAAAAATAAATAATTCCTTTTTATATAGTTTAGTATAGCACACCAAATTTCTGTAACTTGCTTTTTAAAATCTAACACTATATCTTCATCATCTTTTCACCTTAGGCCTACCTCACTTTTTCCACTTTCTTCTCTTTTTTTTAAATCACTGTATTGTATTCCATACTGTGGATATATATTTTGTATTTTAGACAGTGAAAATCAATCTTTAGTTTTCTATAACACTTTTTCTTTGGGAGAGATGACACATAAGTTGAAAGACCCCTTTAAGTTCTGCCCTTTCTGGGCTTCTGGAAGGCTGCCACTGATTTCAGTAAAAATACAATGCTTGAATGGCAATCTGAGTGAGGGATCAACCATAGTTCCATAATTCCTGGTGCAATGACTCCAGGCAGAATCTCAACTCATAGATGTGTGGCCTTGGACTTGTTAAGCAACATCTCTGAATCTCAGGCTCATCATGTGTAAAATGAAGATAATATTTACCTTTCAAGGTCACTGTCAAGACTGTGTAAGAAAAGGAAATGAAGACAACAAGCAGAATACCTGACACATGGTAGGCATTTAGTGCACGACAGTTATTTAAAGCTCATGGTGCAGTTATGCTCAATGGTGCAGAATGCAAATCAATTTCTACTGTGTAAGATTTCCAATTTATATTAAAAAAACATTATTGGTTCCTCTTGGAACATCTTGTTAGTATGGATGTGGCCTCTTGTAGATTTATAGGTAGGGAAATTGAGAGAGAGAGATGCTCAAGGTAGATCCATTATGGTACCAGGATTAGCTTTTCTAAGAGTCATTAAGCTCCATATCTATGATTTATCATTAAATTAATAAGAAAAATGCTTGAAGTTGCTGCTAAAACCTTCTAAGCATGCTGTGAGACATCATGCCTGCCTCAAATGACTCTTATTCAAATCAACTGAGCTGAACAAGTTAAATTAAAATCCACCTGAAGGAACAAAATCTTTCAGGCAAAGAATATTTAATGAAACAAAACAAAGCAAAATAGGAATAGGAAAATAAAACCAGCACAAATTGCTGCTGCCACCAGGATTCCAGGACACAGAAAACGGAACAGATTTTTGCCTTAACCTTGTAGAGGGACTAAATAATCAGCCTGAAGGATTCCGTGGGGACAGCGGATCAATTTTCCAAGAGTACATGGAATAAGAGGAAAACAGAGCAGTTTTGTGGAGGCAACAATTTTTCTGGGAGCCCTACAGACTATGGTCTTCTTCACCCTCGTATTTATTCCATCACCTCTACCAAGTCACTGAACGTCATGGCAGACAGCCTGTTAGGGTGGCACCCATGACCTCTGCCTCCTTGTATTCATGCCGTTTAGAGACCTCCTGCCCTCGAGTATATGCTGGCCTAGTAATTTGCGTCTAGCCTTATATAACGTGGCAAAGTGACAGGATATGCATGAGTATGTATGTGTACTTGATTACATAAGATTGTAACATCCATATTTTAAGGAGGTTCTCTCCTTTGCATTGAAGAAAGAAGAGGTCATGTTGGGAGACCCATGTGGCAAGGAGTTAAGGGCAGCTTCTAGGAGCTGAGGGCAGCCTCTGCCAATCACCAACAAGAAGCCTTCAGTCCTACAACCACAAGGAACTGAATGTTACCGACACAGTATGAGTTTGGAAGCAGATTCTTGCCCCAGTCAGACCACAGATGAGACCACAGCCCTGGCCAACACCTTGATTAAAGCCTTGTGAGACCCACAGTAGAGGGCCAGCTTAGGCAAGTTGGACTACTGACCCATTAAAAACTGTAAAATAATAAACCTGTGTTGTTTGAAGCTATTGAATTTCTGATAACATTATTATGGTGGTTAATAGCTAAGTCATGTCTGACTCTTGCAACCCCATGGACTGTAGCCCGCCAGGCTCCTCTGTCCATGGGATTTCCCAAACAAGAATACTGGAGTGGGTTGCCATTTCCTTCTCCAGGGGATCTTCTCAACCCAGAGATTGAACCCAGGTCTCCTGCATCATAGGCAGATATTCTTGCATTGCAGGAGGATTCTTTACTGACTGAACTACAAGGGAAGCCAACATTGTTATAGATAACTAATATATCATATTTGCTTCCATTTTTCCACCTGAACCAAGGAAAGAAGTCATATATATCCCAGTCTGACCAGTAATGAGAGAGCAAAAATCTACAGCAGCATTGGGCTACCAGGCCTATTTGATGATGCCTGAACTAAAATGGGCCTTATTCCCAAAACTGGTGCTATATTTTGTGTTTCTTTGTTCACCGACTTTTCCTTTTCTGTTTGCAGGGAAAGAGAACAACATCCACTTAACATATAATAGAACTCCACAAGCAGATGATCTTCCTGGGAAATTTCCCTGACTTCTTAATTGATTTACCAGGTGCCAGGCCCTGACTTCGCTAACCTGCTCTCTCAGTTCTTGACCTTCTGAAAAGACCATTCCAATCAGGTCACATCCCTTTTCCAAAACCTCCACTTCCTGGAGAATTACAGCCAAAATCTTTAGCAAGGCCCCAAGGCCAGGTTTGTTGAGTGAATAAAGAAATGAATAAAGGCATGTGGTAGAACACTTACCACACTGCCCTGAAGTTGTGATTGATCAGCATCAAAAACTGTGTCTCATTTATCTTCATCTCCCCAGTTCCCAGCATAGTGCTTGCCATGTGGCATCTGCCCCTAAATTTCTGCTGTGATGCTAGAATAAAACTGAAGCATCACTCTCCACTGCTCTTAAGATCTCTGTGTAACCTCAGTGGCCTTTGTTCTGGTAACTTGTGAAAATGAACACAGGCTTCCCAAGGTCAAACAATCTGTCTTTTATATAGTAATGTCTAATGATCAACTCCAATACTTTCCCTCCAATACTTTGGCCACCTGATGTGAAGAATAGACTCATTGGAAAAGACCCTGATGCTGCCAAAGATTGAAGGCAGGAGGAGAAGGGGACAACAGAAGATGAGAAGGTTGGATGGCATCACCGGCTTGATGGACATGAGTTTGAGTAAGCTTTGGAAGTTTGTGATGGACAGGGAAGCCTGCTGTGCTGCAGTCCATGGAGTCGCAAAGAGTTGGACATGACTGAGCAACTGAACTGAACTGAATGGTCAACAGGACCGATATAACGTATCATCTGTTTAAAGGTTCTAAAATTCCCACTTGGGTTCATGACAATTCCTTCCTCACTCCAATCCAAGGGACTTTTGTCTATGTCTTTCATCAATACAATTCACTCTACTTCATCCTTGAAGGAGCACAAAAACACAAACACAGCTGTACAGAAATGCAGACACTAGAAACTGAGGGTAGGGCAAATGGGGGTTGAATCAAAAGATAGGTAATAGTTTTATAGCTTACGGAGATGTGTCAGTACTGCAAAAGGACTGCTGGCTCAGCAATAATTGGCAAGTGTTTAATGTTAGAGAGGGTAAAAATGACTAAAGAACTTCCAGGCCCAAGTGTTGCTTGTTCCAAAGGGACACATTGGTAGAGACTGCTGTGAAAGGGCTCAAAGTATGTGTAAGCTGCTTGAATGGCTGTTTTTGCTGCTCTGAATGCTCATCTGTACACCAGAAATTACACAGTGCTTTTTGAAAACAGGGCTTGCTCATGGACTGCCTTCACGACTTTCCCTCCATACAACTGCCCCTTTTGAGATCCATTCTTTGACGAAATGTATCTTTAGTAAGCCCATGGCCTTAAATCCTGTCTCCTTCCCCTCCTGTCAAAGCTTTAAAAAGCTAAGCGTTATTCAAAAGGACAGATTCCTATTCAAAGTGGACCCTTCCAAAGGAACTTGCATTTTTAACAAGGAAAACATCAATAATTATTACAGAATTCATTTACAAATACTTTTCACGTACACCATGTTTTCTGATGCCCAGTGCCCAGCACACAGTAGGGGCTCAGCTGTATTTCCTAAAGGCATGGATGAAGAAACAGAGGGTCAGAGAGGCTAAGTTACCTGCCTAAAGTCACACATGAAGTTGAGGCAGAACAGGGGAAGAGAACACAGGCTGATTCCACATCTCAACCTTCCTCTAGCCCCACACATCATAAACTACAGACAGAAAGATTCACAAGAATAACCTTAATTTGTGGGAAGGTGTTCTTCCCAACTCCCCAGAATTTACTTCATGAATGCAATTTCTTCTGCTCTGGAGCCAATTCAGCCCAAAATGAGACATAAGTCTAAGAATCAAACTCATAAACCTGTGCCAGAACTCAGCCTCATTTTACACCTCCAATCCAGTTCCCCACGCAGTTACTGGGCAACTGAGGTGTGCTTGTTAGATGCCTTCAAGGTGGAAGCAGTGAGCATGCGGTTCTGAAGGAGCATTTTCTCACCTCTTCCTTCAAAGACTCTCTTGCCTTCCTAGGACTGCTTGAAAATAGTGAATCTCTAATTTTTTAAAAGTGTGAAGTCTCTATGAGCATTTACCCTTAATTTTATAAGCAGTAGCTCAGTCCCATAGATTCAGTGCAGAAAGTGGGGGTGAGTGAGGGGGGAGGGATGGCACAGCTGCTGCACCCTTGGAGTTTATGAGGCCCAGGAAATGACTGCACAGAGACTGTGATATTGCAATGGTTCCAAGTACCATGAACTAGAGAAAAAGTTCATGGTGGAGCAAAGCAAGCCTTGAGCTGAGTAGAAAGTTGCTTTACAGCAAAAAATGCTAATGTGACATTCTAAACTACCTTTTAAAAAATTATAGACTGAATGATACAATACCTGGAGTTTTCTTTAAGACACAAATAATGATAAAGAGTGTGTGGATGGGGGAATATGTAAGAGAAAAATGGTAAATGATGGAGAACTATTAGAGCTGGGCACACTGGTATATGCATGCTTCATTATACTGATCTCTTGAATTGCTTGATCATTTCTACAATCAACAGAAATAAAATATTGGGGGCATCAAAAATTCTAAGCTGTGCCATTTGCTAGCTCTGTGGCTTTGGGAAATCTAATTAATTCTTCAGAGACTCAATTTCCCCAAGTGTACAATGGCTATGAGATCCTTTTCCTTAGAAGGCTTTTTTGAGACTTCAGTGATGATAAAATGTATGTAAAAGGCTTGGTACTGTTTCTGAGAAAATGTAGGTGTTCAACAAAAGGTAGCTTATTGTTATCATGATAAGAGTTATTGGGGGCAGACTATGGAAAAGAATACCCTCCCACATATACATACAGTATCCATTCACCTGTCCCTCTAAGACATCTAATACACTTGATATGCTGGTAGCTTTTTTTTTTTTTTTTTAAAGGCTGAACTGAACACTAATTATGATCAGCGGGTATCTAGTTCTTTATTTAGTAAAACCACTAAAAGAGCTTTATTTTTATCTTAATTGTAGTGAACCAAGTCTCATTCACCTCTTGCCAATGTGAGTGCCAGCCTTTTGTGAAAGCCTCTTCATTCTGTATTTCTGGAGATTACAAAATCGCACCCAGGTGTTCTACCCTACAGACTCAGACGGCCTTTCACCAGGAACTTACATAACTTTTCGTTCCAAGTTGGCATGAGAGGCTCATACTCTGGGTTATTTTAAAATAAAAACAAAACAGGCTGGGGAGGTTTTTCCATATGTATATACGATATGGTTCAGTGACAATCCCTGGATTCATTCTAGCAATAGAGTTATAGCCTTGGTCAGGTTTCTTCACTGCCTTCAGCCTCGTTTTTTTCCATCTGTAAAATGGGGATGGTGATATTATAAAATTAACTTCCCAGGGTTGTGGAAAGATTAAAGTGAGAAAACCCCACAGTTAAGTCACATGGTAAAAGATCAATAAATGGTAGTTGCCTTTCTTATTTGAGTGCCATGACCTCATCCAGAAAGCTCTCACACTGAAATCACACTGCCCACCCACGAATCCTGTGGCCCGTTGCCTTAAAGATGACGTTTTAATGTTTTATCAACTCTAATAGCCCAAAATAGATGGTCCCCCACACCCTGATCTCTGGGCAAAATAGCAAGAAATTTAATTACCAAAGAAAACATACTCTGTTTTCTATTTTTCTAGATACCAATCTTAACGTACCACAAAGAATGGAAGAGTGTGTCTGAAAATACATTTTCATCTTGGTTGGCTGTTCGAGAGCTCAGAGAACAATGAAGTCTAAAAATACTGTGCCTATGTCTTCCCCGGTCTCCCCCCTTGGAGCTCTGCCTTCATGCTCCTGCCAGGACATGACAGCCGAAAGGGCCTTTTGGAAAATATACCTCACAAAAATGTAGTCCCTGTGCCTTAGATCTTATCAATTTTGGCTCAAGATACAAAACTAAGTTGCTTTATGCATTTTCTAAATTTTAAGCAGTACTTCTTAAACCCAGTCCTCCTCCCCTTCATAGTAACACCTAATGTTTTTAAGCCCTATTTCTTTAATTGATGCTTTCCAACATCATCCATCCTATGTATGTACAAGGCACTTCAGTTCCTGGAATTTCTGTAAATGCAAGCAGTCCCCATCTGATGAAATAGTGTACCAAAACTTCTTTGTAAACGTGGTTATTTGGAACTTGAAATGAGTTTCTTCTTCTATGCGTTAAAAAACAAAGCCCTCTGAGATCTACTTAACTCATGACATAGCCAAAATAATTATTTAAAAGCCTAATTGCCATGTGTATTCATTTGAGAAGTATATATATTGTTCTTGTAATATAGCTGTCTAGCGCTATACTGCTAGGTACTCTCAATATAGTACATACCATACTGTATAAAATAGACTACACTCTGAGGTACTTGCATAAAGACCAGGTAAACACACATTCCAGGAGCTCAAAGGACCCAAACTCTGGTTTCTGTCTTTATCCATCAGTCATTACATAGAGATTACAAATGTCAGGCTCTGTGCTAACCACTTCACTCACAGTAACTCATCTAATCCATATAACAGTCTGATGAGGTAGATAGTATTATTATACTACCTGGATGCCCACATACAGATGGGGCATCTGAGGCACAAGAGAGGTCAAGTAACTTGTGTAAGGTCATGCACTTAGTAAACAACAGAGCAGAGACCAAAAACCAGGCAGTCTGGCTCCCAAGATCGCCTATTTGCTTGTTCACCATCTTGCCTTTTGAAGGGAAAATGCCTTCAGAATCTACATGAGGGCCCCAACTGTGTGCTTGAGGGTGCCTGTGTCCCCCAGGCCTCCACGTCCTCTGTGTCCAAGGGCAGTCTGTCTCCACTTTCTTCCTCCATTTACCTCCGCTCCACTTATTGAAACAAGGCGATAGAGTTCCCATATCCCCTCCCTCCCCTGCCTGGCTTCTAGCACCACAGGTTTCACTTCATCAGCACTTCTCTTCTGCTCTTTGTCTGTGCCCTAGTCTCCTCCCCTGCGTCTAGCGTGCATGCTCAGTCATGTCCTATTCTTTGTGACCCCATGGACTGTAGCCCACTAGGCTCCTCTGTTCATGGGACTCTCCAGGAAAGAACACTGCCGTGGGTTGCTATTTCCTCCTCCAGGGGACCTTCCTGACTCAGGAATCAAACACTCATCTCTTGCGTTTCCTGCACTGGCAGGTGGATTCTTCATCAACCAGGCCACCAGGGAAACCTGTCTCCTCCCCTGGACTATTCAATAACCTCCTAATGGGCTTTTTCCCCTCAGTTTTCCCTCCAATACTCTCTTTTCTTAAAGAATAAATGAAAACAAAACAAAAACTTGTTATTTTTTTGTTTTTTAGTGTATAAGTTACATATGATCTTTGCAGAAAAAGTAGAAGACAAGCAAAAACAACAAAATTGTGATTTCCCAAAGCCTGTCTCCAGAGATAAACTTTTCAGCAAGTCATTTCTTTTTTTTTTTTTTTTAGTTAATTAATTTATTTTAATTGTAATTACTTTACAAAATTGTAGTGGTTTTTGCCATACATTGACATGAATCAGCCATGGGTATACACTGTCCCCCATCCTGAACCTCCCTCCTACCTTCCTCCCCATCCCATCCCTCAGGGTCATCCCAGTGCACCAGTCCTGAGTGCCCTGTCTCATGTATCAAACATGGACCAGCGATCTATCTCACATATGGTAATATACATGTTTCAGTGCCCTTCTCTCAAATCATCCCACCCTCGACTTCTCCCACAGAGTCCTAAAGTCTGTTCTTTACATCTGTGTCTCTTTTGTTGTCTCGCATATAGGGTCATCATTCCCATCTTTCTAAATTCCATATATATGTGTTAATATACTGTATTGGTGTTTTTCTTTCTGACTTACTTCACTCTGTATAATAGGCTCCAGTTTCATCCATCTCATTAGAACTGATTCAAATGCATTCTAAAAATAATTAAATGCATTAAATTTAATTTTTAATGCATTAAAAAATAGCTGAGTAATATTCTATTGTGTATAAGTACCACAGCTTTTTTATCCATTCATCTGCCGATGGACATCTAGGTGCTTCCTTGTCCTTGATACTGTAAACAGTGCTGCGATAAACAATGGGGTACACAAGTCTCTTTCAATTCTGGTTTCCTTGGTGTGTATGCCCAGCAGTGGGACTGCTGGGTCATATGGCAGTTCTATTTCCAGTTTTTTAAGGAATCTCCACACTGTTCTCCATAGTGGCCATACTAGTTTGCATTCCCACCAACAATGTAAGAGGATTCCCTTTTCTCCACACCCTCTCCAGCATTTATTGTTTATAGACTTTTGGATCGCAGCCATTCTGACCGGCGTGAGATGGTACCTTGTTGTGGTTTTGATTTGCATTTCTCTGATAATGAGTGATGTTGAGCATCTTTTCATGAGTTTGTTAACCATCGTATGTCTTCTTTGGAAAAATGTCTGTTTAGTTCTTTGGTCCATTTTTTGATTGGGTCATTAATTTTTTTGGAACTGACCTGCAGGAGCTGCTTGTATATTTTTGAGATTAATTCTTTGTCAGTTGATTCATTTGCTATTATTTTCTCCCATTCTGAAGGCTGTCTTTTCACCTTGCTTATAGTTTCTTTCATAGTACAAAAGCTTTTAAGTTTAATTAGGTCCCATTTGTTTATTTTTGCTTTTATTTCCATTACCCTGGGAGGTGGGTCATAGAGGAATCTGCTGTGATTTATGCCAGAAAGTGTTTTGCCTATGGTTTCCTGTAGGAGTTTTATAGTTTCAGGTCTTACATTTAGATCTTTAATCCATTTTGAATTCAATTTTGTTTATGGTGTTTGAAAGTGTTCTAGTTTCATTCTTTTACAAGTGGTTGACCAGTTTTCCCAGAACCACTTGTCTTTTCTCCATTGTATATTCTTGCCTCCTTTGTCAAAGATAAGGTGTCCATAGGTGTGTGGATTTATCTCTGGGCTTTCTATTTTGTTCCACTGATCTATATTTCTGTCTTTGTGCCAGTACCATACTGTCTTGATGACTGTAGCTTTGTAGTATATTCTGAAGTCAGGCAGGTTGATTCCTCCAGTTCCTTTCTTCTTTCTCAAGATTGCTTTGGTTATTCGAGGTTTTTTGTATTTCCATACAAATTGTGAAATTATTTGTTCTAGTTCTCTGAAAAATACTGTTGGTAGCTTGATAGGGATTGCACTGAATCTATAGATTGCTTTAGGTAGTATACTCATTTTCACTATACTGATTCTTCCGATCCATGAACATGGTATATTTCTCCATCTGTTTGTGTTATCTTTGATTTCTTTAATAGGTGTTTTATAGTTTTCTATATATTTCTGATCTTGTCTATCTCTATATATACTAACATCAGTCTGTCCATCATGTATCTATAAAATCTATTTTTTAACAATGGTTCAATAGTATTAGGCTGAGTCGTATGACACACAGGATAGAAAACTCCAGGGCTCCTGGGTAGAGTCCAGCCTTGTCAGTCTGGCCCATGGCCTTCTGTCACTGGACCCTCACCCTTGGAGTTGGCCGTGGACACCTGTGAGTCTTCTCTACCATCTGACTCATTCTGCTCCTACCCCAGCGTGTCCCAACCCCAAGCCTTCCTTAGGGCTCCTCCTTGTGCAGGAAAAGCCCACTGCAAGAGAGATGTGTGTGTCACTACATCAAAAATGCTCCAGTGTGGAAACAAGAAACATCCTCTTGAGTACACTCCAGGATGAGGTCTTGGGGGCCCCATGGCTTTTTGCAGGCCCTAATCTTATTTCATTATTCATTTTTTTTTTTCCCCCATGTAAAGGGCTTTTATCTCAGAGGACAAAGAGTCTAAGTATCCTTCTGGTTATTCCCCTTGTAGCTTCTTTGGGTTGAATCAGAGCCCAGAGATATCAGAAGTCTGAAAAAAAAGGACCTTTGGACCTACCACATTGACCATCAGTGACCTGACCCTGGGAGGAAGAGCCTGGCAAGTCACATGAGCCCAAACACTCTGCTCTCCCCTTTGGAGATCCTACATGCACACTCATGCATACACACGCAACACAAATCGCTGTGTGACATGCATTTTCTCAAATGCATCAGCAGAAAGGAATAGGCCTGGGCCCCTTTCTTACTTCTACAGATTAAAATCATGGCTGGTTCTCTTTTATTTCATGAGATTAAAGGAAAAAACCCTAAAGAATTGTCACAAGCTGATTCACATGCTGCAAAAAAACCCATTTGTACAATATGCCATTCTTAATGGTCAACTTGGAGAAGAAAATGTGAAGTATGCAGTGGGTAATCTTTCCAGCTTCAGGCTCGGCTGACTGATTCATCAAACCCTGATCTGAAATGTCCACTTTATCCTACCAACCATCCCCTTGACTCACCAGAATTATTACTTCCCAAAGAGGAAGCCAGACGACTCAATGGATGTATAGATCACGCGCAGCCTTGAAAAAGCAGTAAGAGCAAGGGCTAAGAATAGCCAAAGACGGCTTCAGCTGAGAGTCTCTGTCTGAAGTTTAAGGGATTTTGTGTTTAAGAAAATAAGACCTCTTTGAAACAGTACAGATTTTTAATACTGAGTTTGATCCAAAGATGGAAATCTGTACATATTATGAACCTTGCTTCTTATTTCTTTCAATGCAGCACTTTTCTCTTAGCACCTGAGCAAGGGGTGCAGAGAGAAAAGAATGGATGACAGAATATCATCAGAGGAAATTCCAGGGAATACGAGAATCAGAAATCTACCAACAAAAGGGTCTGGTGATTGTGTAGAAGAAAGCTCACATCTTCCATCCTCAAAAATATAACTGAGTTACCTCATTATACAAGGTTTTCTTGCCAAATTTTTATTATAGTTCTGTTATGAACTGAAATTAATGTTTTAGAATTTTCAGAGCCTCTTTCACATGCTATGAATCCTCATTTTTGCTTTTCTTTGTTGAGTATCTGTGAAGCACATCCTGTGCACCAAGAGTTCTGCTGGGCACTGCAGGGACTTACATAGCAAATGAAAGCACAGGCTCCTATGGAAGCCTCCAGAAGGGGCACATCACACTCCTTGAGGGTCAGGGAGGACTTGTGAGTGGAAGTTACAGTGAAAGCTGAGACCTGAATGACAATCAGGCAAAGATAGGATGAAGGAAAGAAGAGTACAGGCAGAAGGTCCAGCAAGTGGACAGAACTATGATTAAAGACGTTCAGAGGAAGAAGGGAACTGGGGAAAGATGAAGAGGCAGGCAGTGGGTGGGTCTTGAAAGCCACATTAAGAAGCAGGCTTTATTGTCCGGCTTTCTCTAGAGGGAATAGGAAGTGGCAGCAAAATGTGTAGAGTAGCAGAGTGACAACCCAACTTGTGTTTCAGGAAGATCCTTCTGGCTTCATGTGGGGAATGGATGTGACGGGGAGAAAGGAGGCAGCTTGATCTAGCTGGCAGCAGGCATGCAGGTCAAAGATTGAGTGGCCTCAGCAAAGGAAGAGGTACTGGGGCAGACAGGTTGAAACTTGGCTACAGATTCAGTGTGGGGAAACTAGGAGAAGGAGTGGAAGGCTGTGCTACCACCCAGGTTCCTGGCTGTGGAACTGAGAGGTACCAGTCAGGGACAGAAATACCTTGACGGGCTGTGGATCTGGTGGAATGGGGCAGGGGCGGGTGGAGGAGTTGTGTCTTAGACACAGTAAGTGTGAAGCCTGGGGAGACATTCAAATGCAGCTGTCCAGGAAGCCTAACTCAGGGCCCAGGAGGACGCCCCCTGCCCCCACCCTTCTAGGGGTTAGCCACAGGAAGAGGAACCTGTGAAGGAATCCAAGCACAGTGGCCAGAAAGGTGAGGGTGAAATAGGAGAATGTGAGGTCACAGAGGCCATGCAGAAGGGGAGCTGAATCAGGAACAGTCAGCAGAGGTCAAGGTGGGAAAAGAGCCGTTAGATGTGGCCATGACAAAACCCAGTGGCCAAGGCAGTTGGGTCATTTATTTGACAGCAACATATGCTGTATGGCTACAAGGTCAGAGGAGGGCTAAGGGAGGAATCAGACTGGAGTGGATCCAGGAGTGAATGGGGCTGACCAGAGTGGGGAGGAGAGAGATGGAGGTGAGGGGCAGGAGCAAGGGCCGCAGGCAGTCACTGAAGGGTTTTCATTGCAATAAGAAAGACTTAAGGCTGTCGAGATAGATTACGGTCCCCATTTTTATGCAGGGGATAAAATGACTTTCCCACAAAAGTGGAGGAATATGAATCCAGACATGTATTCTCTGTCTCTTTACAAATATCTCATCTTGGTAGCAATAAATGGACCTTTACTGATACAAAAACAAGTACACTCGGCTGCCTGTCCCTTAAATGACTGCAGCATAAACCACAGACAATGAAGGGGGGGAAAAGCTGTAATTAATGCTGAATCGCACGTCTCTTTTATTTGTGATATACGTAGTACAGATGATGGATGAAAGCTGCCATCGGTAAAGGCATTCTGAATCATTTACCCTTAACCCTAAAATAAAAGGAAATTTAACTTCTAAAGCTTACACCCCAAGAGACAAGTGTCATTTTTCAGTTTCACTATTTGGCTTTTCAAAGGCTCTTTCCTGGTCCCAAGTGTGTCATTTCATTAAGTTTTAATCCCACAGACCATCGCCGAGGGGCTTGGAGCTGAGGCAGGATATATAGGGGTGGGGGCCTGATCCAGTGTAGACTGGGGAGGTCTACTGGGGGACTGGACCTCTGAATCTGTAACCAGCCAATCCTTGGAGGTGGCACCACTGAAGAGCACCAAGTTGCATGAAATACACATTATTCAGGAAGATAAAGGAAGCTCAGGGAAAACGAGGGGAGGAGGAAAAGGAAGAAAATAACCTCGGTCCAGAAGACTAGGGCTTCCCTTGTGGCTCAGCTGGTAAAGAATCCGCCTGCAATGTGGGAGACCTGGGTTCCATCCCTGGGTTGGGAAGATCCCCTGGAGAAGGGAAAGGCTACCCACTCCAGTATTCTGGTCTGGAGAATTCCATTGACTGCACAGTCCATGGGATCACAAAGAGTCAGACACGACTGAGAGACCTTCACTTTCACTTTCTTCCAGAAGAACAATAACTCAACATTTTTAGAAATCTCAACTTCTTTCTCTAGTCTTTACCCCAGAGCCTTCAAATACCACCATGGGGCTGAAGGATTCTTAAGCCATCAGATCTAATACTGCAATTTCACTTGTCTAGCTACTGCTAATAAACTGACTCAGTTTTTTATTAATGCTTTACTACAGTAGTAATTCATGAATATATAACCTCCTTACAAATATGACTTGAGTCCCCTCAGACTCCCCATCCCCCACGCGCTTCCTCTCCACTATGCCCCAGTCCCCATTCTTTCCCTTCACCATTGGGGCGTCCCATCTCTGCTGCACACTGGCTCACTTTTCAGACCTTTCTCTGCACATCTGCATATTTATATAATATATAAACATATGCCCTCATTTACTTGCATCTTTTGTCTTATAATTTTCCTAAAGTGAACCAACTTCTATTCCACCTTGAGATTTCTTTTTTTTTTTTTTTTTAACTTTCTTAGGATCTATCACAAGAGCAGCTGACACTTCTGCTGTAATAAAAATGGAATTAAAAAAAAAAAAAAAAACAAAAAACAGAGGCTTTCCAGAGCTCGGTTAGAGGCTTTGCTCTGCCTTTCAAGATCAACTGACTTGCTTCTTCATAATCTAAGTAAGGTCTAAGCAATGTTATTTCTTTGAAAATTTATATTAGAGCTTTCCCAAATCCCTGGTGCACACGCTCCCTTTAAAACCATGGAGACCAAAGCCTCTTACATAAGCATCCAAGTCTGCAGTTGCCAGGTCACATGACTGATAAACAAGGCCAAGATAAAGGCAATAATTTAAAAAAAATTTTTTTTCTCAAAGGAAAAAGGCCCATGCATTTGAAAAAAATAGAAAGATTAGAACTGTCTCCATCAGAACCCATTCTAAGTGGCTATTCCTCAACACTGAAACAACAATGAAATTTGATTTTTAAAAGAGCTATACTGTAGTGGACACTACGGGATCCACAATAGGAAGGATACTGCCTTCCCAACATCTGTCTCCCCTTTCTCGCTCCCTTTGAAAACCCTGTATAACACAAGTATTCACCTCACACCTATTGCATAATCTGAATCAGTCTGCATGGTATCTCTCTGGGGGTTATTACTAGCACAGGGATAAGCATGTGACTTAATAAGCCCAATCATACTAAAGGGAAGAAAATGTAAGCACACTGCCTCAGTGGCAACTGGCAACCACTTTGCAGCCATGAGGGGCATCAACCTAAAGAGTGTGGATTCTGGGTTTTGAGTAAGAGTGGAATAACTGAGTGAATCAATCAGGAACCATCCTATATCTATCCTTCTTAGTCTGGGAGACCACTGTCTAAGGTGCTTTGAGTCAAGATTTCTGCTGCTTTCTCCAAACCAATGTAACACCAAAGAAGGTGGGAGAAAAAATCTGGTACCATTTTCTCACCTATAAATTACATTTGAGAAGTTTCCTCTTTCCTTCCCTGTTTGTTACATAACACATTCACTGTATCCATGTGCACTTTTATAATTGACTACATTTTCCTAGGTTTTGAAGGAACTATTTTAGTCTTCAAGTCTAGTGATTAAACTTATACACAAAAGGGAATTCCCTGGTGGTCCAGTGGTTAGGATTCAGTGCTCTCACTGCTGTGGGCCCTGGTTAGATCCTTGATCAGGGAGGTAAGATCCTACAAGCTGCACAGCATGGCCATGGCCAAACAACAACAAAACATACATGATCAACTGGCTGCTACCGTGGGAAGTTCAAGAGATGCAAATTCAGCCCAAAGGACACTGAGCCCCTGTCAGCACCCGTCAAGGTGCCAAGGGCTAGGGGCTACAGCGGAGGTTAGGAGAGTGGGAGTTCTGTTCTGTGCTTAGGGATTTACCTTTCAGGATGACAGTAAGTAAGAACAATGGGCGCTTCCATAGCGATACTTACAAGAAGAAACACTGCAGGAGGGCTGGCCTACCTTAGCCAGGGATATGAGGGGTGGCCCCTATGGGAAGGTGGCATTGAAAACTGAGATCAGGAAAAGGTGGGAGCCAAGTCTGGGGAAAGAGGAACGACAGGAATGAACCTGGCTTGCTTGAGGAGCATCAGAAAATTCTGATTTGCTATAAAGTCCCAAGAGAGAAACACAGTTGGCAGGCAGGCAGGTATACAGGGCCCTGTAGGCCAAGGAAAGTGGATCTGTATTTTTGTCCAAGTCTTAATTGTTTTTGCACCATGGATCTCTTGATCAGCCTCCTGAAGCTTGTGGACTTTTTTTTTTTTTTTTTACAAAATATTTTTAAATGACACAAAAAGCCCCCAACAAATTAGAAATATGAAAAGGCACAGGTGTAGGTGTGGAGGCAGGGGGACAATGTGGGTGGTTTATCCTGGTAGTGAGAAGTACAGAATCACTGACGTTGTTTCGAGTTGCCAGCATACAGTGCTAAGAAAAAGAAGACCAACTTGGGGACTTCCCTGGTGGCCCAGGGGTTAAGAATAATCTGCCTGCCAATGCAGGGGACATGAGATTGATCCCTGGTCCAGGAAGATCCCACATGCACAGATACAACTAAGCCTGTGCTCTGCAACAAGAGGAGCCGTCGCAATGAAGAGCCTGTGCACCACACCTAGACAGCAGCCCCGACCCTCCACAACTAGAGAAAGTCATGTGTAGTAACAAAGACCCAGAGCAACCAAAAATACATTAAAAAAAATTTTAAAGGCAGATAGACTTGCAACTGGCTTTTCGTTGCTTTTAAATTCTCCAGCCAATGCATCACCTGAAATTGGATGACTTCCCATTACTCCCCCACAACTCTACCTTGGTACACTTCTGATTAAGGGACCCCATTATATAAAAATATGTGTGTGTGAGTCACTCAGCCATGTCCGACTCTTTGTGATTCCATAGATTGTATCCCACCAAGTTCTGAGAATCTCATGGACGGAGGAGCCTGGTAGGCTGCAGTCCATGTGGTCGCTCAAAGGCAGATATGACTGAGCGTCTTCACTCTCACTTTTCACTTTCATGCATTGGAGAAGGAAATGGCAACCCACTCCAGGGTTCTTGCCTGGAGAATCCCAGGGACGAGGAGCCTAGTGGGCTGCCGTCTAGGGGGTCGCACAGAGTCGGACACGACTGAAGCAGCCTAGCAGCAGCAGCAGCAGGTTCCTCTGTCCATGGAATTCCCCAGGAAAGAATACCATATAAAAATATAGTTATCAACATATTAGAAAACTAATTTACGTAACTAAGGTAACACGGTTTCTTTGTTCATGCTTTAAATAACAAGATCAGGTTTTGGGTCTAATAACTACTGTCAGCTAGAATAATCATGGACATATAGGATATCTAGGGATGTATGGAACCAGTGTGATGTGAAAAAACGATATTAGGGTTTCTTTAGGTGACAACGTCACAGGTACCTCTGGGGTTTGCTGCCCTCATTTGTAACAAGAGGAAATGTAAATTTCAGTTGGAGGTGAGTTAAAATGAGGGTGTAACTCTTTTTCAGTTCTAATTTATAGACCTCATGGAAGTCACTGCAGGGTTTGACTAAGTAATATGATCTGATTTATGTTCTTGAAAAGATAAGCCTAATGGAAGGTGGGGGATGTAGGGGGGGGAAAAAGCACCAAGGCAATTTCCTGTTTGGAAGCTGGCACTGGCCAGCTGCAGGGAAGTGCCACACCATGGCTTCTCCTGCCAGGAGAATGCTAACGAATAGAAGATCTGTCTTCATGAGCACTCCTTGGGCTCACAAAGGGAAACAAAAAACTAATACTGCAGAAATAAAGTGCCTCTGGTCCTCTGCCACCAGGAAAAGACAGGAGGTTCTTGGCCAGGAAAGACCCCTGTGAGAGTCAGTGAGGCTCAGGGAAAAGACACCACATCCGCCCAGGTTTCCTGTAAGACAGGACTGATGATGATGACTCCACAGGCTAGCTCTGCAGATGAGAGGAGCCGCCGACCGCAGTGCCTGGCACCCACAGGGCCCCAGTAAATGGTGGGGCCTTCCCCTTTGGTGACTTCAGTCTAGGACCTTGGTCACCGTCTTCAGAGGAGGGTGGACCAGAGAGCAGTCTCAGAGGCCATCTCACCTTGCACAAGTAAGGGATGGCCACAGATGATTTAGAAAGCGGTGGAGTCCAATTCCATTATCCAGAGTTGGAACAGAACCAACTCGAGCTCCTCAAATACTATGAAATAAAAACACCTAGATTATCCAGGTGAAAACAAAGCAAAGGAAACCATCTTCCTAACAGGGAAAGTGAAGAATGCTGAGACCAGAAGGCAATGGCGGAAGCAGGGGCTTCACAGTTTTCCTCTCTTGAGGGATTTGCACAAGGGGGCCATGGGGCACCCCCCACTTTGTAAAGGGTGCCGGTGTTTGTAGCGCAGTGAGGCTGGGGGCGGTGTGGACAGGCCTAGACCTGCTGGGCCCTCAGAGGGGGGCTGCTGGAGCCTTGCAGGGAGCAAGGTGTGGAGACCACCGCTGCCCAGCCCTGTGCTCAGCCCAGAAGCTTCTGCCAGACGGCTCTCTCTCTCTTCCCTCAAAGCCAGAGAATGTGCCTCACTCAGACACTTCCTCCTCTCTCCTTTCTAAGGGTCACTGGAACCTCCTAACCTGGTTTTTGTGGGTTGTGTCTGTTTATGTTTTTTGCACTTTCTCATCCAAATGGCTCCAGTATAAGCAGCAACAGCTTTACTTCCACTGGTCTATATCTATAATATTTCTCAAGTGGCCCCTGAAACCCACACATGGCATCAGGTGTGCTGGAAAGGCGGCTTCCTCTAGCCATGCTAATGCAAATGAAGAAACACAGATGCTCATTCATAGCTTGAAATGGGAAAGTACAAGTCCCTGACCTTCTCACCCATCCACCGTCCGGGGATTTATAAGGGATAGCACAGAGACGAAGATGTGGGGAGGGGACTGGGAGCCACAAACAGCTCTCCTTTAAGTGTGAGAGATGCAACAAGAACCCCGAAAATGACCAAGAACCACTGAGAACCTCTATATGCCACAAATCCCACCCCCCTCTCCTGTGCTCACTTTGAACTTATATCTGCCAAACAGCTACTGCTGGGCCAACTGCAAAACACTTTTACAGAGGTTGGGGAAAAACTCCCTCCCCAAATCCCTGCTCTTGTTCCAGGGGCTGAACAAAAAGCTTTTCTTAGGATTATTTTGCTGGGCGACATGGCACAAAGAAAGCAGTCCACCACTTGCAGTCTGAAGGTTGACAGTGCTGCTCTTGTTTGAATGTGTGGCTCCTCTATGAGGCCAAGGCTTGGCTGTCCCTGCTCTACACCCTCCAGGGATCTCCGTGGCAATGTGCATCATTCATTTAAAGACTCATGCAGGACAAGGCTGCTGTGGGCAGCTGACCAAAGCTGACCAGCAAATTACATCTCCTGCCTTTCCTTTGGCCCTGCCATTATTATTATTATTATTATTATTATTATTATTTTAGGTCAGTGAAAATGTTATCACCACTCCTCCACTGGAAAATGTTTGTGGTTGCAGCTAAGGACCTGTTACAACTGCTGACAAAGGATTCAAAAATCCTAGGCACAGGAGAAATAAACGAACCCCCTTAGCAAAAACTCCTCTAGCTTTTTCCACTTCATTTAGGCTGTGTACACTGGGCTGCTTCATCAGAACCTCTGCTTTCACTCCTACTCACATGAAGGTTTTGTTTTGTTTTTCTGGGAATCACAGCTGGTGTGTTTTAAAAAGCCATCTGCTATGGACTGAATGTGTGTGTCCCCTCAAACTCATATTTTGAAGTCCTAAACCCCAACATGATGATGTCTGGGGGTGAAGCTATGGGAAGGTATAGGTTTAGATGAGGTCCTGGGGGTGGGAGGTCCCACAAGCAGATTAGTGTCCTCATAAGAAAAGGAAGGGAGACCAGAGCTCTCTCTTTCTACCCTGTGATGACACAGAGGAGAGAAAGCAGTCCTCTGTGAGCCAGGAAAAGGACCCTCACTAAGTAACAGATCTGCTGGAAACCTGATCTTGGATTTCTCAGCTTCCCAAACTGTAAGAAATAAATATCTGACCCAGAACCACCTTGGGGAGCCATGTGAGAAAGAAAGGAATGTTTTTGTTTAAGCTACTATGGTATTTTGTTATACTAGCCTGAGTTAAGATTAATTAAAGAGCTGTCCTAATTAAAGAAGAGTCTAGTGTTTGCCATGGTAAGAAATAGGAAACTATGCATTAGTGCCTCTAACTGCTTATGTATTCTTCCATCATACAAGGAGTTGGAGAGAAAGGACTTGAAGCCACATGATTGTATGAGTGAACCTAGATATCAGTCTCTTATTATTAACTGATATCTAATGTATTTACTTTCTATTCAACTACCTGAAAAACCCATGGTACTCAAAACATCATGGATCCCGGGCATTCTGGCATTATAAATTACATACTCTTACCTCTTACTATTTTATTGATGAGAAAACAGGACGAGAGAGGTGAAGCAACAAGTACAAGGCCTGATCACTACACAATGACAGAAGTCAAAATAAAATCTAAGTCCCCTAATCCACGCTGAGAAGTGCCCATTCAAGACAAGGCAGTAAAGATGCAAAGCTCTCCACATGTCCCTCAAACCCATCTGCTCCACAACCAGCTAAGTCGCGAATGATGACATCATCATCATCATCATCATCATCATCATCATCAGGAAAGTGACGCAGCCTCCTACTGGTCGTCTGCATCTAACCTTGGCCTCCTCTGAGCCATTCTCCATTCAGCGGCCTGCGGAGTCTTCTCAAAATGCAACTCATGCCCTTGCTTACCCTCTCCCCTACCCATTAGTGATTCTCTACAGTTCTTAGGATAACAGCCTCATTTGCGAGCAAGTTCTTTGAGATTCTCCATGGTCTGGCTCCTGTTGACTGCTCTAGTCTTACTACATACCACCCACTAGCCACACATGCCTTTAACGCAGCATGCCCCGTACGGCTACAGACCTCTGCACATGCTATTACTATGCTGCACCTCTTCTACTCTCCCCGTTAACCTAGTTAACACCCCCCTTCTTTCCGATCTCACTTCCCCAAAGAAGCTTTTGTTGACCTTTCATGACTAGATCCAGGTCCTTGGTCAAATGCTCTCATAGCTACATGTTTCCTGTGCTTTTATTTCCACTTGTTATTATTCTTGTTACTGTGATTTTTAATTAATATCTACCTCATCACTGGGGTATAAGTCACCTTGCCCTGCTTGTTCCCCATTTTATCCTCTCATCGCCACCACAGTGTGAGTGTCAGAGATGCGCAATCAACATGACTATGAATAAAAGAATAAGTGAGGAAAAGATTTTAAAAATTTGTGTAAGGTCCTCAAGAACTTAGAGTCTAGAAATGGCTTCTGAGTCACCTGTACATCAGGAAGCTAGTCAATGATCAATGCCACTTATGGAAGACCTTTCTAGGAGACAGGGAAGTGATTCAGGAGCCTTTTCTGGGAAGCCTGCTTGCGTCTGTAGGACCACATCACATAAAATATAATAACATTTCAAAATCTGCTCAGTAAAATGTCCCTCTTCTGCCAACAACCTAAGACCTTCAGTCAAACATAAACTCCCAAACTAAACAAAACCTCTGGGGTCCCAAATGACAATTTTGCCCCTTACTGTGGTTTCTCGAGACCCCATAAATCAAGGCTTTCATTATATACCACATAGAGATAACCCTCCCTTCATGCCATCCCTGTTTTCAGACACATTCTTCATGCCTGTCGCCAACAGCCGGCTCATTTCTCATTTCAGACACTCCTCCACTTCCCTGCGGGGACAGCGAGCACATGACGGGCCTATTGCTGCAATCAGACAACAATGTAAATTAAACTCCAGCCTTAACTGCTGGTTGTATCCCAGAGAGGGACCATCATGAGGGACAGAGCAAAACTTAAAGCAGCAGCAAGGCAGAGAACATGATGTGGTAAAGCCTGGGCTGGACATAAGGAAGTGTTCTGCTATGGAAAAGAGAGCAGGGCAAACACGGCGAGGTGTCAACAGTGATGAAGAAAAGGCACTTCAGAAACATAATTATGAGAGAACCCTGTTCTCTTGTGAAGGCGAAACAACATGAAATAACCGCAGTAAAGGAAGATATGGAGAAGGAAATGGCAACCCACTCCAGTGTTCTTGCCTGGAGAATCCCAGGGATGGCAGAGCCTGGTGGGCTGCCATCTCTGGGGTCGCACAGAGTCAGACACGACTGAAGCGACTTAGCAGCAGCAGCAGCAGCAGCAGTGACTATATATGGAGAAGGCAATGGCACCCCACTCCAGTACTCTTGCCTGTAAAATTCCATGGATAGAGGAGCCTGATGGGCTGCAATCCATGGGGTCGCTAAGAGTCAGACATGACTTCACTTTCACTTTTCACTTTCATGCATTGGAGAAGGAAATGGCAACCCACTCCAGTGTTCTTGCCTGGAGAATCCTGGGGATGGGGGAGCCTGGTGGGCTGCCGTCTATGGGGTTGCACAGAGTCGGGCATGACTGAAGCGACGCAGCAAAGGAAGATAATGTCCAATATTTTAAAGCCCAGGATTTTTCAGCTAGACATAATAATCAAATGTGTGAAAAAACAAACCATGGTAAAGAAGGTGTTCTCTCTTCTGTCTCCTCTGTGAAATTTAGCCAGTTTCCATGGCTGATGAGGCACCACTGAACTTGGAAATCTTCCTCAAAGCGCAGTCACCTCTGTTAGCCACAGATAAATTATCGGCCTTTTGGGTTATTTGCAAATTTTTTTTTAAAAAGCCACCTTTCAAGTTATTAGCATGAATGAGCTGAACAGATCATCAGGTTCATTTCTGGGTCCATTCAGTACCTCTTATTTAGTTTTCCACTGTCTTTGAAGTTTATAGTCAATAAAAGGCACTTTAAACCACAACTGTATTCACCTTTTCCAAGTAAGATAAGCTAAACACACAAAGCTAGAGGGGGTAGGTCAGTACAGCAGGTGGCCCGCATCACTTTGCCAGGTGAGGCTCCTCCACGAACCCTGGAGGGAGAGTGGGACAGAATTCCACCCAAGTCCAGCTGGGTTAACCTGGCCCATTCCCAGGTCCAACAAAGCCGGGTCTCTCCAAAGTGGCTCCCTTATTTTCTTCACAGTATTGAGAATGCTCAGTGGTAGAAAGATCTGCCCACCAACGCACGAGACAAAGAGATGGTGGGTTCAATCCCTGGGGTCAGGAAGATCCCCTGGAGGAGGAAATGGCAACCCACTCCAGCATTCTTGCCTCGGAAATCCCACAGAGAGAGGAGCCTGGCAGGCTGCAGTCCAAGAAAGAATCGGACACAACTGAGCAACTGAGCAGGAGCGTGAGTATACAGAGAATGCTCAGGAAGGCAAGACAAGCTCACGTTTCTATGTCATCGCCGAACACAGTCCAGGCTGAGCTGCAGTTAATGTCCAGTAGCCCACTGTTCTAACTGGCCCAGAATACACTTCTTTCCATTAACTGGGATCATCCAGAGATGAGTGCACCTGACAAAGTCCTCGCATGTATCTCTCCTCCTCTCCCCACGTGGTGGGCACCAGGAACAGGGCCTTGCACTCAATGAATACCAGTTAGATGGAAAGGAGCTGAGACTTCGAAAGGGAATGCTTTACACTATAACAGAAAATTTCCATTCCTACCATTATCCTGAGAGATTCCTGCAGCACAAAGTGAGTGAAATATGAAAGCATTGGCATCAACGATTCCACATCTATAGAAATCACATGTACATTCCACACTTATATCCTCTTATCTCCAGACTGACTTATATCATTAGCTCATAAAAGCCTGGCATTATGTTCACTTATCTTGCTTTGTACACCACATGGTCTCTTCAGGTAGGCCTTGGTTTTGCCTCTTGTTTTATGGATTTTCTTCCAAAAGGAGGGAATGCAAATATGTTTGTAGAGGAAGACAGATATTCTTACAATGTCAACAAGATAAATCCAGCTCATGTTTACAGTAACCTTCCAAAGACAGCACATGAATGAGTGGCCACTTCTGTGTTCATGTTGAACTGAAGCAGCCACTCATTCATTTATCCAACAAGTATCAAGTAGATGTGCTCTGTGCCAGATATCACCCCCTATGTTAGAAATATGTCAGAAAACAAAATGAAAGCTGTATTGTAGTATGGACAGATACTAATAAATAGATTAAAAAAAAACATGTGGCAGGTGATGATAAATACCATAAAGGAAAAAATACAAAGTCAGGTAGGAAGAGCAGGGAGTGCTAGGGTGGGGTGGGGGTGGGGAATGAAATGCTGCTCTACGGGGGTAGGGGGTAGGGTGGGGGGTCACAAAAGCCAGTCTAAGAACATTTCAGCAGATACCTGAAGGAAAATGGGAAGTAAGCCATAGGGGTGCCTGAAAGAGCTTTCCAAATGGAGAGAAACTGCAGTTGCAGAGGCCCTGGAGTGTGAGTGTAGAAGAAGGAAAAGGCCAGAGTGGTGGGAGCACAGGGAAAAGAGTGTGTGGAGGCGACGAGGTCCCGGAGTAGCAACACGACCTCGTGGGCAGGGCCTCGGGACACGGCGATGATGCTGAGCGAGGAGGGGGACGTGAGAGAAACAGCGTGTTATTTAGCCTTAAGACAACCCGTCCAGCTGCTGTGCTGAGAATGAACAACAGAGGGTCAAGGGCAGAAGCAGGGAAGCCCCTGGAATCATGCAGACTTCATGCAGATAATGGGAGCTGGATGAAGGTGGACCAGCTGGAGGAGGTGACAATGGTGTGGCTGTGGCTCTATTGAGAGGCAGAGCTGACAGAGGTGTTACCACCAGTCACCTGCTGATGACGACAGCTGGGCTCGGAACAAAGCTTTGCAGAATGAAATCAACAGTTGAGGCATTTAGTTAAATATTCCTACTGATATTATTATTTACTCATTTAAATACATATTACATCTCAAAAATACATTAAAAATATAAATACATTTAAAAACAAACTTGTTTCCCCTAAAAAGGCATAGAATTTCCCAGCCCTCTTGTTTTAAGCAACCCCTAAGAATCTTTATTTTCCCCTTCCTGGTGTCATTTATTCTCTATGAGAATTACCAAGTTTCCACTGGGAAAAAATCCACTCAACAAAATCTTGATAGAGAGCTGGGTACATACCAGCACTCTTTGCAGCAACGCCAGAAATAGACGGTATCTCTGCCTGTGTCTTGTCCCATGGCTCCTGGATATTCTGCATTCTCAACAGCAACTGAGTGCTTGCTTGTGTCAGGCACCGTGCCCCAGCCCTACCTGCGCTATCTCACTGAATTCTTACAGCAACCCTAGTCACCTGCATTTTCCAGCCAAGGAAACCGTAACACAGAGAAGTTGAATACACTGTGCAAAGTCACACAGCTAGGAAGTGGTGAACCAGAACTCTTAGTTTCTACCTCCTCCTGAGTTTAAGGTATAATCCAGAACACAAATCCTCAAAATTAGATTCTTGTTCTTCCTTGATCACTTTGGGCTGGACATGCAACGTGTCTCAGCTTTCATTGCCACATCTACAAAATGAAATATACTCAACTAGATAATCTCTAAGGTTCCTTCCAGGGCTCTTGCTTTGAAACTCAATGCTGGCTCACTCTGTGGAGAGCACAGATGCAAAGCTCACCTGTAAGACTATAACTTCTCAGGGTCAGGTTTTACCTAAAATAAAGTGAAGTACTTCCACAGTTGAACCTCTGGGCTAATTAGCAAGAAATAAGTCAATTTCAGGGATACTCTCTAGGACAAAAAGGTTAGCAAGCAGAATACATAGCAAAATTTCTTTCTTTCAAAACAAATCCTGATAATTGGATTTATTTCCTTACAGAAAGGAGAAAACCAGTCCTGGGTAAAAAGCTAAAATGTGCTTTCTCTGCGATTGGTTAACTTGTAACAAAACGGTATGCAATTCCCACTTGTCTGCAGATGAATGGATCTTTAAGTTTCTCTTCTTCAGTGTCCTTGTGCCGACATACCCTACAGTCCAATAAATACCAGTCAATTGAATTAGTGCATGAATCACTTCCATGAGTGCACTAAACAATAAACAAGTGAACTCATTAATTCTATAGAAATAAATATCTCCTTGGATAGAATTCATACAGACCTGGCTAGCAAAAGCATCACTTTGGCAAATAAAGGCGAAGAAGATACTTTAGATTTATTGACTTTTGTGTTCACTAGAAGATTTCAGTTTTAGAGGCTGATGTTTTGAGGTGTGTGGGAGTAAAAGAAATCTCATTTATGTAACTACCAGAAAAAAAAAAAAAAAAAAGGTTAGTCTGCTAAAGAAAGAAACAAAATAAACACTTTCAATTCCCTGCAGGATTTCTAAGGAGTTAACCCAAAACTTTGCATTTGGACCACTGAAGATAATAAACCTGTGATTCAAACACTTCACCCTCAGCTCTCCACAAAATGAGCCAGGCATAGCAGTGTTAAGTTAGAGAGCTGGGTGGAGGAAGACATGCAAATCCTGAGTATTCTCATGGATCCTTTTTACATTTTTAAAAGTTCCTCCAAAATAAAGTACTAATCCAATAATGTAAAAAGTTTATATACAATAAATGTTTAGGGAACAAAGTCAACCCACCACCTTTTCTTCACAGAGAAGGGGCAGCAGACACAAATAAGAAGAGAAAGAAGAAAGAGAAACAGCTTCTGTTACTGAAACTAGGACTATATAACCAGATCAAAGATGAGGCTTGATGCAATTACATAAGTCATTTAGAGGAAAAACTCAATTAGCTGGGAATAGAAGCCCGGATGGTACTTTCTAACCAAGATTACTTATGTAATTTTCAGGTGGACAGACCCAGACTATGTTTCAGAAAAAAATAAACTATAAGAAAGGTATTTGTAAACAATTATTTTCTAGTGACTTTTTACTGCAAATAATCTGTCAAAATAGAATTAATGATAAACTGCAAAAATTTAAAAGCAGTTGAGATGTAATCTTGGTCAATATAACAAGACTTTTCCTTTGAATTTACAACTGTAGTTTTGTATTTTTAACCATGGATGACAGAAAAGGAATACACTTCTGGAGATACACAAGTTTAATAGTTGCACAGCCTTTATTTAAATGAAGCCCTCATGATGGAGACAAAAGAACCTTTCCTCTCTATTAATTCTCATGGCCTGTTCAGTTCTGCATTTGGAAACAATTTGGTTTTTACCTGTGTGCACAAAAATTTGAATTATAAAAATGGCAACTTATATTATTCATATTAACTTTAAAGTAACCAGTGCACACAGGTACTTTTTTGCATCTACCTTACTACTTGCTCTGGAATATAAGGATGGTCATTGTAACTGGGAAATACTGGAAACAACAAAAATGCCCCTCAATGGAGAATGCTGTTAAAATAAATTATGACCCATTTGTCCCGTGCAAAAATAAGCAGCAGTTAAAACAATGAGACATACCCTTCACTAAGCGAATGGATAAATAAACTATGGTACATCCATACAACAGAATATTATTTCTGTGATTAAAGAAAGAAAAAAAAGAGCTCTCAAGCCATGAAAAGACTTGGAGGACCCTTAATGGCTATTAATGAGTTAAAGAAGCCAGTCTGAAAAGAACTGTATGACATTCTGGAAAAGGTAAAACTATGGAGACAGTAAAAAGTTGGGTGGTTGCCAGGGGCTGAGATGAGAGAGAGATGAATAGGCAGAGCACAGAGCATCTTCAGGGCTATTCTGAAGATACCATAATGGATACGTCACTACAAGTGTGTCAAAACCCAGAGAAAGTACACCGAGTGAACCCTGATGTAAACTGTGGACTGTGCTAATACTGATGTGCCAACGTAGGGTCATCTGCTGTCACACTGTACCGCTCCGGTGGGGGATGTTGACACCGGGGGGACACTGCACATGTGTAGGGGCACAGGACATACACTTTCTGCTTCATTTTGCTGTGAACCTAAAACTGCTCTAAAAAACAGACAATTTAAAAGAAGAAAAGCAAATTGCAAAGTAAAACAAAAAAATGACAACACATCTTTACAAAGCCACCGCAAACTCACTTTTGTAGCTCTATCTATCTATATACCTAAATATCTGGGAGGAGACTAAATTAATAACCAGATTATACCTAAGAAGGTAAGTGGGACCATGGATGGTTAATGGGTTGTTAGTTCTACCTCTCTTGTTTGATTTTTTTTTTTAATTGTGGGAATATATAAGCAGTGTTACATGTGTAATTAAAAATAAAATTATTTAAAAATATTTACTTTACAACTTATAATATTCAAAAATAAATTACAGATATAATGACATTTTAAATACTTCAGTATTCATCTTTTAAAAACAAGGACATTTTTCTACCCTAAAACTGTTTTTCAATAGCAGAAAAAGCATAAAAGGTCTTATACTAAAGTACTGGGGTGAGTTAAGTCATTTATTTAAAAAAGCTAAGCTGGTCTCAAAGAAAAACCTAAATAAACATCAAGAGTTGAGAACTGAACTGATTTAATGCTTATAGCAAAGTCTTTCTAAAAACAACATTATCATCATTATCCCCATCCTTTAATTTTATGTAATGTTTTATTTTCCCTCCTTTAAAACACTAACAACCTCATATACCAGCAGGTCAAAATCAATTATATTTATTATATTAAAAAAAATTTTAGTCATTTGAAGTACTAAAGTAATACAGTACAAAGCTTATCATAACAGACTGAGTGTCTTAAACAGGGATTCTTAATCTAAAATCCTCAGAAGCCCAAGGATTGCATGGATTCAATTCAGAGCATCTGTGAGCTTGGATGGAAAAAAAACCCCACTGAAGATCAATTTTACTAACAAGTGAAATTTAGCACTTCCTTTATGAATGGAGACCACAAATCACAGAAGCACTAGCAGACCCATGATGTGGTCACCATAAAAATCACTGTGTTTTCAAATCACAGTGTGGCTGGTGAGGGTATTTCAAAATATCATTTACTCTTATCATTTCATGGAAGGTGTATGAGATGTTGGATTTGTTGCCAGATCTTGTTACTTAATGCACTAATTAAGCACATATGTAACTCTTACCACAATTTTGTTTTTAAATATTTTGATAACTATATTTCAGTAAAAGTGGGTTTTGTTCTAATCATATATTGTATTTTAAGCACATCTAAACAGTCTTGGTGGTGGTGGGAGGTTCATGGGTTTCACAAGATGCAAAAGGTTAAGAACCCCTGGAACTCAACCACCCCTTCCTGTAAACCCATTCTCCCAACGTAACCACTACCCACAATGTAGTGTATGTTCCTCCCTGAGTGTTCCTTCAAGTGGACACACATATACATAACCATCTAGAGGTGTAACTTACACAGTTATGTGCTCTGTAATCACGTGTTACACTTCTATTTTGCAATACATTTACAAGTCTCTATATAATTTACTCACTCATGCTGTTTCCAGCTTAAGGCTATTATTTTAAAACACTGTAATAAAACTCCTTGTATACATCTCTTTATATTCTGGTTTTTTTTTAATTTCATAATCAGTTCTATGTATGGAACATTTGTGACAATGACATCTTCAAATTGAACCACAGAATCAATATTGTATTATGAAATCAACAGCAACAATAGCTAGTGTATTTTGTGCTTACCAAGGGCCAGGTACTATATGCTCTACATGAATTAACTTATTTTAATCCTTATAACTCTAAGGCAAGACACTGCTATGATTTCAGGTTACAGGTGGAGAAACTGAATGTGATTAATCTCTAAACTTCCAAAGTCTGTAATTCTGATGACAAACTCAAACAACTAGGTATACTCAGAATACAGGATCCCTCAATAATCCAGGGCCCCATGGGGGTCACTGAAGGGGGACAAAAGATGATGACTGACACTTTGTCCCATGATCAGCTTCTGAGAGCATGTCCCGAAGCTCCCAGGAATTCCTTTGTCACTGTGCTTTTCAAGAGGTGGATCAAAGAGAAAAGACCATAGTGAATACACTGTGAAATGACAACCACTGACAGCCTAATCGATTAGGCCAAAGGCAAGATAAAGAAGGTAAGTACACCTGCCAATGCAGGAGACGCAGGTTCAACCCCTGGGTGGGGAAGATCCCCTGGAGGAGGAGATGCCTAGGAATTCCCATGTATCCCAGAATTCTTGCCTGGGAAATCCTATGCACAGAGGAGCCTGGCGGGCTGTAGTCCATGGGGTCACAAAAAGAGTTGGACACGACTTAGCAACTAAACAACAGTAACAGCAGCAAGACAAAAGGTGCCTATGTCAACAATGAGTAGATCTGCCATCAGAGATTTGGGTTGAGACTCAACACAGGATCTCCACTACTGTAGGCCCAGATAATTTCACAGGCAGCAAGACCAGATCGTAATTCCAAAACAGAAAAAAAAAAAAAATCCATCAGGTTAAATATAAATATGCGCTATTGACAACCCAGTCTCAGGGGCAGGCCTGGTCTCCTCGGTGATAAGAGCATTATTAAAATCTCCCACATAATTCATCAAGGCCTCATGCTGGTCAGGGCAAGGCTAATCTCCCCAGTTAGCAAGTTCCAGAACAGACCAAGAGAAACAAAACCACAGAAATGGTATCTTTTGTAATTATCTGGACTCTGCTGAGCAGAGATAAAATAATCCTGCTGCTGTTTCGTGTCTGGTTTAACACGTCCTAGCAAAGAAACGTCATTTAGCTTCACTGAGATAGGAAAGCTTTTCCCCCTTCTCATGTGTCAACTCCTGTGCGCTGAGCATCCATGTAACAGGGTCAGTAATTGGAAAGCACAGGTTATAGTACTCTGAAGGTGCATGGTCATAAACCTCAAAGCTGGGTTGCCAAAAACACCAGCTCAACGTCCTGTCCATCATCCATCAACAGAAGCCCTGGAGTCAAATGCTTTCTCCTTCCTGTGCTACAGGCAGCATGGAGAAGCTGTGGGAGCCAGCTCTTCCGGCCTTGAATCTACAAGAACGTGGGGTTTTGAGCAAATTTCTTATTTCTCCAAGCTTCAGTTTTCTCATCTACAAAAAGGGTATGATAACATCCATGATCAGAGGACTGCTGTGAGGGTTAAATGGGTCTCATCCCAACCCCAGTTATAGTTCAGCCACCTGCTCCTGTGGGGAAGCCCCGCCACATGGAAAGGATGCCCCACCACCAACTCCACCACTACCAGTCCCTCCCTGCCAGGTTAGAGATCCTGGGCTCTGAAAGGGCAACAGGAGGGGCTCCTGCCAAAGAGTGGGGTTAGCAAATGTCCCACATAAAGCCACACTTAGCAAGGGACCAGCGATATAGCTGAAAGAGAATGTGGGAAAGAAAACTGAGAACAATCTCCCATTCCAAGTTTCCACATGAGAGAGGCTCAAATGCTCTGAACTGAATTTCTACCTCTCACTGCCAGAAGGAGTATAAACCTGTGAACAGGTTTAAAACATATTCATTCCCTTTTAGCCAGGAAATTTATATTTTATCCTACTGATACAAGAATCACACAAAGATATTCTTGGATGCCCATCAGTGGTATTTGTAATAGTAAAAAACTGCAACTTATCTAACTATCCAAGGAAAGACTGGCTAAATAAACCTGGTGCATCCATTTGACAAAGTATGGTTATTTAAAATAATGTTATTGAAGAATGTTTCAGGTTGTGGTGACATGATTTCAATATAGTAAATGGAAAATACAGGAATAAATTAATATGTGTTATGATCACCATTAAAACTGCATGCTTACATAAACTTTAAAAGTCAGTTGATAACATATGTGCTATTTAGGGCTACATGTACATAGCAAGTTTATAGAAAGGGAAGGCAACAATAAACATTAAACACAGCAAAGCAAGGGATTTTTTTAAGGGCCTGTGGCGTCGTTAAGGGCACATGTCTTTAGTTGCATTTGGTAGCTACCTGGAATTTTACATTATCCTTTATACCACTTTGCCTGAAATATTTCATAATTGAAAAGTTTTAAGTGAGTGTGTATATAACTCTAGAAAGTTAATACATTAAAATGTAGCCACTACTTTGAGGTAAGAGTATAGTGAATTCTAGTGCTCACATTTTCCAAATCTGCAACAAAGAACATATACTCCTTTTTATCTTTTACACTGTTTCTTCATTGGAAACTGTTCTTAGGCCTATCCCAACATTTGTATATTTCTTGATAAAGGATGTTTGATGCTAAGCAGTGCCCTGCATCAGGGTCACACCTGGCTCTTCGGCCAAGTGCCTTGCTTGAGGGACCATGAAACCCAGCTCTTTACTCGGGAGTCTCTCGCCCCCTCGAATTCAAATGAGAAAAGTGCTGTGGGGGAAGCGGTGTCCCTGAAACCATCCCACTCATATCCTCTGACGTGAGAGAAGATTTGTAGGCGGCTTCTGGGAGCATTCTCCACTCTGCAAATTGTTCTCAAAAGTGTTAAAAAATATAGTCTGCTTTTCCCGCCCCCCTCTGGAATAGTTTGCGTTTTATCCTGCCAGGAAGCCGGGGGCTCAGCCAGTGGACTGCGTAAAGTGGTGGGGAAAAAAAAAAGACCAATTATACTGTCCAATAGTGTGGACTCTCCAGTCACAATTCATTTTTCACCAAGTGCTGGAGGTGGAGGGTGGGAGAATAATTCTGCGGAGATACGTCACCATGCCTTAGGACCCTTCCAGTTTCCTTTTTAAGAGGAATTCCTCACTTGGGGTGTTGGCTGGGCTCTGTGAGACCCATAAAATCATATGTCAATCTTGTAAAATTGTCTGGAGCCCAGTGCTATCATCAGATTCTTAAGAGTCCATGACACACCCGGCCCTCAAACAACAGGATCCCTGTTCTGTAAGGGACACTCTTTCCTTAGCTTACCCACTCCTGTTTGGTCTCTAAGTTCAAGTTCAATAGGAGGTTGCAGAGGAGTTCAGAAGGAAAACCCTTTCGCAGGCACGTACCAGAATTGTCATCTGAGGCTTTAAAATAAAGCAAGATATCAACGAGAATATTTGGTGTTATCCACACTCAGACACCAATATGTGCTTTTAATCAAAAGGGGAAAGTTTTTGTGTTAATACTTCCCAACTTTAGGCCACAGATATATTTCTAGAACGGGGGTACATGTGTTGAATTCCACATACACACTGGGAAGATCCACTCTTTTCATTGTTGTTAAAATTCACTAACCAATAAGTATTTATGAAGAGCTCATTGTACAGCATTGGGCTAGGACTCAATGGAAACTTGACCCCCAAAGATCCCTGTCCCCAATTAAGCAACTTCATGTTCAAGCATACATCTGGTGACCGTCTTTCCACTTATGAAGTGGAATCAAAATTGAGAGTTACTAATATTACTTTCCCAAGCCCTCACATCTTCCGGTATGAGTCATCCACTGGAACCCACCTTTTTTTCAGATACTTTCCACTACACATAGAAATAGGCTCAAAACAACTCTTCATTAATGCTGCTGTGACTCTACTGAACATCACCATTTAAAAAGCACCTTTGGGGAGACTACAAAGCCATTTATTTATTAATTTATGGGATTCAGATATTTACTCAGACATTGCAGCCTTTATGGCTACAATTTTCTCATGAGTGGCTCTATCCACTAGTTCATTCAACTCGTCTCTACCAAATACCTGTTAGGTGCAAGGCACTGAAAATCAGTAGTACTTCCTCTATGGCCACATGTGTATCTGCCACATACCCCATCATCTCTGTACAGCTTGGACTGTCAGTAAACTTGCAAAACACCAGTTTTCATGTCCTCCAACAGCTTCTAGGATTCTTTTAAGCTTTATAATGATTATAATATCACATGATAATATTTGGAGGAAACTGTCCAGGTTCTGGAATCTGTTTGCCAAGAAACAGGAAAAAATAACAGAGAAATCAGAAAGGAGTTTGGCCACAGGTGAATCCCTAAGCATAAAGGTAGACTCTTCCATGAAAGTCTCTTTACTGTGACAAAACATGATACGATATGGTTAAGAGATACAGCAAGGGAGGGAGATGTATCTTTTGTGGCTGTGTAAAGAGCTGCTGCTGCTGCTAAGTCACTTCAGTCATGTTCAACTCTGTGAGACCCCCACAGATGGCAGCCCACCAGGCTCCCCCGTCCCTGGGATTCTCCAGGCAAGAACACTGGAGTGGGTTGCCATTTCCTCCACCAATGCATGAAAGTGAAAAGTCAAAGTGAAGTCGCTCAGTCGTGTCAGACTCTTAGCGACCCCATGGACTGTAGCCTTCCAGGCTCCTCCGTCCATGGGATTTTCCAGGCAAGAGTACTGGAATGGGGTGCCATCACCTTCTATGTGCATAAGGAGAAAAGACATCAAATAATTCATTATATGAGCTTAGATGACTCTGATCAGAAGGTAAGCTCATGGATGCCGATCAACATGAAAACCAAATCAGAACTCATGATTGCAAATAATCCTTTCATATAAAAGAGTTTAGTAGTTCTTTGAATAAAGCTTCTAGAGACGTGTTTTTCTGAAAAATAAACATAGTTCAGGAAAAAACATAGGATGAGGAATGATCTTAGAAATGATCTATGTTAAAGTCTTATTAAATCACTACACTTCCCTGGGCTTCTACTTTTTCATTTTCAAATTGAGGGGACTGGATATATGACGGCTAAGGGCTCTATATATTCTGAACACCAATCATTCTAATAATTGCCACAAAAGTAAAAACATTTGCTAACACCAAAAAACTCGTTGTCAATAAAGAAAGTTTCAAAGACTTCACTTGTCAACAATAAAAGGTTCAACGAGTAAGAAGAAGCTGGCCACACAGCTTCTTCCAGTAAGCAAGAATAACATCGTCTTTTTTGTCCTATTACCATAGCAACAGAATAAACTAGTCCAACCCACCAATATGATGGGCTAAAGACTGGAACAAACACCATGTGGTAAATAAAGATGTGCGAATACATTTACCTAGCTAGCGCAGGCTCCCTCCACCACAGCTATGTTCATCATAGAAAACTCTGCCGCAATTAAAAATAACTAAGAGAGCATTGCTTATATGGGTAAACAAATGTTATCAGGTGAGAACCCAGTAATCTGTGTTCAACAGAGCTTCACATTTTTACAATGGTTTAAAGACTGTATCTCAAAATTGTTTTTAAACAGATGAGGCCCATAGAGAGGAACTGACTTGCCCAACATTACATCATTAGTTACAGACAGAGCCAGCACCATGATCCAGTTCTTAATTCTTAGCATAGAAGCTTCATCTCACAACAGTGGGTTTTGCAGTGTCTGTGGAGGAGGAGGACCAGGCCCTAATGTTAGATGGATCCACCATGCACGCATGAAGATTAAAGTTCCAGGGAGTGTGAACGATGAACAGACATGAGGAGCACAGCGGAGGCCAGAACCCTGACCCCCCGGCCCTAGACAATGAGAGCACCAGCTGCCCGGGGAGCCTCCCCAACTGTGTCACTGGGGAGACAAGGAGGCCACACAAAGAAAACTACTGAAATTCAGCACCCAAAGATGTGGGCCTGAAAAAATCCAAGAAAGCTTTTGACTTCTGTCATCACTAGCACAGTTACTAGGTCACTCAAACATCTTTTGCAAACTTCCGCTTTTAAAGGAAAATATAGTGAGGTTAACATTTGGTGAGTGTCTACTATGTACCAGGCTATGCAGTTGGTACTCTCACTTTGATTGTTTTGTGTGATCCTCACAACAATTCTGTTAAGTCTTTTCCTCATGAGAAAACAGGAGAAGATAGGTGTCATACAAATCTAAGTATAGAATCTTCATTCAAACTAAGCTGCTGAAACCAAAGCCATTCCCTCAGCCATGCTGCCAGACACTTCTTCTGGCCTTTGAGCCATGCAGTGGCTTGAGTCAGGCCAATCTGCCAACTTCCTCCGAAGGGGACACACCTTTAGTACTCAGTCTCTAACACGGCACAGCGGCCTTTATCTAGATTCTATCCAGATGCACTGATTTCATCGTTCATTTTATGAGACAAGCAATAAACAAGTGGCTTGGAAGTTTAAGCTGGCCACACAGCTTCTTCCAGTAAAATGAAAAAAAAAAAATTTTAACATTTCCCCGCAAGATCCCAACCTCTGTAACTGAATCCTGGGAGCCCACCTAAAGCCCATAGCATGTTAACAAATACATTCAGAGATGAGAGGTGTTCCCATGGCAGGGGATGTAGGAAGGACTGTACTTACACTTATATCGAGACTACAAAGGCTAACCGCATCTTCATCCTGGGTGCTCTGCTTCCGTTTCCGCTGTGAAACAAATAATAAAACAAAGTTCAAATGTAAACAAGGATTATGACTTTGATTAAGGAAAGAAAAAAATGCAATCAAATAGCACATGTAATCCTTATCATTTCTACCATGTTACGCAAAACCTTAGACCGAGTTCTAAGAAAGCCTAAGAAATTACAGGAAACGATTAAGCTCTGGGATAACTTGTTTCCATTATTGTTCTTAGTCAAGCTGCTACAGTTTGTTTCTCTTTATAGTTTCTTTTCTTCTAAATGTCTCTGTATAACAAGACTTAGAAATTTAGACACAGAGTTCAGATTTTTATTAACATGGAAGAAGACATGAGACTGGAAATAATCTAATTCACTTAAAGATATTCCATTTTTAGCGCTGCTTTGTACTTGTGTAAGTTAAATTTGTTCTAAACTTCATCCAGGGTGCTGATGTCATCACAGAACCAGCAAGTTGGAAAGAACCTTAGACATCTCCAACCTTCCCATTTTAGAGCCATAAACACTAAGACTCAGAAGAGTCACTATTGGAACTGAAGAAAACTATATTTGAAATGAACTTATGACCATGGAAGTCTATGGGGTTGGAAAAATGTATTACCTCTGTATAAAAAGAAAAGAAATTCCATTCGCAAACACAATCAAGCTCTTCAGAGACACATTTACTTCTCTTCTGCATCTCTAGCCTAACCAATCAAGTAAGTATTTCTCGAGTCTCTAATGTGTGACTTGCTAAGTCCCCTACTTGGCAGAAAGCTGCCGACTGACCGGAATCCCTGGTATGAGGTTACAGTGGAGTGGTATGAGAGACAGTTGGAGCCTTCAGCCCTCAGAGAAGTTTATCACCTCCTGCCCTTTCTCCTCTATTAGATGATGAGTGTGAACACAGGCAGATGCTGGAAAGCACCCAGTCCTTATCTGTCCTTGGCTATCTCACTATAACTCTTCTATTATTTCTTTAGCTCAACAAAGATTTGTTGAGCACCTATTATGCACGACTTAGTAACTCAGACGGTAAAGCGTCTGCCTGCAATGCAGGAAATCAGGGTTCAATACCTGGGTCAGGAAGATCCCCTGGAGAAGGAAATGGCAATTCACTCCAGCACTCTTGCCTGGAAAATCCCATGGACGGAGGAGCCTGATAGGCTACAGTCCATGGGGTTGCAAAGAGTCGGACACAACTGAGCGACTTCACTTTCACTTTCACTTTATTATGCACCAGGTCCTGTGTTTGCTCCCAGGAATGCCGAGATTGGCAACTTCCCTAGTTAAGGAGCTCACATTAACTCACGTAATTATCATATTCCTGTAAGAGACACAGACTCTGGTGTGATTATAAGGCAGTAAGATCCAATTATCCTAGGGAAAGTCACTTCACTTGCCTGAGTCACCCTTTCTCAACTCTAAGGTGGAGGTGGTAACATAAGCTTTTATTCTCCAGCAGGGAGAAGTAAATACAGTGATGTGTGTTAGCACACAGCAGAGTGCCTGGTGCACAGTAAGTGCTCAGCCTGTGGGCTGGAGGGCTCTGGAGCACAGTGAGGCAGTAATCAGCTTGGCCTTGGTGGGAGCTGGGGGTGTTTTCTCAGAGGAGGAGGCATTTGAACAGGTCTGATGAATGAATTAAGAGTTTGCCTGACACAGATGGGGAGGAGACTGGGGCCTCTTTTCCGTCACCAGCTACCTAGATGTTTCAAATCCTAAAGGTTAACATGGTTCCATACAGAGTATGGAGTGCTAGATCCCATACATAATTCCACTTGAGCAGTGGAAGAATTTAGAGATCCAATGCTAGGAGCCAGGATCCTCAATCAGCCATTCTGAGATAATATCCAAGAATCTTCCCTAACAAGTTCACCATGTGATTGGTGATTGTTAGGGAGCCAAATGCTCCACTCATGGGCTTTGGGGGAGTCCCAAGAGGATGCTGAAAGCTGCTTGTCATTTGGGGGGGGTGCTGCTTCATGTTTGTGTAGGGACATGACCCATACTGATTCATCATTCAGTTACAATTAAAAGCGGCACTGTGGTGTCATTGAGTATTTATATGGTGTATTTATATGGTGACTTTTGGAGGTGAGTATGGCAAGGTATTACCATTCTACAGGTAAATAAATTGAAGTTAGGAGAGATAAACAAATGGCTCCCAAGTTACACGGCTATGGTATAATACCCTGAATCCAAGATTCTAATTCCTAGGGCAAAACCCTTCACACACACATGCACACACCCCATTTAAAGCACACTTGGCAAACAGGTTATGACTCATTTGCCATTCGGAATGCCTGGCAGTGTCTCCCTTGAGTGCCGTATTGAGAAGGATTTCACAGCACAGCAAGTGAGGGAAGGCTGCAATCAATCAGTAATGTGTGCTGGGGTAAAAGAGTAGGGAAATCTGCGCTGGTGCCCTGCCACCCAGGACAACCTATGCCATTTCCTGAGCCTGGCTTCTCTTGCCTTGGGAGGCTACAGAATTAGACCTTCAATCTTGGGAAATCCCATGAGAGGGCGGAGGCTCTGGGGTGTTATCTGTAAAGTGGTCATTAACCACCAGGTCAGGCTGTCCTGAGGATTACAGAAGATATGTATACAGGACCTGGAATGACGGCTGGCACATGGTAACGGCACAATAAATGCTGGCTCCCAGGTTTACCCAAACTGTAAGCTACAGAGATGTGTGCCACTACCTGGTGTTGTTAGATTACAGAGTTTTATGATGCTGCAGGTCCATTTTGAGGGCTCAATGATTTTGTCAACATGACACATTTACAGTGGCCTGTTACCCCCAAAATCCCACCCTAGTGAAGGACAGAGGACACTAACAGAGGCTCTTTCTCTCATGGGCATGCAGCCCTCTCCAGACCAACTCAATATACCACCGAGGGTTGGAACACAGCCTCCTAAGCATCACTAACCCCAGATGCTTCTATGTACCAAGAGCCAAATGCAGAAGACAAAAGTCCTCTAGTGGCCTTTAAAGTAAGCCACAGCCAGTTAACCTGGGATAGAAAGATCTCCTTAAGAAACCCACCCATTTTACAAAGTAAAATCTGCATGGATTATCAAAGTGGGTGTTCTTTTCAATTTCCATTGCACAGGGTGTTAACTGACCACAGTCAGCAACACAGAAGGAGTCTGCAGTTTAAACTTTGGGCCCAGTGCAAACACGTCACAGGGTCACTAGGTCATGTGCTCATTCGCTGTGTTCACCGAGCACTTCCGATGTGCGAGGCCCTGCTCTGGGTGCTAGGATCCAGCAGCGAACGAGCCAGGCATGCTCCCTTCCCACTAACTGGGAATAAAAAGAAAACAACATATTTTAGACTGTGATCTCTGCCGTGAATGACTCAGACAAGCTGCAGAGACAGAGACCAGCAGGAGAGACTCACTTCAGAGAGATACTTTAATTTTCTGTTTTCGGGTTGACTTTCTCATGAGATGCAAGCACACAGAGGCAGGATTTGGTCTGTCATGATCACATTCTTAGAACAGGCTACAGTACCTGGTACCTAGCCAACTCCCCCAGAAGAGTGTTTCTTCATTTCTTGTTGTTGTTGATACTTCTGACCCCGCTGCCTTTGAGAAGCTTGTCTTCTTCACTATTATCCAACTTCGGGGAAGGAGGGCACGGTGGAGGGGAACAAACGGGTACCCATTCCACCAGCCCAGCACCACCCTTCCGTGCGCATCAGAAGTCATGGAGAGATGACCCGGGGCAGCTCCAAGGGAGGAAGAACTGTGTGTCTCAAACACCTGCATTTACATACTTGGTCTCATGGGTTCTCAGCCTGTTTGAAGAGCCAGAGACCCACCCTGTTATTCTTGTCCCAGTCACTGAGGCGAATGCACAGTCCACTTCCCTTTCAACTATGAAAAACAGTGCACCGTGGGTGAGCCCAGGGACTGTGCTGGAGTCTGGGCTCTCTGATTTGAGTGCATAACTTAAAACCCCAGCGTCCTGTGCTGAGCAGCAGGTCAATGAATAATCTCTGAATGAGTGACTAAAAAAAGAATAAATAAAGGAGGCCCGTGTTCTTGGGGCGACACCCTTCCCTTCCGCTAACCACCTGGCTGCCAAAATTAAATCAAAACCTCAAAAGCAAAGATCACTGAAGGCTAAAATTCTTCAACCTCAAATTTCCTTGGGGACTCAAAACATGCAAGTTCATGCTATAATTTTTGCTTTTCAAATAAGAGACTCTTTTTCTTAACCAGCAGGGGCATTTATTTTCCTTAAATTATACAGATAAGTTAAAAAAAAATGACAACTTTTAACAATTACAATTTTAACAATAAGTTAAAAAAAAAATTCAGACGTTGGTCCAAGTGGAACACTGGTGATTTTCACTCCTAATGTGAGAAGAAGTGTCAGGTCTGTTCAAGGGTGAGGCACACACATGACTAGGCAGCAAGCATGCACTTCCCTGAGTAACACCATGCACACCCAGGCTCTGTGCTTCAGGAGCAACGAGTCCAGGATTGATAACAGCCCAACTGAAATGAAACAGCTGGCTGAATCCAACCATAAGCGACCTGATTTGGCATCTGAACCCTTTTTCTGAACACCTATCTGAGTCAGGGAGGAAAAGCAGTTACGGAAGGGAATGTACGGGAACAAAGGGCTAGAGTATACGGTCTGATTCCTTAACCCTGCAGGCTACATATTTCATGGAGATGCTTTCTAGAGGTGCTCGGGTGCTGGAAAAACCTCATGCTTCTTGGCTCAAAAACCGACCAGGAGGCTCTCTGTTAATCTGCAACAGGGAAAAGTCTTCTGTACATGTGGATCTGAGTTCTAATGGAGATACAGGTCTCTCTGGACAGATGGGGAGGACTCTGAGACTCATTCCTGGTGACACCATCCACTTTCACAGCACATCACTGTTCTCCAGGCCTCTCTGTGACCACCTCCTCTTAGGCTTGGCTACCTTCTGACAGCACAAGGCAGACACATAAATCTCATCAGTAAATGGTCTGGGAACAAGTGTTTTTCTGTGGTTCCGGGTAAGGCTCTCTGCCAAGAGCAGTGACCCTACCTGTCCTCAGCTGATGGATTTGCAGAAGAGCTGGTCCCAGGTCTAAGCCTGTCTGATTCTTATTAGGCTCAGCTTACAGTCTCTCTAGACCCAAATCTTGGGATCCTTTGAGGTTTTGAGTCTTGGAAGCAGAGGAGAATCACTCTCAGATATACAGTGGGGGTGGAGAGAAGTGGGTGCAGGAACTGGGTGTCTGCTATGAGCCACTCACTGTGCTCACCATTTAAAGAACTGTTCCTTTCCAGCTTCTCCTCAGCCTGGCCTCAGTGAGCATGCTGGTGTTCATTTTACAGAGAATACTGAAGCGTGGGAAGGCTTCAGGGATTTGTTCAAGGTCACAAAACTAGCAAATGCTGGAGAGGGGAGTTTTCTCTATACCAGCTGCTGCTGCTGCTGCTGCTAAGTCACTTCAGTTGTGTCTGACTCTGTGCGACCCCATAGACGGCAGCCCACCAGGCTCCCCCGTCCATGGGATTCTCCAGGCAAGAACACTGGAGTGGGTTGCCATTTCCTTCTCCAATGCATGCAAGTGAAAAGTGAAAGTGAAGTCGCTCAGTCGTGTCCGACTCTTCGAGACCCCATGAACTGCAGCCTACCAGGCTCCTCCATCCATGGGATTTTCCAGGCACGAGTACTGGAGTTGGGTGCCATTGCTGGTTCCCAAACCACTGATCCTTTCGCCATCCAGTGCTACTTCTCTTTTTATATTGTTTAAAAACAAAGTGTGATTTATTTAAATTAATATAAAAAATGTGAAGGGAAGTGTGAAAGTCTTAGTCACTCAGTCATGTCCAACTCTGCGACCCCAGGACCATAGCCTGGCAGGCTCCTCTGTCCATGGGATTTCTCAGGCAAGAATACCGGAGTGGGTTGCCATTCCCTTCTCCACAGGATCTTTCCAATCCAGGGATTGAATCCGGGTCTCCTGCATTGCAGGCAGATTGTTTACCACCTGAGCCATCAGAGAAGCACATAAAGTAAATTTACGTTTAAAACAATATGTGCCTTAGAACAATATAAAAAGGCTCATAAGACATTTACCTACATACCTCAAGGAAACAAAGAGAATAAATGAGACAGATTGAGTTCAGGATCCATCACTTCTCCTTGCTCTGATCTTACCATAGCAACTGATGTGTATCACAGATACTGATGCTCTCTATCACTTCAGTCACACGACAAATATTTATAGAGGATGAACTATGGGCCAGGCAGGTTCCAGGTGTGTGAGATATGGGAGTGTCTATGATATATTTCCGTAAACGTTGATTTCTTCATCATGGGCTTATTTGAAGGATTAAAGCAGATAAAATATTTACAACAGGGCCAGGCATATGGCAAGAGATTAAAAAATGGTAATTATTATTGCTTCTGTGGTTACTATCATAATCACTATTACTACTATTGTCACTGCTGATTTGTTGTTACTGGATGTTGAGAGGCAGGCAAAGAAGATGTGGGTATTAGAGATGGTGGAGGAGGCAATCCTACCTGGGATGCAGCCTGACCCTCCTCTAAGTACCCATCACATAGGGCTATAAACGGATGCTCTCTGGATACCTTCAGTCACGTTTGCAGTGTGTGGTTCCCACTTCTGTCACAGAGGCAGGGCAAGTGCAAGGCCTGACTTAATTTTAAATGACCGAGATTTAATTGATTAGTGTTGGAACAGCCCTGTGATTTAATCACAGGGCTTTTCTATTTAATAACCAAGTGACCAGAGCAGCAGAAATGCACTGGTGGAGGCAGTACAGCTCCTGACTTGACAGCGAATGTGCCCTGATTAGTCATTTGTAATTATTAAATTCAAACCAGATCTCAAACCTTCCTGATTTATCTCTTTGCTGGCAAACAGCTTTGGTGGTTTCAGAGGCTTTGATGAGGCCTTTCATCTGCACCTTCTTTAGGGAGAGATTAGAAAAGGATTTTATGTTCTTGTACTTGTCCTTAGCTGGAACTTGACTCACTAAACTTTAGTTTGAGCAGGAGAGGATCCACGTCTCATTTCTCCTCTGTCTCAGCTCCAGGGCTGAGCAAAAAAACTGAGAGGGAATCCCTGCTCAATTTTTAATACCTTATTTTAAAAAACAGCCTCCCTTCTCCAGCATCCAGGAACCACGATCTTTTTTTCCCTAGACTCTTTAATGTGCTCACGGGGTAGAAAACCTGGAAATCATGGTGCTCCCTGAGCCGCTGGTAAATAAATCTTAACTAAGTGGTGGTTCAGTGGTAAAGAATCTACCTGCAACGCAGGAGCTGGAGGAGATGTGGGTTCAATCCCTGGGTCAGGAAGATCCCCTAGAGAAGGAAATGGCAATCCACTCCAGTTTTCTTTCCCAGTGAATCCCATGGACAGAGGAGCCTGGCAGGCTGCAGTCCGTAGCACAGCAAAGAGTAGGATACAACTGAGCACAACATAATATACGATTTTGTGCTCAGACGCCATTAACTGTGGGCTCTGAAGTTAGACTTGGTAGGTTCATGTCCTCGTCATGCCGCATGGTATAGAACCTTAAGCACATAATTTCTCCTCTCTCAACCTCAGTTTCCTTGTTTATAAAATAACTAAGGATATCATGAGCGTCAAATAGATCAGTGTGAGTAAAGGGCTCACCACAATACCTGTCACACAGCAACTTCTCAGCATTGGTTATCACTAGTAGCAGCAGCAGTAACAGCAGGAATGGCACTGGGATTGGGGGGGAATGGGAAACATGGATAAAATTCCACTCATGTACAAGAGTGTACCCACTGACTTGATTTTGGCAAATCAGGAAAACCCCCAAAGATTGATTTTGGCCCCAGAACACCTGGCCTTTAGCTTGCTGGGAAGCAGAGATAAGGTCACATTGACCAAGGAAAGGTCTTCCTCTCCCAAGGGAAGGAAAAGATGTTCAACCAGGCAGATGAGAGGTCAGGGGTCACCACCAGGTGTCACAACCTGCCAGGGTCACCACCAGCCCTGACAATTGAGAGCAGCCAGTTTCACAATCATCCCATGAACATTTACAGACCACTTTTCTCTCCAAACATTCAAGGCCAAAGGAGCAGGAGAGAAGACAGAAAACTTGTCTGTCCAGGGCAGAGCACTGGCAAATATATTTTCCAGATAGACTGCTCCAGACAAACTCCATTATGCGCACCCATCTGAGGTGGGAAAGGAGGCTCATGTTCATAAAGGTTGCCAATGATGGAATTTGACAAGAAGCACAAAACCTAATTAAACAGGGCACTTTCCCCCTAAGCCTTCTAACAATTACTGTAATTGTTTTCTATTGTTTCCTTCTGCTCTCAGGGGCACTGAAGTGGCTTAGCCACAATCTGTGGTTCATTATACACTGTTATCACTGGTGCCTCCCTATTCCTCTGTTATTTGTTAATTCACTTACTTTTACCAGCATAAAGAACTCTTATGTATTAAAATTATTCCCGCACAGAACTGTCTGAAGCCCTTATCAACAAAAATAGAAACCCATATAGTTTAGGGAATGTCCCAATAAATTGCTTAATTTCTAGAGAATTACTCCACATAACCAAGGAACTCAGATGGTCCAACTGTACAATTCAGACTCAAATGTGCTTATTGCTCATGATAATATTGGGAATCTGATTTCACAAGAAGAGTTCTCACTTCTTCACTTGGGACTCCTGCCTTTTCTTATCAGGACAGACCTCAGTGCTGGTAATGCCTTTGTAGCCACAGCACCCCATGCATTCCTGAGTGGTGTCCCCAAATACTAGCAGGCAGGCGTTTATCTATAGGAAGAGCAATTTCCCTTCGACTACTGGTTTCTGCATCCACTACTCCTGGGGACAACTTGGCACACACAGCAGAGATGGAACATGCCAGAGAAATGGGTTGCAGCTGCTCAGCCACTGTGTATATCCTGACAACTCACCATAGCATTCCTTTAAATAAAGAAAAATTTCCCTAGTAGAACTATTTGGTGTTATCTAACCAGATTAGAACTCACAATCTGCATTGCTTTATGGCATGTTCTGGATGCTTCAAGTAGTCCCTTCCTCCCCTCCCTCTTTCCACTTGCTGAATTTAAAACAAAGATCTGTTAAGAATTCACTGCATGCTGGGTGCTTTCCATATATTATATCTGATCCTCACAGCTTGGACAAAGAAGTTATTATACACGAGGAAAAGTGTTCAGTCACTCAGTCACGTCTGACTCTGCAACCCCATGGACTGTAGCCTGCCAGGCCCCTTTGTCCATGGAATTCTCCAGGCAAGAATACTAGGGTGGGTAGCCATTCCCTTCTCCAGGGGATCTTTCTGACTCAGGGATCGAACCTGGGTCTCCTGCACTACAGGCAGATTTTTCACCATCTGCGCCACCAGGAGAAGGAAACTGAGGCTTAAAGAGTTTAAATGACATGATTAAAACTGCTCTAAGAGTGCTTGGACAAAGCCAGGATTTGATATCATATCCAGCTAGTAGCTGATACTGTTGGCCCATGTCCCCTGGGCAATCACCATTCCCTGGCATGCCTCAGCTTTTTACAGGCCAGAAATGCTTGGCTGTTAATGTCACCAAGAGCAGCCCTCAACCTGCGATGAACTGCAGTTGGCAGGTAAACACTCCAGCTTCCTAAAGCTTGAGGGGACAACTCTGAAATACAGTCTTCTCAGTTTTGACCATACACTGGAAACACTAGAGGAGTTTAAAAAGCTCCCAGGGACTGGCTCTTGCCATCTGCAGATTCTGAACCTCAGGAGTTTGCAGAAGCTCCCCAGATTGAGTTGATTGTGCAGCAAAGTTTCATGTAGTCTCCCATATCGTGCAGTCTCCCAGAAGTCCCCAGCAGGTTTGAGCCCCAGGTGTTCACAGAGCTAACCTATTCATGATCACACCCCGTACCCTGTTTCTCTTCCTCAGTCCCTCACCAGTGTTTCTAGTGATCAAATAAACTACTTGCACTTGTACCCAGGTCTGCTTCTAGGGTACTGAACCTAAGACATGCTGAACACAACTCTGTGCTTCTAAAACTGAGTAGTGGAACAGGAGGCGGGTTTAAGCCACGGAATAAAAACGGTCCATCAACCTAACTTTGTGGGAAGACAGGTAAGCCTTTATTTATATACTTTAACAAGAATGGAATGTCATCTTACATGAGTTTTTAAAGATAAAGCTGGGAAAAAATTTAAAGATGAATGACCTTTGCATCGGCTGTCCCCTGTACAAGACACAGAAAGGACTGAGCGGACCTCCCATTTAATAGCCAGAGCCTCAGTCCAGAGGCTTCATTAAGACTAACTGTGGAAGCAAAGGCTCAGGCCTCCCTGGTACTGTCTGATGAGGACCCTCACTTGCACCTGATCCTCTCCTGTTATGGACTGAATGTTTGAATCTCCCAAATTCCCTTGTTGAAGCCCTAACTCCCAATGTGATGGTATTTGGAGGTGGGACCTTTGAGAGGTGATTAGGTGGTGAGGACAGAACTCTCATGAATGGGATTAGTGCTTTTATAAGAAGAGACATGAAAGAGAAGATTGTTTTCTTTGTCATTTACGGACACAGAAAGAAGGTGGCTGTCTGCAAATCAGGAAGAAGCTCCTTGCCAGACACCATATAGTTCAGCACCTTGATCTTGGTCCTCCAAACCTCTTGAACTGTGAAAAATAAATGCACAGCCTAAAAAAGGCATTCTTCCATCACTCTAGATATTTTTAAAGTGCAAATTCTGAATCTAGTCATGAAAAACATCTAATAGGCCCACAGAGAAGGAAACTGTACAACCTAACTGGCTTCTATTCTTCAAAAGAGTCAAAATCAAGAAACACCAAACAGGCCTGGGAAACTGTTCCAGATTAAAGAAGACCAAAGAACAAGTGGCAATAAGTGCAATGCATGATCCTGAACTGGACTCTAGACCAGAAAAAAAAAAAAAAAAACCAGTTATGAAATACATTGTTGTAACAGTTGGCAAGCTTATGAATGGTGGAGGAGTTAATATATTTTGCCATGTTAAACTTTTTTCTTCTGACAACTATACTTGTGTGAAAGTAATTGTAATTGCTCTCATAGTTAAGTATTTAGTATATACATATTTATGTATATATAAATATATAAAATAAGTACTCTTGTAGGTATTTAGTATATACATATATATGTATATATAAATGTATAAAATAAATTCCAATATATATGTAATATATAAATTTATTTAAATATATAATATATAAATATTACATAATATATAACATAAATCTTTATTTAAATATATAATATATAAATTTATTTAATACATATGTATATACACACATGCACACATTTATATAAAGAAGGTTGAGCACCAAAGAACTGATGGTTTTGAATTGTGCTGTTGGAGAAGACTCTTGAGAATTCCTTCTATTCCTGCAAGGAGATCAAACCAGTCAATCCTAAAGGAAATAAACCCTGAATATTCACTGGAAGAACTGATGCTGAAGCTCCAATACTTTGGCCATGTGACACAGCCAACTTATTGGAAAAGACCCTGATGCCGGGAAAGATTGAAAGGAAAAGAAGGGGCCAGCAGGGGATAAGGTTGTTAGATTGCATCACTGACTCAATGGACATGAATCTGAGCAAACTGCAAGAGATAGTGAAGGACAGAGGAGCCTGGCATACTGCAGTCAGTATGGGGTCACAAAGAGTCGGACATGACCTAGTGACTGAACAACAAATCTAACTATTTACTTATGGAGAGGGACTTCCCAGGTGGTGCTAGTGGTAAAGAACCTGCTTGCCAGCACAGGAGACTCGGGTCCAATCCTGGATTGGGAAGATCCCCTGGAGGAGGGCATGGCAACCCACTCCAGTATTCTTGCCTGGAGAATCCCATGGACAGAGGAGACTGGTGGGCTACAGTCCATAACCCTCAGAGTTGGACAGGACTGAATCACACTAGGACCACAAACTCAATGAAACTAAGCCATGCCTGTGGGGCAACCCAAGACGGGTGGGGCATGGTGGAGAGATTTGACAGAATGTGGTCCACTGGAGAAGGGAATGGCAAACCACTTCAGTATTCTTGCCTTGAGAACCCCATGAACAGTATGAAAAGGCAAAATGATAGGATACTGAAAGAGGAACTCCCCAGGTCAGTAGGTGCCCAATATGCTACTGGAGATCAGTGGAGAAATAACTCCAGAAAGAATGAAGGGATGGAGCCAAAGCAGAAACAATACCCAGCTGTGGATGTGACTGGTGATAGAAACAAAGTCCGATGCTGTAAAGAGCAATATTGCATAGGAACCTGGAATGTCAGTTCCATGAATCAAGGCAAATTGGAAGTGGTCAAACAAGAGATGGCAAGAGTGAATATTGACATTCTAGGAATCAGCAAACTAAAATGGACTGGAATGGGTGAATTTAACTCAGATGACCATTATATCTACTACTGCTGGCAGGAATCCCTCAGAAGAAATGGAGTAGCCATCATGGTCAACAAAAGAGTCCAAAATGCAGTACTTGGATGCAATCTCAAAAATGACAGAATGATCTCTGTTCGTTTCCAAGGCAAACCATTCAATATCACAGTAATCCAAGTCTATGCCCCAACCAGTAACGCTGAAGAAGCTGAAGTTGAACAGTTCTATCAAGACCTACAAGACCTTTTAGAACTAACACCGAAAAAAGATGTCCTTTTCATTATAGGGGACTGGAATGCAAAAGTAGGAAGTCAAGAAACACCTGGAGTAACAGGCAAATTTGGCCTTGGAATACGGGAAGCAGGGCAAACTCTAACAGAGTTTTGCCAAGAAAATGCACTGGTCATAACAAACACCCTCTTCCAACAACACAAGAGAAGACTCTACACATGGACATCACCAGATGGTCAACACCGAAATCAGATTGATTATATTCTTTGCAGCCAAAGATGGAGAAGCTCTATACAGTCAACAAAAACAATACCAGGAGCTGACTGTGGCTCACATCATGAACTCCTTATTACCAAATTCAGACTTAAATTGAAGAAAATAGGGAAAACCACTAGGCCATTCAGGTATGACCTAAATCAAATCCCTTATGATTATACAGTGGAAGTGAGAAATAGATTTAAGGGCCTAGATCTGATAGATAGAGTGCCTGATGAACTATGGAATGAGGTTCGTGACATTGTACAGGAGACAGGGATCAAGACCATCCTCATGGAAAAGAAATGCAAAAAAGCAAAATGGCTGTCTGGGGAGGCCTTACAAATAGCTGTGAAAAGAAGACAAGAGAAAAGCAAAGGAGAAAAGGAAAGATATAAGCATTTGAATGCAGAGTTCCAAAGAATAGCAAGAAGAGATAAGAAAGCCTTCTTCAGCGATCAGTGCAAAGAAATAGAGGAAAACAACAGAATGGGAAAGACTAGAGATCTCTTCAAGAAAATTAGAGATACCAAGGGAACATTTCATGCAAAGATGGGATCGATAAAGGACAGAAATGGTATGGACCTAACAGAAGCAGAAGATATCAAGAAGAGGTGGCAAGAATACACAGAAGAACTGTACAAAAAGATCTTCACGACCCAGATAATCACGATGGTGTGATCACTGACATAGAGCCAGACATCCTGGAATGTGAAGTCAAGTAGGCCTTAGAAAGCATCACTACGAACAAAGCTAGTGGAGGTGATGGAATTCCAGTGGAGCTATTTCAAATCCTGAAAGATGATGCTGTGAAAGTGCTGCACTCAATATGCCAGCAAATGTGGAAAACTCAGCAGTGGCCACAGGACTGGAAAAGGTCAGTTTTCATTCCAATCCCAAAGAAAGGCAATGCCAAAGAATGCTCAAACTACCGCACAATTGCACTCATCTCACAAGCTAGTAAAGTAATGCTCAAAATTCTCCAAGCCAGGCTTCAGCAATATGTGAACCGTGAACTTCCTGATGTTCAAGCTGGCTTTAGAAAAGGCAGAGGAACCAGAGGTCAAATTGCCAACATCCGCTGGATCATGGAAAAAGCAAGAGAGTTCCAGAGAAACATCTATTTCTGCTTTATTGACTATGCCAAAGCCTTTGACTGTGTGGATCACAATAAACTGTGGAAAATTCTGAAAGAGATGGGAATATCAGACCACCTGACCTGCCTCTTGAGAAACCTGTATGCAGGTCAGGAAGCAACAGTTAGAACTGGACATGGAACAACAGACTGGTTCCAAATAGGAAAAGGAGTACGTCAAGGCTGTATATTGTCACCCTGTTTATTTAACTTATATGCAGAGTACATAATGAGAAATGCTGGGCTGGAAGAAGCACAAGCTGGAATCAAGATTGCCGGGAGAAATATCAATAACCTCAGATATGCAGATGACACCACCCTTATGGCAGAAAGTGAAGAGGAACGAAAAAGCTTCTTGATGAAGGTGAAAATGGAGAGTGAAAAAGTTGGCTTAAAGCTCAGAAAAACGAAGATCATGGCATCCCGTCCTATCACTTCATGGGAAATAGATGGGGAAACAGTGGAAACAGTGTCAGACTTTATTTTTTGGGGCTCCAAAATCACTGCAGATGGTGACTGCAGCCATGAAATTAAAAGACGCTTACTCCTTGGAAGGAAAGTTATGACCAACCTAGATAGCATATTCAAAAGCAGAGACATTACTTTGCCAACAAAGGTCCGTCTAGTCAAGGCTATGGTTTTTCCTGTGGTCATGTATGGATGCGAGAGTTGGACTGTGAAGAAGGCTGAGCGCTGAGAGTTGATGCTTTTGAACTGTGGTGTTGGAGAAAACTCTTGAGAGTCCCTTGGACTGCAAGAAGATCCAACCAGTCCATTCTGAAGGAGATCAGCCCTGGCATTTCTTTGGAAGGAATGATGCTAAAGCTGAAACTCCAGTACTTTGGCCACCTCAAGCGAAGAATTGACTAATTGGAAAAGACTCTGATGCTGGGAGGGATTGGGAGCAGGAGGAGAAGGGGACAACAGAGGATGAGATGGCTGGATGGCATCACCGACTCGATGGACGTGAGCCTGATGAACTCCGGGAGTTGGTGATGGACAGGGAGGCCTGGCTTGCTGCGATTCATGGGGTCGCAGAGTCGGACACGACTGAGCGACTGAACTGAACTGAATCAACTTAGCATGCAAGCATGTATCTCTGGAGAAAGACTGATACAGAGACAAAGAAAGAGAAACAGAGAGAGCAAACTTAAACAATCAGTGAAGTGTATAAAAGGTATTCAGGAGTATCTTTTTCTAGACTTGCAACTTTTCCGTAAGTCTTAAATATTAAGTTGCCAAAAGTAAAATGAAAGAAGTTCACAAATAACCTGCACACTCTCCCCTGTCCTCAAAACAAACAAACAAAACAAGCCCATAAACACTCATTCCTTTTGGAGGCATTTAATATTCACCCAGTGCCCAACTCCAGGAGCCCTCAGGCCCTCAGGGCTCAACTCTGCAGTATCTGCTAACCTTTGGTGCCTGCAAGCCCCTGAGCACCTAAAAAGGAGTGAGTCTGCACAGGTACTTCAGCAGACTTTGGTTGGGCATTAGCTGGAACACAATCCCTTAGGCTTGAGAAGAATATAATTTAAGGATTATTTGATCAAAATATTTAGCTGTCTTCCAAACAAAACTTGAAATTCTCACAAGAAGCTGCCTATTCTTAAAGATGTTTCTCAGTAGGAAAGAAACAGCCAAAAGGAAAATAACTGTGTGACAGATAATTCCCCTCCTCTCAAAATGATGTACTTGGATATGCCAACAATGTTTCTCAATGGAGCTCTGCAGAACGTGGCCTCTGGAAGGACTGGACCCCTTTCCTGGTCTGACTAGAGTCATTAGTCAAAGCAGACCACCAGTTTTCAGACCAGTCTTGACTAACCTGAGAAAACACTCCTGGCAATAGTCTGCAGAGAACCTGTCAGAACAGTAATGTGAAAGCCAGTTACCATTCCTGATGCGGTGTCTGGAAAGATGTCAACTGTGATTAAGAGGGACATTTTCCTTCTGCAGCTGTTTCTGAAAGGGGAGGAGGGCCCCACCACAAGACCAAATTATAGGCGAGAGGTAAAGGGCCCCAAACGCCAGGGACAGGCAGGTATTCAGGGAAGCCCTCCTTCAGCAGCACGATCATGTCCTGTCAAGTCCTGAGTAAAAAGCAGGAGTAGTGCTCAGCCACAGCGGGGGCTACAGGGAGGGAGAAGGACTTTGTGATACATTTTCTAATCCTGATTTTTTGCTTTAAAGCCCATCCCAGTCATTTTTATCCTCAAGTCTGAAACTGAGGTCTGGATTTTGCAGAATCAAAGCACATTTATCCAACATTTAATCCATTTCCCAGGAAATCCATGTTTTACTAAGAGTAGAATTCTTTCATGTCTAGAACTTTGCTGGACATTACTAAGGCCTAGTCCAACACACAGAAAACTCAATAAATGTGTGTTGACTGACGTACGTGAACAAATAAACCCACTAGCTCCCAAACAGTGCATATAAAGCTGTAGAATTTCTTTTCATGAAGACTAAAACACCAAGATGTGTCATCCATAGAGTTCCATTTTTGATTCTGTGACCCACAATATTCCTCTTTTTTATTTTTTGGTAATGGAAATCCAGGAATGAGACTCAGATGAACGACCTTCACTCTGAAGTTTCATTCATTCAATAACTATTTTATGGAGTGCCTATTAGATGCCAGGCACTGTGCAAGCTGCTGGAGATAAACTGGTTAACAAAATAGATACAGCCCTTGCCCTCAGAGGGAATAGAGATCATAAAATAATAAGCAAATAAACAAGCTAGTTTTAAGGTGTACTAAGAGTAATAATCGGTCAATTTTAAAGGAAATCAACCCTGAATATTCACTGCAAGGACTGATGCTGAAGCTCCAATACTTTGGCCCCATGATGCTTAGAGCTAACTCATTGGAAAAGACCCTGATGTTGGGAAAGATTGAAGGCAAAAGAAGGGAGTGGCAGAGGATGAGATGGTTGGCTGGCATCACTGACTCAATGGACATGAGTCTGTCCAAACTCTGGGAGATAGTGAAGCCTGGCATGCTGCAGTCCATGGGTTGGATACGACTTAGCGACTGAACAACAACAAGAATTATAAAGAAAGTAAACCTGGGCGATAGGAAAGCCTATCAAAGGGGGTGAGGGGTGAAGCTATTGGAGAGAGAGGTCAGGGAGGTTTCTCAGAGGAGGAACAGCTGAGATGACATTTTAGTGATGGGATGAAGCCAACCAAGCATAGATAGGGATAGATGAGGAGTGAGAGCTCCTAAAGGGCCCTCGTCATTAAAAGTTCAACTTCTCCCTTTCCACAAGTCTCCCACACAGTACCTGATGACTGTTCTGATTGACCAGTGGCCATGAACATGATTGCTGACATCATTTCCCATTTATAAGGATGAGAACTGTACTGGAGTAATTTTCTTTCTCAGTTTATTTGAAGAGAAAGTGAAAGTGAAGTTGCTCAGTCATGTCCAACTCTGTGACCCCAGGACTGTAGCCTGCCAGGCTCCTCCAACCATGGGATTTTCCAGGCAAGGATACTGGAGTGGTTTGCCATTTCCTTCTCCAGGGGATCTTCCCAACCCAGGGATTGAACCCTGGTCTTCTGCACTGCAGGGAGACTCTTTACCGTCTGAGCCAGCAGGGAAGCCCTGGAAGCCAGGAAGGGAAACTCAGGGTGAATAATTTTACTCATCTTTCTGTTACTGTTAGTCATGAAAACAGCCCTGAGTTTCTCAAGACTTGTTAGTGTCCAGAAGATCCCGTGCAAAGTCAGGACTGTTCCAATTCTCATCTCCACCCTCATTCCCTTTGCTCTGAGCTCCAACCTCCCTCCCATAATCCCAATTCCTCTTTCTCTATGTTTCCTCTGCCTTTGAACCTTCTTTCCTCCCCTTTTCTCCCAGCCAATTCTTCCTTACTCTTCAGATGTCAGCCTCATGATGGAGGTATTCTAAGATAGCTCCAAACCAAAAAAAATCTCTCAGTTACGGCCTCTCAGCCTCATTGCGCCTCTTCTTTGTTGTACTCACCTTACTAAAATGTTACCCTTTACTTGTGTAATAACTGGGTTAATGTCTGTCTCCTCCTTCAAGCTAAGGTCAATGAATGCAGAAGCCAGTTCAAGTTCACTTCTAGCACCTTCCATTATGCGAACACATAGAGAATAATGCTTTGCGGTCACCATCTTGAAACTCTTAGTAACTTTTTAAACAGGGACCCTGGATTTTCATTTCTCACTGGACCCTGCAAATTATGCAGTGAGATCTGGAAAGGAAAAAATGTATAGGGACTCTTCTGGGATGAGTACCCATTCTGAGGCCATCATCCTTGAAAACTCAAAGCAAGTTTGACTACCAAGCATTGACTCCTTCAAATATTAAACAAATATTTATTGGGCAACTCTATGTGCCCACATAGTGAAGCCCTGTTGAGCACAGAGCCCTGGCCATGAAGCTGGCCCTCTTTCTGCTTTCCTGTTGGATTTCTTGATCTCATGTCATTTACAGATGCTTCTGACTTCTTGCGAGGTATATCTTACCCTGGACTTCACCACTCTCTCAACAATCTAGGTTTCACACGACAGGACCTCGCTGGCATGGGCCCAACCCCCTAAAGATAAGAAATCCTTTCCCCATTAGAACTTCAGTCCTGCCTTCAATCTGCCTATAAGACTCAGGCCGAAATAGAACCTTCATCTTGCGGAAGTACTTTTCTAATCTCCCTAAGGAAACGGCAACCCACTCCAGTATTCTTGCCTGGGAACAGAGGGGCCTGGCAGGTCACAGTCTGTGGGGTCACAAAGAGTCTTGGACACGAATGAGCAACTAAATAACAACAAAGCACTTTTTAAAATCTCCCTAATTTTAAATTCCTGTTTCTCCTCAGGATATTGTAAAAGGCTTGCTAGAAAGTGGCTCTCTGAGTTTGGCAACACTTGCCTGCTGCATTTTAGTCTGGGCTCATCACTTATGCATAAACAAACACTTTGAGTAACCACAGACCGACACTCACAGCTCCGCTCACTGCAGGTCTCAGACTGGCAAATAACTGACAAATGTCACCCAGTAAATTAAATTTATAAGCAAATTTGGGAACACTAAGTTTGTTAGCAAGCTGTAATACTATACTGAAAGAGGAACGGCAAAAATGGAAAATGATGTTACTCATCAGAACAGAGTATCACTAAAATGTTAGGGAAAATGGAAGAGTTGAACACCAAGAATTTTAATACATTTTTGAACTTTAAAGAAAAAAAAATAAGTGATAGGTTTCTTTGCACCATTTGGACATGTACCTTGGGCTACTGTTTCCCAAAGGATGGGTCTGGTGTCATGGTGGTTTGTAAGATTATTTTAGGTGGTATGCTTACCAGCTGTTGTGATTTGGGCTCCCCACACAGCAGATCCTGGGTGACGATTTAGGTATAAGCTGTTTACATGCAGGGGTGGTAATCCCCACGAAGAACTGGTGAGGAGTAAGACAGTGAGGTGGTAAAAGGAGGGAGGCCCCAAAAAGATGTAAAGCCACCAGGTTTCAGCTGTGGGCAGCTGGAGCTGGAGAACAACCCACTGGGCCCCCTCCCACCCCCGTGAGGGACCGTATAAGACACAGCTCATAATTTTCCACTAGCAGGTGGGGAGGTAAAAGCATTCAATCTACCCCCTCACTGATGGGGAGGGGCCCCTCAGGATGTTAACCCCCTTGGCTGGAAACCCCTACAAGCTGAAGGACACAGGAAGTCATATGTGGGTCCAGGGGACTCTGGAGGTGATACCTGCAGTTTAGGTGGTATGAGTGGAACACCGGGACAGTGCTCTGACAGGCTTTACTTGGCAGATCACACAATAGGAAAGTTACCATTTTCAAGTCACTGTCCATTCTCGGTCTATCAGATTGCTGTGGTAGTAGTTTAGTCGCTGAGTTGTGCCTGACTCTTACAACCCTGCGGACTCTAGCCTGTCAGGCTCCTCAGTCTATGGGATTCTCCAGGTGAAAATATCAGAGTGGGTTGCCATCTCCTTCTCTAGGGGATCTTCCCTACCCAGGGATGAAACCTGGGTCTCCTGCTTGGCAGGTGGATTCTTTACTGCTGAGCCACCAGGGGAGCATCTGACTGGGGCTGCTGCTGCTGCTGCTGCTAAGTCGCTTCAGTCGTGTCCAACTCTGTGCGACCCCAGAGACGGCAGCCCACCAGGCTCCCCCGTCCCTGGGATTCTCCAGGCAAGAACACTGGAGTGGGTTGCCATTTCCTTCTCCAATGCATGAAAGTGAAAAGTGAAAGTGAAGTTGCTCAGTCGTGTCCGACTCTTCGCGACCCCATGGACTGCAGCCCACCAGGCTTCTCCATCCATGGGATTTTCCAGGCAAGAGTACTGGAGTGGGGTGCCATCGCCTTCTCTGGACTGGGGCTACCTCACCTTTAACACATACTCAATGCTTACCAACCTCAACCTTTACTCTCTCTCCAGGAGAGAGACTCAGGCAACAGAGCTAGCCAGAATTTAGTTACATTGTTTTGTGGGTATCTAGTATTCAAAGTTGAGCCAGCATACTGGTTTTCTGTTTATTATAAACTTTCCATTAAAGATAACTCTAAGGGAAAAATGGTTGTTTTGCAGAAAGCTATTAAGTATTTTACAATGTTAAAGGCTACGGCAGAAGATGATTCATAATTGAGTGAGGTTTAGGAAACACTTTCTTTATGGAAACTCCCTCTCCTAATGGTCACACAAAGTAACTGGTGCACGATGTTGCTGCTCCTGACAAGCACAGAAAAAGTGACACTCTGTTGCCCTCTTCCCCAGAATGAGTGAGAAGCGACTTCTAACCCATCCATCCTCTCAACACCCGCCCATCCCTTCTGGAGATCTGTCTGCCCTCTGTCTGCCCAGTCATGGATTAAAAATGAAATTCATATCTAACACGTCTAACTTTAGCCACAGGAAATGGGAGAGTGTGGAGGACCCAAAGGGTGAGCCAAGCTTTGTTGAAGGATGGGCACATTATCTTTTCTGAACCTTCTTCCTGCCCCTTTTTGGGAGGGGAGGGGTGGAGGCTCAGCTTTGGGGAGTGAGTGGGAAGTGAGGCCTGTTGAATCTGTTTCCTGGTTGGCTTTGTGGGTGGCGTCTCCCCTCTCTGTTGTCACAGTGCTGGCTCTCAAATCTCTGCTGTGTATCAGGGGGACCAAGTGATGCCCACTTTAGGATATACTATAAAAAATATTTTGGTGACGAAAATAACCCAAATGAGGAATTTAAAAACCTTCTCTGTTGAAAATGTCCGGATACCTTGGTCACAGATACAAAATGGTTCTGTGAAGGAAAAAAAAAGCAAGTTTAAGCCTAAATAGTTCTAAAACTTACATCTGTGTACATCCTCTAGCTTTACTACAATGTGAACAATTTACAGAAGTCTGTTCTATAAAAGGTTATGAGAAGTTGCCAGATCACAAGTGTTTTTGTGTGTGTGTATTAGTCACTCAGTCGTGTCTGACTCTTTGTGACCCCATAGACTGTAGCCGGCTAGGCTCCTCTGTCCATGGAATTCTCCAGGCTAGAATACTGGAGTGGGTTGCCATTTCCTTCTCCAGGGGATCTTCCTGACCCAGGGATTGAACCCAGGTCTCTTGCACTGCAGGTCTCCGGCACTGCAGCAGACTTTTTACTGACTGAGCCACCAGGGAAGACTTTCAAGTGTTATTACCTTTCTCTTATCTGATGTGTAAGTAGTAAGATGGAGCAACTAGAGAATAATTACCTAGTTACCTAGTTATTATCTACTTTTTAAGGTCCTCAAACTAGCTATATGACCTTAGGCATCTCACCTTCTCGCTCTGGATCTCAGGTTTATTGTCTGTAAGGCAAGACCACTCACTGGTCCAGGTGTCCTCCAAAGTCTCCTCCTAACAGTGTGTTGGTGGATGACAACACGTAGCCAAGGAGACTGCTGGGTGAAGGTGGGAAGATGGGCAATGAGAATAGCAGAGATTGGGGAACACTTTCTAGAAACAAATATGATATTCTACATTGGCCTCAAAATCACAGATGACAATAATTCTAGCTGTATTGTTTCTGAAACACAATGTCTGTGTCCGGATTCCAGCATAACCCAGTGCTCTACACAAAGAAGGCGATCCACCAATGTGTATTAAATTAGTTGACAAAGGCACCTTCCCTGGATATCTTTTAAAGACTCAAGGCTAATGCTTGATTATTTACAACAACTAAGATATGGAAATGACTTAAGTACTAATCAATGGATGAGTGGATCAAGAAGATGTGTGTGTGTGTACACATATATACATACATATATATGGAACACATATATAACATACATCCACACACACAGGGGAATACTACTCAGCCATGAAAATATGAAATCCTGCCATGTGTGACGATATAGATGGATCTTGAGGGTATTGCTGCTGCTGCTGCTGCTGCTGCTAAGTCGCTTCAGTCCTGTCCAACTCTGTGTGACCCCAGAGATGGCAGCCCACCAGGCTCCCCCGTCCCTGGGATTCTCCAGGCAAGAACAGTGGAGTGGGTTGCCATTTCCTTCTCCAATGCATGAAAGTGAAAAGTGAAAGGGAAGTCACTCAGTCGTGTCGGACTCTTAGCGACCCCATGGACTGCAGCCCACCAGGCTCCTCCGTCCATGGGATTTTCCTGGCAAGAGTACTGGAGTGGGTTGCCATTGCCTTCTCCACTTAAGGGTACTAGGCTAGTGAAATTAAGTCAGACACAGAAAAACAAATACCACGTGATTTCACTCATATGAAGACTACAAGAAACAAACAACAAAATAAATGACCCAACCAACCAAAACGAAGCACATAGATACAGAAAACACAGTTGTGGTTACTAGAGGGGAAGGGGCAGGGAAAGGCAAATGGATCAAAGGGGTCAACTATATGGTGATGGATGAAAATTACATTTTTGGTGGTGAGCATACAGAAGTACAAAGTTATGCACATAAACACACAGTGCTGTAAACCAGTTTTTAACCTCAACTTTCTTTAAAAAGGCTAATGACAGAAGGAAGAATGATCAGTGAAAAAGAGTGGAAAATCACGGGGTTAGCAGAAGAAAGAAAGAGAGGGCAAAATGAGTGGGCAAGGGAGAAAGGAAGGGAAAAGAAACGATACACATATTGACAGACATACATGCAGTCAACTCACATACTGACAGACAGACATACAGTCAACTCTTGTTATTTGAGTTCGTCAAGATCCGGTAAATCTCCATGAACAAGGCATCAGTGAACAGCCTAACTTTTAAGAACATAGTCTAGCATAATTCTTGCAGGTGGTGAGCACGTAGAGGCCCACACAGGCCTTCCCAGGTGGTACCAGTAGTCAAGAATCTGCCTGCCAATGTGGGAGACTCAAGAGACGTGCGTTTGATCCCTGGGTTGGGAAGATCTCCTGGGGGAGGAAATGGCAATTCGTTCCAGTATTCTTGCCTGGGAAAACCCAAGGACAGAGGAGTCTGGCGGGCTACAGTCCATGGGGTTGCAAAGAGTCAGACACGACTGAGTACGCACACACACAGGGAGGCTCAGGATGTTTATAACAGCAAAGGACTGGACACAACAGAAATATCTGTTAGTGCATAAATGGAGTATACGACATGCACCAACATTTCTGTCAGTCAAAACCCATCCATCAATCGGACTATTTCGTTCACACATCCCTGCCCAGACCACTGCATCGTGCTCGCATATGCAAAACACATCAACTCCAGCACTGGTGGATCCTGCCTCCTACCGGGCTCTGCATTTGTTTCCCGAAAATTTATTTTGATCCAACCAGAATTATAAGCACACAGGACCTCCTTGTTTCTAGACTAGTGGTTCTCAAAATTTTTGGTCTCAGGACCCCTTTACATTTTTTTAAAAAGTATCAAGGGTCCCAAAGAGTATTTTCTTATGTTGGTTTTATTAATATTTGCAGTATTAGAAAATAAAATTGAGAATTAAAATTTTTCTTATTTTAAAAATGAGTGTATTATTACTTCTTAATCTAATTATCACATTTGACAATTAACTATTTGTTAAAAAAAATAGTGAGAAGAGCAGGACTGTTTCATACTCTTATAACTCTTTTTAATGTCTGGCTGCAGAGGAGACAGCTGGATTCACATATCTGCTTCCGTAATCAGTCTGCTGTGGGGTGCTATTTTTGTTGACACATATGAACGAAATCTGTTCTGAAGTTATGTAGTTAGTACTTTCTAGGCCTCGGGAGCTCTGTGGATCACACTTTAGAACCACTGTTTTAAATCACCCTCCATTCTGCCAAAAGTTGTCTTTCACACAAACACAGTCATGTCATTTCCCACTTTCCTCAAATCATGAATGGCTGCCTATGGCTCACAGGGTTGAGTCCACACTGCACAAAACCCCTTCCCATCTGGACAGACAGTTGTCTGTCCAAACTCCATTACTGCTCTGTCTTATATACCAACACCCTGACCACCTCCAGGTATACATACACGCCTGACCTGTTCTGCTTGTTGATGTCTCTGAGGCTCAACTTTCCTCTTGCTAAGACGCCTATGAATCTTTTGCAACCCCATCCGAAGGTCACCTCCTCTCAGAAGCCTTCTCTGATTCACCCTTCCTTTGGACTTTACTTTTTTGTGTTTTAAATACTTATTGTTTGAATAAGTAACTGAAATACATTGGATTAAATTCCAAAAAGGTATACCATACAATGATAAGTAGACTTCTTTCTCACATCTATCCCTTCCTCTCCCAAGAGGACACCACTGTGATTGGTTCCTTCTACATTCCAGAGTTGCTCTAGACATAAGAAAGCATATCATTTCTTTTACCCAAATGGTATTATACTATATGCACTCAGTTCAGTTCAGTCGCTTAGTCGTGTCCGACTCTTTGCGACCCCATGAACCACAGCACACCAGGCCTCCCTGTCCATCACCAACTCCCGGAGTTCACCCAAACCCATGTCCATTGAGTCGGTGATGCCATCCAACCATCTCATCCTCTGTTGTCCCCTTCTCCTCCTGCCCTCAATCTTTCCCAGCATCAGGGTCTTTTCAAATGAGTCAGCTCTTCACATCAGGTGGCCAAAATATTGGAGTTTCAGCTTCAGCATCAGTCCTTCCAATGGAATTATCAGGACTGATTTCCTATATGCACTGCTCTATACTTAACATTATACTTAGACAGCCTTCCACACTATCAAATAAAAATAGACCCCATTTTCTTAATAGTTGCAAATTATATTTTAAAAACAAAGCTTGTTTGTCCACCCACCCCTCATTAACTGGATATGCGGTTTCTAATCTTTTGCTGCAGCAAATATCCTTCTACAGATCAGTTTGCACATGTGAGAGACTCTGCAGCACTAATATCCAGGAATGAAACTGCTGGGTCCAAGGGAATGTATATTTGTAAGTTTGATAAACATTGTCAAATTGTCCTCTGTAAAAGCTGTTCTAATTTATACTCCCACTACCATGCATGAGAGGTTCGATTATCTTTGCCAAGCAGTGTTATCAAACTTTTTAATCTCTGTCAATACGGTAGAGGAAAAATGATACCTTGGTTAAGTTTAAATGGATATTTCTATAAGAAGATCAAATCTCTAGAGTTACACTATCCAAAATGATAGCCACTTGATACATGTGGCTATTTAAATTTAAATTTTAATTAAGGAAAATTAATGGGTCAGATGATAAGAATCTGTCTGCAACGCAGGAGACCCGGGTTTGATCACTGGGTTAGGAAGATCCCATGGAGAAAGGAATGGCTACCTACCCCAGTATTCTTGCCTGAATTCCACGGACAAAGAAGCCTGGCAGGTTATACAGGCCATGGGTTGCAAAGAGGCAGACTTGACTGAGTGACTAACACACACACCCAAATAACATTTAAAACTCAGCTCCTTAGCTGCGCCAGCCACATATTGTGCTCAATAGCCATCCGTGGCTATTGGTTTCTGTGTGAGACAGAGGAGACCCAAAACATGAGCATCATGATGTAAAGTTCTATTGGATAGTACTGCTCTAGACCTGCGCTGTCCAATGGCCACCAGGAACCCACATGTGGGTACTGAGCATTCAATATGTGGCTCGTGTGAAGTGAGATATGCTCTGAGTGGATAATACATGCTGGAATTCCAAGACTCAGAATTGTAAAAACAGAATGTAAAACGTCTCCTTAATAATTTTTATGTGGATTGCATGTTGAAATGCTAATATTTGGATATACTGGATTAAACAAATCATTAAAATTAATTTCATCTGTTTCTTTTTATTTCTGTCACGTGGCTAACTAGGACATTTAAATTTATATGTGTCTCACACTCTATTTCTAGTGAACAATGCTGCTTCAATGGGCACACTGCTTTCTTAAGATGTGGGTTTTAGCATTTTTCCTTTTACACAGAAATAAGTGCAGTTACTATTGCTTATAAAGAAAAAGAGACTCACTGGAATCTCTTTTCTCCTCCTCGCCCTTCCCTGCTTCATGCAGATAGGTTGGGCAGCAAAATGAGAAAGGGCAGCAAAGATCTTGATGACGAACAAATTGAAACAAACCAGTAGACTTCCCACCTGGGTGGCTGCAGGCAGGAACCAGTGTCATCGCTGACCCCAGCAGAGCCTGATTTCCTGGTGCCTGTTAAAACAATGCACCAGAGAACAAAGTGCCTTCGAAACTAAGAATAGAAGAGTGGCTCCAAATAAGATTTCCAGGACTCTGCAGGAACAAGTTCCTCCCCTGCACCGCCCTAACCCACCTTCCACCCCTGGCTTGACAAATGGCCTGTCCCAGCCCCGCCCTCCCTGCAGTCCCAAGTCTGTACACACAGACAGAGGGACGGAGTAGAAAGAGGAAACCCAGAGAAAGAGGTGGGTGACAAGGGCTGCCCTAAAGGGCTGCCACCACAATGATTCTATGGTTGAGACATGGCATATATGTTTCTGTCACCTGTCTTTAGCTAGGAAGGTGAAGAAAACTCAATTTTGCAACATAAACCACAAACTTGATAGATCAGAACATTTTCTAACCATGTACTGAGGGAATAAGACCTAATTATATCTGAGCATAAGTCATCTGCTTTCTATCTGAACATAGATAGAAATGTTTTCCCCTATCTGCTTAGGGGAAAACATTAATTTATTATCATCATCATCATCATTATTAGCTTCTGTGCCTTTAAGCAAACGAAATAACCTCTCTGGATCTCAGTTTTACTATCTATAAAATATATGAACTTTCCTATCTCATCCAATCAGAAAGTTCTGCGACTCCATGCATATACAAAAGAACTATCACCCACACCTTCAGTCTCGTTTTCTTTCGGCATTAAGACACTTACTGGGCAACTAACATGATTTAGACCCTGAGCCTGACACTGGCATTCAAATATGGAAAAACGCTTCTTCCACTGGATGTTCTTAATAGGTGCAAGGAAAGAGAAGAGGACAGAAGTGAAATGCATCATTAGACCAGAGTTCTTCACCTGGGCCAGCAATCTGCACAGACATTTTCACAACTTTGTGCAGTTTTCCAAAGAGAACATTTCAAGATGCATGTGACTTCAGGAAGGCAGGGGGCTAGTGATGTAAAGGAACTATGAGAGGCTGAGTACCATGCTAAATTCTTGCAGATATTCATTCATCGTATATGTATTTAGGACCTAATACAAGCCTGGCCTTAGGCTGGTGGTTCTCATCTTCATCATTTATTGGTACCATATTTATCTCCCCAACACAGCACAGTACTCCACATAAGTGAAAAGTGTTAGCTGCTCAGTCATGTCTGATTCTTTGCGACCCCATGGACTGTAGCCCACCAGGCTCCTCTGGCCACAGGATTCTCTAGGCAAGAATATTGGAATGGGTTGCCATTTCCTTCTCCCATAGTAGGCCCCCAATAAATGCTATTTGAGTGAGTAAACAGAGATGGTCTCTGTGGTATACTAATTTATTCTTCAGCAAACTTCTATCCCCTCTCCTGACCTCCATGGCTTGGTTCTGTCACTTGCTCTGGCCAATGGAACAGGGTAGACAGGACAATGTACTACTTCCGAGTGTAGACCTTAAGAAACATTGTGTATTTCTGCTTGCTCCTCTGGGATCTTCTGGTTTACACAGGAGAACATACATGTGGGTTAGCTCACAGACCTGCATGAGCCAGATCCACAGAAAACCTGCACACTTGTGAGCATGAGAATAAATTCTTGATATTGCTTGCCACTGAGATTGGGGTAGTTGTTATTCAGCAAAAGCTGACTGAGACATACTCCTATACCCATATCCAGAAATTTCAGGCAGAGAGTGGCTGGCCCTGGTTTCTCTTACAGTGGGATTTCAGCAACTAGGTCATTTTGTGGCTCTCTCTAGCACACTTTCTCTAAGCTGTTAATGTCCCATTTGGAGAAGATGGCAGGGGACACAGAGACCCATATTTTGGCCATCTTGACACCTGGCACAGAGTCAAGCACAACGCTGGTTCTCGGGCAGCATCTGATGTATGACAGAATGGGCTGGCTGTTCGCTCTGGTGGGAGAAGCACTGTCAAAAATCACAGCAGGCAACAACTTGGGCCCAGACGCTCAAAGCCACTGGCTCTGCAGTCCCCAGTGTGGGAAGTGGAGCTGGTGGTGACACAGGATCATTTCAGACCATGTGCAGCAGACCAAGGGGAAGTTATTGTAATGTGTTTTAGGAAACACATCATGGTATTTGGAGACTTTAGCACTCCTACTGCTCAGGATGAACCTAAGCTCAAAACCAAACCAAAGAACAACTAGATAATTTAAAGAAAAACAGTAAGTGAAAAATAACAGTGAAAGTGGTATGGGGATACGGGACACGTAACTGCAGTTTAGGAAAACACTGGTCCTATTCAAGTCTCATTTTCCTGCAAATCACAATCATAGCCAGCATTTTTGAGCACCTATAGGATGCCCTGTTTCAAGAGTTTCACAGACACTATTTTATAAACTGTTCGTAGTATCAGAAGCAGATACTATCATCTCCATTTCCCAGGTGAGGTAACTAAAGCCCAGAGAGATAAAGAACTTGCCTGAGGTTAAGTGGCAGTGAGGATGTGAACTCAGAGTGTTACCTTCCAGGATCCAATTATGTCACTGGAGAACCTGGCAGCCAGGGACGTTCAGCAGTGGCCAAGGTTAACTGCAAAATCTTGAACTTGAACCCCAAACTCCTGACTCCCAGACCAGTGCTCTCACGCCAGCTCCATGAGAACTGGCAGGTAGTGAGAAGACTGGGGGTTTATGGCAGGGGTGGGTGGGGTCTGTGCGAAACAAGGGAGAGAGGGACAGTAAATGCTACAAGGAAGACTTGGGAGGGAAGAGATAGGGACATAAATAAGGCTGACAGAGGCAGACACTCAAGGGATGCAGAACACTTAGAATACAGACAAAATTATTCAGAGAGGGCTGGCACACGCAGGCTGCTTTCTGAGCTCCTCCCAAGAGACCCACCCACCGTGGCTTCCCCAAGTAACATCCACGTAGTCTATATTTAGGCACTAAAGTCACCCATTGTTTCTCTCCCAATGGACATGCAGGGTCACCACCCTGACCTTGCCCTCTCCGAGTCATACTGCTGAGTGTTCCATCAAGACAGGCCTTTTTTAGGATCTGGCTTGAGTCAATTTCCCCTTCCATGGCACCCACTTGGTGTTCTGGGAAAGGTGTAAAAGCATGGCTGGAATTGGGGCTCTAAAATGAAGTACTGACTTCTCTGTGTAACGCACTGCTTCCTTCCCTCCACAAGATCCAGTCAGGACCACGTTTCACTTGAGATATACGATGTTTTACAGCCCTACGGTTGCTGAGCTCTTAGACACTATGGATTCATTTCTCTGGGAGGCACTGACACCTATGGTCAGCAAGACCTGGGACATGGGTCACGTTTGCTGAGTGTGGGCTCTGTTCTCGGCATTGTCACGAGTCACTCCACTTACTCCTCAAGACAATCCTATAAGGTGGGCACTACTGATTACCCCCACTTTACAAGGAGAAAACACATTGATAGGTTTGGTAATGTGCTTGGGATTACACGGCTAGCAAGAGGCAAATCTGGGACTGAAACCTACAACTACGTGGTTCTAAAACCCTGCCCTTAACTGTTACACGCTACCATTCCTGCACAGACTCACAGCTCCCTTGGCCAAACCTCAGAAGATGGATTTATGAGACCTTTCAAGGGTTTCTCACTTCCCTTTCTCTCTATTCACATCCACCTCCCGACTGCCTCTCCCACACCCAGATTCAACTCTTCCAGATCCCTGCTCTAGAGACTCTCAGAGCCAAGAAATACAAATTCATTAAATAATATTTTCAAGAGCGGAATAAACGTCAATAGCCAGGCAGCCAATTACATTTTGAGTTCCAGTACATATACCTGGGAAAATGTGTATGTAAAACCATCTGTTAAATCACTTGACTTCGAAACAGGAAAGACAGGAGAACTGTTTTTCATTGTTTGTTTAAAAGTCATACCTTAGATTCATATCAGAGTTGAAACGAGTTTAGAGACATCTCTGTTTGACAGGTGTGAAACTGAGTCCAGGGAAGGCAGTGACTTGTTGCAGATGCCTCTTATGTAGGTGCTAATTGGACCAAGGCAAACATCCACCAAAATGAGCTTATTTGCAAACGGATTGGAGAGCAAAGTGTTACAGAAGATGCCACACTTGATAGGAGATATATGAAGGCCCCTGTCGTTAAAATCATCAAGGGCACCCATGGCCAGGAATGTCATTTCTGGATCCATTCTGCCTGACCCTGAAGCATGACCCACCGCTAACCATCAAGGAGATCCAGAGTATTTATCCTCGCCATATCCAAGTTTCACCATCTGCAAAGCAGGGATGATGATAACAGCCAACCCCTACAGTGATGTAAGAATTTTATGAGCTGATGCAAGTAATGCGAACACAGTCTAATACACATTAGCTATTACTGTAATATTTTTATTAACATTATATTAACTATCCCTGAAGTGTAGTAAATCTTACAAAATAATTTCCATATCTAATAACTGCTATCCATATCTGTATTACTAATTTCCATATCTCAAAGGCTTAAAGGGTGAGTGAATAGCGAGGTGAGTGAGATGGGAAAGGAAAAAGATAGCAAAACTACACGTATCACATGAAAAGATTAAAAATGTATGTCTATAATGGCCATGTACAAGACTTGGAATTAGTATTACAAACATCAGTCTTAGAAACACAATTCTGGTCAAAGAAACAGAAAAAGCAATGAAGATTTTCTTTGAAACACAGTTTTGGCTTATCCAAAGCTTTAACACTTAGCCACAAACAAACAAAAGGAGTAGAGAGAGTAAGCTTCAGGGCTCCTAATCACTCTTCTGCCCATGGAAACATAACATTTCCAACCACTTCTTCTGAAATTACTCAAACAGGCACCACTACTACTAATGAGAATACCAGTGAGCCTGAGTCTCCCCTGGTATTATCTGGCCTCATCTTCCCAACGATGAACACATTCAAAACACCAGAATTTTAAGGAAACTTACAAAAAAAAATTGCTCCACACAGAATGAACTTCCCAAACTGAGTTTAGGCATCTTCCAATCCAAAGAAGAAAACGTCATGAAAATCCCCTTTGCTATTAAACACATACACACATACATTCACTTACTTTTTCCTTCCCATTTAATGAAAACCCATGTCTTGTAAAAATTAAAATACTGGCATGGTGGAGCAAAGAACGAAAGCCCCGCTCCCCTTGCTCTCTTCCAATCACAGATGCTAAAGGAAGTGCTGACAGTGAGACACTCCACATAACTCACCGTCCCCACCAAGCACAAACATCTGTGGTCTTAAGCACAACCACACAGCTCTTTTCTGATTCATGTACTTCAGCAAGGCAGAAGTGTGCCTCCATTGTCCCAGGTGCTCTGAGCGGCTCCTTGATCTGTTTCTTGGGCGATGCAGACAGCTGCCCCCTCCCACACCTCAGCTCCTGGAATGGTCCAGCCAGGCTCCGGTGGCAACTGAGAGCCCGTCTACCCCTGGTCCTGCTGCAGGGAGCTTACCTGAGTACGAACAAAGAAGCAGCACCACACCATGGGGCGCTCCGACCTCATCCACACAGAGTCCCCCGCCCCTAACTGCGGCGGCGCCCTTCAGACGGGATTCTCTGAGCAGAGCAGAGCATGGTTTCCCTCAAGGAACTCCTCCCCACTACTTGAGCTGTATGACAGGAAGTGACAGGGGGCCATCAGTTACATTGTCAGAAGCCGAGAACCACACCAGCCCAGAGCTCCCCACCTCCAGCGGTTTCCTTGCCGGCTGCTGCTTTTGCAGAGCACCCTGCCTCCTGGCATTCAAAGGCACACCAGAAACTCAGTTTCTGGCTGGCAACTCCCAGCCTGTAAGGAACAACAATGCTTAAGTGGGTCCCCACCTAAAAGCCATGCTGGGCATTCCGGCAGCTCTAAAGGGCTCACTGCCAGGATACCATGCTTTGTAGACCCAAACGTTGGGGTGAAATGGATAGAGAAGGGACACTGGGAGGAAAACTGTGTGTGTGCTCAAAGAGGAATCAACAGTCCACTTGAACTTCACCCAAGAGTCAGGGCCCTGCCTGGCATGCAAAGTCTATGCTGAATCCTAATTTCATAGCAACTCAACAAATGAGAGTGATGGTAAACACCCCACCCATCCGTTCCTTTCTTTTTTTCCTAGACAAATTTTCTCTTCAGAGCCCCTTGAAAAGAGTTGCTTCTGGAAACCTCTCTTTGAGCTTTTAACAGGATTAACAAAAGGCCTTACTGCTTGCCTCCGAGTCCTTATGGAAACAACTCGTGGCTGACATTTCTCATTTTATGAACTGGGGATCTCACCAATGAACACCGTGCCCTAGTCCCCTGCCTTTGACAAGGCCCAGATTTATTGGGTCAGACAGTCACGTGGACTACAAGGTTTCAGATGGAAACTGTGCCTATTCAACCCTTCACCACATTACCCTCCCAGCACAGTGGCAGAGGGACTTGAACCCAAGGAGACATAACTCCAGGGTAGCTTTCAATTCTTTTTTTTTTTTTTTTAATTTTATTTTATTTAACTTTACTATTTTTTAGTTCTCTAACAGGGTGGGTATTCGATTTGCAACCATCTTTCTAATTGTAACTTTCAGCAGAAAGATTGAGCCCAGGACTCCCCAAGACATTCTTATAAATGCACAGATTTTTAAAAGCCTTTGCCTGTCTCAGCCCTGAGTACAATGGGGGGACTCATCAAAGACAGGGGTTCATTTGATAAGCTTCGATCCAAGACTCAACCTCCGAGCTTAACAGAAATGCTCTCCCCACCCATTCTTGGGCCAGCAGCCGGGTACTAACATTTGGTCTCTGAAGAGCGCATTACATAAGCATGCTATGGAAGGATGCACCAGGCTCTGGCAGTGCAAAGATGAACCAAAGATGACCAGAAACAAAATAAATGCTGCCAGGAATTTGCAAAAAGTGTCGAGGGAACCAAGAAATTACTAAGCCTGGCACATGCATTTTTCATAGGGACAATTTCTGGGAAGGCTTCTTAGAGCCAGAGACACATGGGCAAGATTCTGAGGGGTGTTCTAGGCAGAACGGGCAAGGGCAGTGGGGTGCAGACCCATATGAGTGCTTAGCAAGAAAGGCAAATGCTTTGAAAGTACTGCTATGATGGGCCTGCATCCTGCTTCAGAGAGCATGACGGGGGTCCCATCTGTCTGGGGAAAGAGGGAAGTGAAATCGCTGTGAAAAGGCTCAAGCCCTTCAGGCAAGCGTGTGGGTCACCTCAAGGCCTGTATGTGGTACCTCCCTGGCCAGGCACCCAGGAAACACTCAGTAAAGTGTGAAAATCAAACAGCGATGTCCACAAAAGATGGGCTTCAGCTTGTCCTCAGGATCCTCTATTTTCCAAAGCCAGACTCCCCACAAAGCAAACCTGGGGTGAGCAGTGCTATCGGGGGAAAGGGAAGTGTTCCTAAAAAGGCTTCCTTCTCTGGCCTCGTGCATAGAAAGGTCCTGATTTGTATAGGCCTGTAAATAAGCTAATCTTAACCAGCCCTGGCAGTAGGTCAACTAATGAAGAATGTCAATTCTCTGAGGACCAAGGACCAAGGGTCCTTCCCCATAAGCGCAGGCACTTGAATCCTGTTGGAATTTCCCTCTGCAGGGGCCCCAGCCACCAAGACTAGGGTCCACTCCAGGCAGGAGCCAAAGGTAATGTGAGATGACCACGGGGCACTGGAGTTTCCTTCTTTCCTGGGGGAGGAAGGGTACATTCACATGAACTAATCCTAGAATGATTAAGCCTAACTTCCGGGCTGCTGACTGTGAATGAGAAAGAAGAATCGAAACCTGTGGGCTGCAGCACTTTGTGGAAGAGGTGAAACTTGAGTGGGCTCCGGGGCAGGTAGCCACAGCAGAGGGAGGGAGGGCGGGAGGACCAGCAGAGCCCCTGGCAGGAGAAAAAGGGCACAGCCTGCAAAAGGGAAGGGAAGAGCCGGGTGCGGCCCTTCCCTCTGATGCCCCTGCTTTGACAGGAAGAACAACTCCAGTAATGAGATTGCCTGGGCAGAAGGCACCTCGTAGGAACGTTTCCACAATGAGAGGCTCCTGCCCTGGAAAGCTTATGTTCATTTTGAGCATTATAATGAGAGCTTATAAAGGTATGGGATGTGGGTTTTCTCCACGTGGCATTTAAGATACCATGAACTATTCAAACACGTTTTTCTACTGATTTTTACATTTTAAAAGTACCATAGTGTCACTATAATACATTTGAACCACACAGAAGTATATAGTGTAACAAGTGAATCTTCCCAAAGGCCTCGCTTTTTGCCTCACCACAATCCCACGTGCCAGAGGCACTGTGTCAAAACCAGAGGCAGATAAGTGAAAATCGCTCAGTCATGTCCGACTCTTTGCGACCCCATGGACTACCGTCTGCCAGGCTCCTCTGTCCATGGAATTCTCCAGGCAAGAATACTGCAGTGGGCTGCCATTTGGGGTGAACAAACCTAAACGCCTTTAGGACCAGGGGGTAAGGGATGGGAAAGAAGTGGCTTGGCAGGTACTGGACACCACTGAGAGCACTTGCCTTAGAAAAGTTCCAGCTTATTGGAGTGCCAAGGGACTAATGGCCCAAGTGAACAGACATTCTAATTTTTCAAGGGAAGCTGGGAATTTCGGATTTTACATGAAATCTCCCAATTTTTAAATGCTGGCAACTATTTTTTTTTTTTTTAAATTCTGTACAAGCCACACAAAGCACAGTTGCTGGTGGATTTGACCCAAGGGCCACCAGTTTGCTACCATTGATGGTGATCCTTTAGACATTTCCTTCCATCTAAACACACGTAAACTTGTTTTATCACCTTTAAAATATTTGTCAAAAATGCAAAGCTAACATTACTTTAGCACTTGCTTTCTTCACTTAATATCCTCTTTCCACATTGTTCACATCTTGGACTGTTCTGCATAGCACTCCATGGTACGGGAGCACCTTTGTTCATCAGCTCCTGCCCTGTGGACAGTCAGCAAGCGTTAAGAGACACACGTGAAATGTCACCTCTCAGTTGCTCATTCCTGACAATGTAACTCATGATGAAAGTGCACCTGTGCACAGATATTAAAATGTCCTAAAGCCACAATTACTGAAACCATTAATGGTGACTGCAGATTTTCGATGTTTTAATATGAGAACTTTTTAATTTGATCTTCACAACTATCTCAAGGTGGGGCCTTACTATTGTCTCTACCACATAGATTTTTTAAAAACTTGAGACTCAAACCGGTGGTGTAAGCCTGCCCCAGAGGGCCTACAGGGGGCAGGGTTGGGCAGGGAGCCAGGTGGGCTGACCTCAGAGCTCCTGCTCTCTGCACATAGCCCTAGGACAGACTGCCCAAAGCCTGCCCTGGGATAGCCAGGATCTGACATACAGCAGCAGATGTTGACTGCAAACTGCTGGAGGAGAGAAGGACCACTAACAAACAGGACAATTCAGTTCTTACAAAGAAAAAACTCATTTTAAAGTTCTACTTCATACTCAGTCAAAATATATTCTACATAAATTAGAGGGAGATATTAAAAAGGAAAAAAAAACAAAAAGAAAAAACTATGAAATTCTGGGGGTGGCAGTTCTCAGGGTATGATACTTTAAATATGTGAAACCTGAATCACTATATATTATCAATAGGAAACTACCTAGAAGGCACCTTTAGGTTTGCAATAAAGGTCCCTGTTCTTCCACACTTGGTGAATGACTACAGTGGTAGCAACTTCTCATTGAACTCCAAAGAGACTAGCACCAAGTGGGGGCCTCATTAAGACCGCACCCCTCCCCCACCTCCTTGTGTCACTAGAGCTCAAAGTGATGTGTTTCTTATGCTGTTAGCCTATTAACTTATAGCAAGTTCTGTTGCAAGGTTTCAAGCCACTTTCTCACCAAAAATATTATTTAAAAAAATTCACTAGGGCTGTCATAAGTTCATTTACATAAAACAAAATGGTGAGATTTCAGCAGAATTATTTCTTCATTAAAAGCTGGTAACTAATGGTGGTTGTTTCCATTCAAAATTTTACTCTGATTTCTTTTATTCAACCTCTTTCCTATTTGCACCCAAGAAGCCATAGATTTCACAAAAGTTCAGAAGTTGTCTGGGAATTTCAGGGCCTGTGACCATATTCCAGTTGATGCCTTACATTTTAAAATAATTCCACAAATTGAATTGAAAAATAGGTAGTAAAACAATCCCATTAAAATGGAGTAGAAGCAGTAATGAAATTAAAATAGTATACTGCACCTTGCTTGAGCCAAGTTTCCAACATTAGAAAAGTGTTACATCACAGATCTTTTGAGGCTGTTGTCAAATTCAAATTAAGACTAGGAAGAAACAAAATTTATGCTGTGGTGGAGAGGGGAGGTACAGTAATACTCTTTGGTATTACTAGGTTAGCAGGAAGGCATAATGCATGGAAAGCCAGTGGGAAATAAAGAGAACTTCAATGTAATTTAGAGCCTGGGAGTTTACTTGTGGTCACACATTTTTATTGCATAATTTCGTATCTACTCCTTGGTGCTGGAAGCGTGGTTAAATTAAGCAAAACTTGAACAAGTTGGGGCATCCTGGAGGAGCAGGTCCAGACTCCACACCAGGCCAGTGTTGGTTGGAAGCAAGATGGTTTGACTTAAGAGACTCACCATTTGAAAATGCTGATGTTCTTCTACAGCCCTCCTTAATACCTCAGCTCAACAAGATAACAGCATGCTGCGAAGAATGTGGGTGCAGACCTGGCTGCCCAGGGTCAAGAATGAATAAAGAGAAATGTCTTCATCTATTGCTGCAACTCAAGAACTAAAAATAAATGAGGCTTGAACACGGAGGTCTCAACAGATTGCTAATCCTGAGGGCTTATCTTGCTTGTTTTGTTACGAGCAATAGCTTGAATCAGTTTTTTTCTCTAAACAAATCTGAACTGTTATTTATCACATTCCTCACGTGATTTTGGCAACCAATACATAGACAGCTATTTTAAAAAGCAAATGAAAAATAAGGACAGCCACCTTCTGATGTGCCCTGTGAAACAGCCACTAACCTAGGCTGGTCCCTGGGGTTCCACTTCCTTTAAGAACATGAGCAGGGAAGCCTGAAGAATTTCTGCATGGAGCAGACTGGGGTGCTTCCAAGAAGCTCACTCAATTTCTTAGAAACGTCAATACCCTGAATACAGTTTTTTCAAAGGACTGTCAAGTCCTCTTTGTTAAACTATCAGTTAAAAGTGAAACTCCAGCAGGTTGCTGACCTCTAACCAATTCTTAGGAAAAAAAAAAAAGGTTTAAAAACTGATTAGCTGATATCTATCAGCCAAAGAGCTTCCTTCCTTGGAAATGAGACTTACTGTTCGGCATTAAACTGTCAAAAGTGGTTAGAAGTAGAAAATCTAAATATGAGGAGGGTGGTACTCCTACCATTTGAATACTCAGGAGGCATTTGGAAAGTAACCTGCTTATATCAAAAAAAATACATCGCAACAAACTGAATGTCTGAGTTAAAAATGCATAACCAAAGCAGAAATCATTCTTTTAAAGAAGTTTCTCGCTAGTATTTTGACTCCAGATATCTCCTTAGGGATAATTTCTGGGAACAACTGGCTGGCTGGAATGATGGACAGTAAATTAATAGGGGAGCTCTGTGGTATTTGGCTCTGCCATTTACTAGTTGAATGATCTGGTAAGTCACTTCTTAACTTCCTTGACTCTTAGTTTCCTCATCTGTAAAGCAGGAATAATGATTTTTCAAGCAGAAAAGGAAGGCTTTAGGTGTCATTATAGATACTGCTTCAGGTCTTCCTCTGAGCACACCGAAAAGTTGCTACCAAATCTAAGATAGCTTCATTTTCATCTTGATTTGAAAGAGAGTAAGAAAAAGGTAAAGGAAATTGGCAATTTCTCATTTTTCCCCTCTTCCTTCCAATAGGCGGGAAAATCGGAAGGTGGTTAAAACTCAAGTCCCATTTATTTTTTAGATGTTATAATGCTGACTTCTTTGAAATCCTTGTGTCCATCAAAAAAATTTAAGCTTTGATGAAAACACTTCCAACAAAATACCAAGAGATTGAAAAGCATGTATACACATGTGACTCAGAGCATTCATTCTGCCTACACAACAGTGAAAGTGTTTTTTTGTTTGTTTGTTTTTTGCTTGGTATATATCTGTATACTAGAGGAATAAATATTGTTACTTTTTCCCTTACATCCAAAATCAGAAAGGAATCACCCAAACACTGGAAACCGGCAAACCAAGTGGGAGGTAGTCAGAAAAGCCTTCCTTCCTCCCAGTTCCCAAAGAGGGAAGCTGATTCTGGGTGGGAGCTCAATGCCTCCTCCCAGTTAGGGCTCTGCCCTGCAGGCTGTCCCTTTAAACCAGACTTCCTGGTAAGACTCAGAGATTTCCGCATGCAGCTTCCTGGAGACAATATAAGATAAACAATAAACTTTGCAGCAAAATCTTAGACAATAAGCCCCACGTGGCCATAACAAGAAGCAATTATAAGCACTGACAATGGCCAAGGCATTTCCAACAGGAATGCAAATCTGTGATAAACATGGGAGAAACATGCTACCCCACACACCTGCACAAATGAAACTAATTTCAAAAGAAAAAAATAGCCCCTAGCCCCTCATCAGAGTGATAAAGAGCTGCTTCCAAATTTGGCACTGCTTTTTGAAAAATCAGTGTCTAAGAGAAAAGCAATCAGGTCTTACTTAAAGTGCCACTGCCTATTAGACGCACACTGTTGAGGCCATGGGACCGGGAGTCACTTACTCCATGTGTCTCTGTGAGGGACGTTCATCACCCTCGGGATGCTCTGCAGCTCACCCCTCCACCCCAGGTTGAGGGAAGCCCCACTTCATGAAGGAGCCCACATTCTACCAGAGGAGACAGGGCGCCATACACTTGCTTTCCCAGTTTCCCTGGCAGCTGGGCACAAGTGAGGTGCTGGCAATCAGAGACTTCTACCCAAGACTGGGCAGGAGAAGCTGGCAGGGAAAGTAGGGGCGATACTGCAGACTGTTCTGGTGAGGGTGGGGGCAGCTCGCAGAGGTGTCCTGTAACCGGTGCTGGCGGTGCAAACCATGGTATGCACCCCTGCCCAGCAGTGGTAATCCTGCAGGAAATGTTTGGTAGTACAATTTGCGTTGTTCCCGATTCCCTGATCCTTCCTAAATTCTCTGAGCTTCTGATATCTAGTCAATTCATTTTCTGCTTAATCCATCACAACTGGGTCTCCTTGCTAGGGGATAGTTCACGTGCACAGAACACAGGATGGGCTAAAGCCACAGGAATCCAGAAACCAATCCCAAAGAACGATTCTGAGCGTAAGGACTGAATATATTCTTTCACACTTCCAATTCAATCCAATTACTGCCCTTCAGCCTGCTAGGCCCTGTATCACTCGGCCCCTGTCTCCCTGCTGCACCCCAATCTCACTCTACTCTCCTCCTAAGCTCCAGGCACATATGCTGTTCCTCATCAGATTCTTTTCTGCCTCAGGGCCCTTGCACTTTCTCTACCGCAAACTGTTTCCTCCAACTCTTCACACTGCAGCGGCGTCCTCCTCATAGTTCAGTCACGGCTTACAGGAAGCCTTCTGTCTAAAAGACCACATCCCACACATCATCATCTTATCCTTTATCACAACACCCTGTTAATTTCCTTTCCAGCAGACCCCCTGTGATTAATTTATTTCATTATTAATAGCAATAACCACCACCACTGATCAAGAGGCTTGTTACAGCCAGATGTGCTCTTGCTGTTTTCAGTTTCACTAAGTCACGTCCAGCTCTTCGTGACCCATGGACTGCAGCACACCAGACTTACCGACCCTTCACTCTCTCCTGGAGTTTGCTCAAACTCACGTCCATTGAGTTGGTCGTGTCATCCAATCATCTCATCCTCTGTCACTCCCTTCTCCTCCTGCCCTCAATCTTTCCCAGCATCAGGGACTCTCCCAATAAGTCAACTCTTTGTATCTCAGTGGCCAGGTATTGGAGTTTCAGTCTTTTCAATGAGTATTCAGGATTGATTTCCATTAGGATCAATTGGTTTGATCTCCTTGCAGTCCAAGGGACTCTCAAAAATCTTCTCCAGCACCACAATTCAAAAGCCTCAATTCTTCAGTGCTCAGCCTTCTTTATGGTACAACTCACAGCCGTACCTGACTACTGGAAAAACGACAGCTTTGACTATACAGACCTTTGTTGATAAAGTGATGTCTCTGCTTTTCAATATGCTGTCTAGGTTTGTCATAGCTTTCCTTCCAAGGAGCAAGCATCTTTAATTTCACGGCTGGAGTCACCATTTACAGTAACTTTGGAGCCAAAGAAAATAAAATCTGTCACTATTTCCACTGTTTTCACTTCTATTCCCCATGAAAATGACAGGAATGGATGCCATGATCTTAGTTTTTTGGATATTGTGTTAAGCCTGCTTTTTCACTCTCTTCTTTCACCTTCATCAAAAGGCTCTTTAGTTTCTCTTTGTTTTCTGCCATTAGAGTGGTATCATCTGCATACCTGAGGTTGTTGATATTTCTCCCAGCAATCTTCATTCCAGCTTGTGATTCATCCAGCCTGGCATTTTGCATGATGTACTCTGTATATAAGTTAAATAAGTAGGGTGACAATACACAGCCTTCACGTACTCCTTTCTCCATTCTGAACTAGTCCATTGTTCCGTGTCCAATTCTAATTGTTGCTGCTTAACCTGCATACAGGTTTTCCAGGAGACAGATAAGGTGGTCTGGTATTCTAACATGTCTTTAAGAATTTCCCACAGTTTGTTGTGATCCACACAGTCAAAGGCTTCACACATTATATTAAACTCATTCAATTCTATGGTCACCCTATGAGATAGGTACTTTTTTTCACCTTCACTTACAGATAAGGAAATAGGCTCAGAGGGGTTAAGGAATTGTTCAAGCATGGCAATGATGCAAAGAGGTTTTGAACCCAGGCCTGCAGTATGGGATCATTACCACATGGCTCATTCAAGCAGCTGTCTGATAGCAACGGAATGAGACATGACCACAGTGCAGGCTCTGGAGCCACAGGGCTGACCCAGCTCTCATGGAGCCCATAGCCTCACATTTCAGTTCTTACACCACATGTTCTGTCTACTTTCCGTGGATCCTCCTTATGAAAGAAATGCAGCCAGGTGTGTAAAAAGGGTGAGGAAGTCCTTCACTCAACAGAGAAGAGCCTAGCTCTGTGCTGAGTCAACATACAAAAACACCACGGAGATGCTCACAGGCCGGGGACACAGGCCTGCCAGCAATGCTGGCTGCTCACCCTGCCACTTTCCACAGCCCTGGAGCACCAGTCACACAGAGGGATCACCAGGGACTAGTCTCACGTTTCCCCTGAGTGAGAGCACCATTTGAACGGAGTGCTGGGAACATGCAGGAGTTGCCAGGCTGAGGGGAGGAGGACCAGAACAAAGGAAAGGAGGCGGGACAGCACGGTTCATCCAGGAAGAGGCGACATCTTCAAAGGGCCTGTGGAAGGGACAGGGTGGGAAGGCCAGGAGACAGAAGGCTGGAACCAAGGTAGGAATGCCAACTCTATCCTGCAGAAAATGGGGCAACACGAGTGTTTTTTGGCAAGAACAGACATGACCAGATAAAAATTCTTTTTCTGTCAGTAACAGTGGCCATGGCTATATAACATGGGTGAGACGTTCTGGTACTCTATTTGCTACATATTTAAAGTACATGTGCATGAACTAAAAGCCAGGAACTGTAACAAACACCACCAAGAATTCCATGTCTATGTTTCCTGACTCTGTCCGTCTGTTATATGAGAAGTGAGATAAATTTGCCCTTCTAATGGGAGTTAAGCACAGCCATCCCCTCCTGAACTGTGAAACTACACAGAGCTTTTACATCTGTAATTTATGAAGAAAAGAAGGAATTCCCCTGCTACTTGACTGTACAACTCCAACCACCTCTGCCCTCATTCCCCCAATGGGATAACAAGAACCTCACCTCTGGGTTGTGTCATCATTAAAATGAAAGACTGACTCTTATTTATTTTTAAGAATGTTTGAGTCCACACAGAGAGCTTCCTATGCTGAAGGAGCCTCTGGGGAATTCAGGAAGAGTCCCCAGAGAGACCTTCTGAGGCTCAGTGAGACCAGTACATAGTCACGGGGAATGGGATCTAAGCCTGCAGCTGAGGAGGTCTGGGAGCACCAAGGCCAGCCAAGATGGTAAGGGCCCAGCATCCGGAAAGTAGGTCGGAAATCAGTGGAGGCAGTTTAGCAAAAGGACTAGGAACAGGACTTCTAAGCCAAGCAACCTGGATTCAAATCTCAGTTCCATTACTTACTGTGTTGCCTCGGGCAATTTGCTTAATTCCTCTGTGTCTCCATTTCATCATCTGTTAAATGAGGATACTAAGAACACCCACCACAGATCAGTGTGAGGATCAAACAAATCAGTGTCTGGCACATGCTAAGTAACTGTAGCAGCTTTTGGAGACTATGTATGATAAACAGTGAAATTTATAGTAGGATCATGGATACTAAACACCCACACCGGACAACAAAAAGCAATTATAAGTTCTGACAGTGGCTAGGACATTTTCAATAGGAATGTGAATCTATGCAAATAGCTGTTGCTACTATCATTATTTAAAATACATAATATTTATTATAATATATAATCACGTATCTTGAATAAAACTTTATTTTTAAATATTGGGTTGGCAGCAAAGTTCGGTTGAGTTTTTCTGTAAGACGTAATGGAAAAACCTGAATGAACTTTTGGTCTAACCCAATATTACGTAACACTGTGCTACAGGACACGTAATTATTACCTATAATAATACAATTATTTTATTATGATTGGTTGTAACCTAATTGAAGAAAGAATGTGTCAACAAAAATGAAGGGTCTGAGGAGGGGAGCCTCAGTAGACTTTGATCCCCTTCGGGTAAAGTAACAATGACATCAATGTGGACTCCAGAGCCAATTTGCTGGGTCAGAGTCTGGGATTTGCCACCCATGAACTACAGGCTCGGGAAAGTTACTTAGTCCTTCAAACCTTGAGTTTTTCATCTCTGCAAAGGAGATAACAATATTAAATTCTTAGAGTTTGTACCAAGCACTGGTGCTGAAATTTACATGTTTTCACAGAAAGTCTTTCCAACAGTCATGTGAATCATATACAATTATGATGTCTATTTTACAAGTGAGAAGACCCACAGCTCTGAGATGTTAATGGAATCACTGAAGGACACACAGAAAGTCTGATACAAGCCAGCACTCTAAGCCAGCCCTCAAGTTCTGCAGACACAAGAAGCATGAGAAGGATGTACCACAGCTCCTCTGCAGGACGAGAGAGGAAACTCCTGTGTGCACAGGAATTACCTTTTAAGAAGGGTGTGTGTTTTCCACTCCAGATCCCTACCCTTCAGGCATTTGCTAGGCAATGAGATTCCCTGCTGTTAAACACCTATTATTCTCCAGGCATCTTGCTGAATGCCCCATCGCATCACTGACATCTCATCACCATGGCAACGCTCTGAGACAGCGACTGGAGGACAGTGGGGCTCAGAGAGGTTGAGGTCCTGGCCCACGGTCACTGAGCTTGTCAGTGGCAGCATCCCACCACACATCTGTGTCTGTCCTACTTTCACACAGGCTTGGAGACAGGTTCTGAAAACACCCCTTAATGTCCTTCACATGCCCCTCTCCCCCTCATTACCTCCTACTCCGAAAGCACAGAGCTACTTATTCTGTACCAAGATAATGACCATGGGGGCCGAGCAGGGCCATGGCACAAACTATAATTACTACAGACAACAATTTGCATTCCAAATCTGAAATGTACTCAGGGCATCACTGGAGCCTTGTAATCAGTTTAGCCTCTCCCCAAATTTCTCTGGAAATGAAGACCTACTCAAGAAACAGACATGGTCGGGGGTGGGTGTCTGTTGGAAAATATGCCTCTGCCCCCAGCAAACTGCCACCTGAGGAAAAACCATGCCAAAAAGTGGCCAAGGCTCGGCGGGATCAAATCCCCAGAGAGGACAAATTCCTCCTCTGTCACAGAACAAAGAAAACAACAACCAGGACAGTGGACACACTGAGCAAGACCGGTAAATAACTGGAGGCAGGAAACACATTACATAACACGTGGGCCTCAGTGCCAGGCACATGGACACCCATGCCTCCTCTATCACAACCTGCTGTCTCGCCGATGAGTCCCTTGTCAGGGTGAGGGGCCTTCCCACCACAGGGCCCCCATAGGCTCAGCAGAAGTGCATATTATATGCACACTGCGAGAAAAAATACAACCTCTGCTTTGGACAAAGAGCTCCCAGAGAACCTTTCCACAAACACAGACTGCTATGATCTGGGTGCCCCCGGGGTGGAAAAGGAGGGTGAGGCCAGAAAAGTCGGGGTGGAAGATCTCAGAATTCTCAACCCTGCCTGTGGCTTCATTTACTTTTATCTGAACCACAGAGGCATTTGTACTAATAATTATGGCTCCTGGGTAAGTTTCTAGAGTCCTGGGTCCTTGTTGACTGGGATTCACCGTAGCTCCACCTTCTTTTACTAGAGAAAGCAGACAGACCACACGTCCATTTCCGTCACCCCGGATCCTGACTGAAGACTGGCACGTGGAACCTCTACCGAGGTGATGTTGCATCTCCAAGACTGCCCAAAAAACTAGAGTGTTTCTCACACTTTAATGTGCCCTCAGATCCCTTGGGCATCTTGATAAAAATGCAGATGCCGATTCAGGTCTGTGGTGGGGCCTGAGATTCGGCATTGCTCCCGAGCTCCCAGGTGCTGTTCCTGTTACTGCCCCATGGACCACACGCCAAGAACCTTTGCTAGGTAACATGCTAGTGGCTTAAGCAGATAGAAAACAAAGAAAAATTCAGTATTTCCTATGTTTCCACAGTCACGATGTCAAGTGGTATCTTTGTTCTAAGACAATGAGCGAAGAAGTAAATTCAAGCACTATGCATCTTTACGGAGAAGGTGATGGCACCCCACTCCAGTACTCTTGCCTGGAAAATCCCATGGATGGAGGAGCCTGGTAGGCTGCAGTCCATGGGGTCTCGAAGAGTGGAACATGACTGAGCGACTTCACTTTCACTTTTTACTTTCATGCAGTGGAGAAGGAAATGGCAACCCACTCTAGTGTTCTTGCCTGGCGAATCCCAGGGATGGGGGAGCCTGGGAGGCTGCCGTCGATGGAGTCGCACAGAGTTGGACACGACTGAAGCGACTTAGCAGCAGCATGCATCTTTAAAGTTTGTATTTCCAAGTTATCTCAGTGGTGGTGAATAGGATGACTGTCCTTGCAGGAAAACCTTGTTGAAGGCTATTAACTAAGGAAAATCCAGCAGACTGTCCCTTGGCCCAAGTTTCTGGAAAAGCCCTGGGTTCTCTGAGGTTCAGAGGGCAACACAGTTGAACACTGCTTTCACTAGCATTCTCATCACTGAGGTTTCTCTCCTTGTCAGCGGGGTGGCCAGTCCACCATGTTCTAGAGGCTCAGCCACCTGCCCCCTTAGCCCACCAGCATAGCTATAGGGACCTCTTAAGAGCTGCAGCACTGTCTCCTCAGTCACAGGTTACACCATCCCAACCAGACAGGCACCCTAATAAAATCATCCAACTAATTCAACACATGTTTTCTTTTTTAATTTTTTTAACTGGCTGGAGCTGGCTGCCCTGTTCCCGTTATGCAAACAGTACACAATGAATTGTTGATAGCATCTCCTTACCGTTGCCAACATAAACCCTGCCAGGCCGGCAGAAATGAGCCCGGTGACTCTAAGCAACAACAGTTGCAGGGGTTTGTTTACATAAACACAACTAACAACAGGTGAAAATGGTTTTATCTCCTCCTATTGTTAAACCAGAGACTTCTGAAATTGAGTGCTTCTGGAAATAAAACCAAATGTCAAATGTGAGAACATAAGGCAGTTGAGTGGTGAACACCCGGAAAGCCAACTCTGTGTTTCCTACACAAACACACATAGACACAGATTTTTGGACCACTAAATCAACTAACTTATTTGTATCGTCTGTTTCTTGCCTCACAGTAAGGATTTTTCTTCCCTATTCTTGCCCCCTGCACTTCTGGGCATTAGCTTTTGACTTGGGTTAGCAGAAATATTTCTTAATATATTAAATAAGTTTAATATCATTAAATAACATAAAATAGAGATATAAGAGGCAACACTAGTCTCTAAATCAAAACCCTAAAATAGAAAAAAAAAATGCCAGTGGACAAGGGAAGAGAAATGGACATTTCTTAAAGTAGACAGATGATGTTCAGAGACTAGGTAGGCTCCAGGGAGGGAGCTGTGATGGACCACGTCAGAATGACTAATAAACAAGATGGAGAAGCCACTTCCTGAGCAATGGGTGTTGGAGAAAATGAAGAGCAAAGTGAGGACAAGCTGCTTAGTGGCACACATGCAGGCCTCTGAGTCACTCTGCGTAATGAGATGAGTATATTTTTAAAAGAAGGAAAAAAAGACATCAAGACTGCTAGAATACACAGCAAGAGGCTGCAGCAAATCTTGTCCATTTGTACCGATTCTGTAGGCCTGAAAAGACCACTGCAGTCTCAAACTTTTTCCTTCCTTGAGAGAGAAGCTTTAGAATTTGGCAATGAACTTGGTGATGTCTGGCAAAGATCAGCCCCGAGAAAAACACCTTCGATTTTCACTACACAAATATTACAACGGGAAACATACTTTGGGACAAGAGGCCTTTTTTAAAAGGCAAGTATCTTTTTGACTCCTAAATTCCTAAGCCAAGTTTGCAATCGATTGTCCTCAGAGTTTCAATAATAAACTAAACTCATGCCACATTATGTAATTTTCTCTAATTCTCTCTATAATGCTAACATCACTTATAATAAAGTGATATTATTTTATAGTACTGTCCCAAGCTATCATCCGGAACCCATCAAAAATAATGTGCCCCAATTGAGGAAGATACAACTGAGTTACCTATTAATTCTTTGGAATATTAACTCTTGGGGATGACTGTTTTAGGACTGCGATTTCTCTCTTGGCTGAGTACATGGTATTCATTCTTATTAAGGTGCATTCCTCCCCTCTCAAATATTCAAGTAAGATTTATGGATTTTTTTTTTTTAGTTGTTGTTAGAAAAGGAAGACAAAATTCCTCCAACTTCACCTTTATCAAGTTCTCACATTTAAAACTCCTCCACAAACAGATGCCATTATTTTAAAATTCCATCTTAAGTAACCATGGGATTTAGGCCAATTCATTGAGTTTCTGACTCAGATTTATTCCTGCGATGGATTTTTATTCTTAAACTTTAAGACCTAAAACTCCACTTAAAAATCATAGTTTGTCTTCTCACCTCGATTTTTCTTCTCTTCAATTATAAAAATTATGTATGCATCTTGTAGAAACTTGGCAAAGTCAAAATAAAACAAAGAAAAAAATGTCACTTATAACCTCACAGAGAGGAAATCATTATTAATATTTTGGCATATTTTCTTTCAGTCCTTTAAGTGAACTTTTTCATAGCAGATTACTCACTATACATACAATTTTGTTTCCTACTTTTAAAGCCATAACAATAAACATTTTTCTTGAATTAGCGCTCTTCCTCAACATCCCCTTATGGCTGCATAATATGAATTCATACGGATAAAACACAATTTATACTAGCTGTTTCACATTATCGGACATTTACACTTTTTCCATTTTTTTCTGTCACTATAATGACAACTGCACTAAACACTTTTATCCACAAATCTTAATCCATATCTCTGGTAACTTCTTTAGGATAAATTCCTAGAAGTCAGACTATTAGATCAACAGCCATAAATATATTTATGATCTTGACACAAATAGCTTTCCAAAAAGATGAAGAAGTAACAGTGTCACTAAACATCGGTGACAGCATCCATCCTATGAGCATTAAAGTTATCACTTTAAAAGAGGCTGATTGATTCTGCAGCCTGAAAACAATACCTTAAAAAATTTCCAATTCTTAGACTGACCTGCTGAGGTCAATGATTTCAAATGTTTCCTCAGTATCAGACTAATCTTTACCCTTCAGAATACAATGTTAATTTTTCTCACATACAAGAATGCAAACAAAACCACAAACATGAAAAGAATGTAGTCATTCGTTGGATGTTTTCATTGGGCAGCTAAGGTGCTGTAGTTAAGAAGCCAAGAACAGCCAGTACGAGGTACCAGTCTGTGACAGGACGGAGAGACGCCCAGCGCAGAGAGACACGAGCAAAATAAATTCAGAACTGAATCCACGCCAAACTTCATAAGGTACATAAGATTTGAATTACCATAAGTCACACTTATCAGAAGGAATACATCAGAATGTTCAGGAATACATCCAGATTACATTTAAAATTCATGCAATAGCTTTTCCACAAGAAATTTTCTTTCCTCCCTCCAAACTGGTGCACATTCCCATATACATCAAGTAAGTTGTTTCTTTTTTTTTTTTGTAACTTAATGGCACATATATGCTAGAGCAAATGGTCCAGATTCAGTCTCTTATAATCCAAGGCCTGAATTGATCAACCTACAATATGGAAAAATATCAGATAAATGGAAACCTTTTCTACCATGCTGGACATGGCTTGGAGTATCTTCCCCTCATTCTCTTTTCAGGAGATGTGTCCCACTTTCCCCAACGTTGTCCACAGCTCCTGCTAACTAGGTATAACAGTAGCCATAGCAAGGGGGTAAAAAAGTATTTACTGAGCATCTAGTATGTCACAAACCCAGTGCTAAACACTTACCATGAATTATTTAATGTAATTCTCTTAAGAACGCTGTGAATTAGATAAATTTTTCATATGGGGAGAAATGTGAGTCCCAGTAGGTTCCCTTACTTGCCCACCCTGGTGAACAGCAGACCCCTTTGACCCTGACTCTCTGGCTGCAGATGACTGGACCAAGGGGGAGGGAAGCCCCTCTAGGAGCCAGCCAGAAGGCTGCCCACCACCCATGAGGCTCAACACAAGAAAGACTATCTGAAGCAATCAGTGTTTTCTTAGGGATCTGGGGACAGGGCAATCGAGACTACCCTGGCCTTTGAGAAAAAGAGATGCTAAAAGATCACGTGAGGTTGGATCAGAGCTGGCATTGTAACAAACCCAACAGTAGCTCATGCAAGGAGAAGACACTGGGAGCAGGACTTACATATCAGAAGACCATAGCCAAGAAAGAAAGAATGAAACCAACCCACACAAAGAAATCCTTGGTTTCTGCAGCTATAATTCTCTTGTTAAATAGCACTTGTCTTGTAATGGGAGCAAGCACCTGCTTTCTGACAAGAACTCAGTCTGAAATAACCACTAAGGAATCTACAACGGAGTCATTCCTCACTCGAATGGACTGTCAGCAGCAACTCTCCTGTGCAGCAAGTCGGCACCATTTATTACAAACAACCAATGCCACGTGCCTCTTAATGAGATGCAAGTAGCTGGCATCCCTTAGAATATTTTCCTGCCCAAAAGTGCTTAATCTGAAACAAACGAAGTCTTTTGACATAAATTACCAGTGTTATAAAAAGTATAAAGGACAGAAGAGCAAGTTAAATGACATCTTAGGTAAGCAATCAGATAAACTAAAATGTGAAATCCATTCTACAAGCAATTAGTCTGGTCTTTTTAAAAAAATCAATTTCATAAAAAAAAAAAAAAAAAACAAGAGGAATGAGAGGACTATTCAAGGACTTAAAAGGACTAAAAAACACAGTTACAAAATGAAGTCATGGTCCTCAACTGGATTAAAAAACCACCAAACAAAAAATCCAATCAGATGCAATGCAAGGCCCTTGAATGTCTTCAGGGAAATCAACTATAAAAGATAGTTGGGGAAATAGGAATACAGACTGAATGTTGGGGAATTAATAGTAGCTTTCTTAGGTCTGATAATGTAGGAAAATGTTCATATTCTTAGTACACATGTATTAAAGAATTTAGAAGTGAAGTGTCATGACTGTCATACTTTGAAAAGATTTTGTAAAATTAAGCAGATTGCATAAACAGTTAGAGATAGATAAACAGCTAAAGCCAAATGTTAGCAATTGTTGATTCTAGATGGTGGGTGTTCATTGTACTTACTTTTCAACATCCCATATATTTAAAATTTTTCATAACAAACAGTTGAAAAAATAGCACACATAGTAAAAATAACCATCTTGGAAACCCCTTAGGAAGACATCAGGTGAAGCCTGACCATCCTTCTCTTAATAAACCACACTTAAGAGTTCTTAAGGCTTCCCCAGTGGCTCAGCGGTAAAGAATCTGCCTGCAATGCAGGAGCTACAGGAGACACAGGTTCGATTCCTGGGCCAGGAAGATCCCCTAGAGAAAGGCATGGCAACCCACTCCAGTATTCTTGCCTGGAGAATCCCATGGACAGAGGAGCCTGGTGGGCTACAGTCCACGGGGTCACAAACAGTCATGTCACAGACATGACTGAAGAGACTTTGCAAGCACATATCCAAGGAATGATTTCAGTGAGCCCTAAGAGTTCCTACTTTACTGCTAGAACAAATATTGTATATACATCTCCAGTTGAGCTCCTGACAAAGCTGTTGCTTGTGTTCAGGGGGAATGCAGCACAATAAATCCCTATCAAGGTCTAGAATCACCATCACCCTACTAGGATCAACAGAGGAAAAAGCAGGTTTGCCACTCCATCCAACACTCCTTTTCTATGAGCAGGTTTAGCTGAACCTACATAAATGAAATACACATCTGATACACCTCTATCACAACTTCCTCAAATCAGAACTACGATCTTAAGCAAGCCTTCATCTGTCCATAAAAAAGTAATAGGCCTAATTCCCTGTCTTTTCCCAAATGGATGAAAGGTCAAACCAGCCCTGAGGATATAAAAACACATTATACATTAGCACCGTTCTGCTGTATGGTATGTTTTTCTCTTCCCTGAACGTGTGTTAACCAGGAGGTCATGGCAGGGGTGGGCCATGCTGCTACTAAAGCGTCTAAACCAGCTGGACCATGTGAAAGTCATGGTCAAAAAGGCTCATTCACGAGGTGTGTTCACTGAGATTTCCAGTGTCAGATGGCGTTTGCATAAGGAGAGTTTGCATAAGAAGGACAAGGCTGGGAGGCCCAAAAATCAAGTAAGGGAAGAATTTTCATCATCAGGCCTAAAGAAAATAGACCATTTAAAAATGAGCTCTAGGCAATCAAGTTGTAACGAGCATTTGCTTTTAGAGAATATTTATTTTAATTACTAAAAATGAATAAGTTTGTAACACTTATTCATCTTCAATAATAGAAATATCTTAAGTATAAATAAGTGGTCACCAAGTAGAACATGTGTGTGGTAAACAAAGATATGAAACGGTGAAAGGATCAAAAGATACCGATTATTCATGAGCCACTTGGTTACTGAATGCCTGTTATGCACTAAATATGCGTGAGACTTCTGAGGTACTAACTGCACAGAGGTACTAAATATATATGAGCACTTAAAATACATGAGGTCTTAGTCTGGCTGCCCATTGGAAACACTTCATCCTGACCCCACATCCCTTCTGCCCAAGAAACACAAATGAAATAGAAATCAGCCAGCTGTTCAGCTAGCTAATTGGCAAGCTGCTACTGCTGACCAGTTATGTTTGTCTCTGAGGTTTTATGATAAAGCAAGTGTGTGTCAGTGGCCCAGGGCACCTTCAGTCTGTAGACTGCCTGCCTGCACTTCAACTCTGGTCCTGCAACCATGTCAGAGAGAAAGGCCAATGCAGTGGAGAAGAGAGGGGACACACCAGCATTGTGAACCCTGGGATACTGGAGGGACCCTTCCTTCCCATCTGCATCCTCTCTGCTGGGAGTTAACTTACTCCATTTTCCCACCTTGCTTCTATGTTTCAACTGCTTTAAACAGACAATGTGATTTGAGCATTTAAAGAACACTGGGGCCATTCCCTGGCAGTCCAGTGGTTAAGACTCCATGCTTTCAATGCACGGGGCTCGACTTCAATCCCTGGTCAAGGAACAAAGATCCCACATGCCAAGCTTTGCAGACAAAAATGAAAAAGAAAAGAAGGCACTGTTTAGAGTCACAATGAGTTAAACGTCATCCAATCCATTAAATGTACCACGTTACTTTGAAGAGGAAGATGATGGGAAAGAAGAAAAGTGAGGCTTCAACTCCTATCCGCAGCTTTTGAAGTGAGCAGGAAACAGAATGTAAAATCTATCGTGGAGGGAAAAAGAAAATGTGAAGGGAGAGGTTCAGATTCAGAAAATCAATGTTCCAGATTGGTGCATCCCCTCAGTTCTCAACATCACCATCCCCTCCCATGCCTTCAAATAGCAAGATGGCCTTTCAGAGGTGATGAGATCACTGCCATGATATTGTTTGCATAATGAATGCTAAATTTGACTGGAACAAAAAATAAAAACCTCCATGAAAAGTCATAAATGCAACAAAACACAAAGAAATACTGAGACTGATCCTTGGGCCACCTTCTATTTTAAACCCCTGACTAGAAGACCTAAATAGACATTTCTCCAAAGAAGACATATGGATGGCCAATGAGCACACTGAAAGATGCTCATCAACACTAATTATTAGAGAAATGCAAATCAAAACTACAATGAGGTACCATAGTCAGAACGGCCATCATTAAAAAGTCTGCTAATAATAAGTGCTAGAGAGGGTATGGGGAACATGGAACCCTCCTACACTGTTGGTGGGAGTGTAAATTGGTGTAGCCACTAAGGAAAACAGCATGCAGGTTCCTCAAGAAACTAAAAATAGAGTTGCCATATGATTTACCAATCCCACTCCTGGGCACATACTCTGATAAAACTCTAATTTGAGAATATATATTCACCCCTACATTCATAGCAGCACTGTTTATAATAGCCAAGACATGGAAACAACCAAAATGTTCATCAACAGATGAACGGATAGAGAAAATGTGGTATATATATGCAATGGAATCTTAGTCATACAAATAACAAAATAATGCCATTTGCAGCAACATGGATGGCCCTAGAGATTATCATACTAAGTAAAGTAAGTCAGAAAGAGAAAAACCAATACCATATGATATCACTTATACATGGAATCTAAAATGCAACACAACTAAACATAGAAACATTTCTGGCTTACAGACATAGAGAATAGTTTTGTGACTGCCAAAGAATGGGTGATGGGGAAGGAAGCACTGGTAGTTTGAGATTAGCAGCTGCGAACTATTATATACAGAGTGGATAAACAACTAAGTCCTTCTATATAGTGCAGGGAACTGTAAATCAATATCCTGTGATAAACCACAATGGGAAAGAATACGAAAAAGACTATATATATATATATATATATAGCTGAATCACTTTGCTGTGCAGCAGAAATTAACACATTGTACATCTATAACAGTTCAATAACATTTTTTTAAAATAAAATAAAAATAAACCCCTAGCTCCAATGTTACCCAATGGTAACAGAATTAATAACAGCCATTTCAGAATGCAATTGTCCAGGATCTGCTATTATTTCAATTAATCCAGAGGACTACTATGCCTTATGTCTTATGAGCAGTTTATTCTTGCTCCCACTTCAGATTCTGAGGACTGAAAAAAAAAAAAAAACAAACAATAACCAAAAGGACTACTTCTAGCTAACATGGGAAAAAAAGGGGTTAGAAGTTTTGTTTATTTGACAGTCAGACCCTGGGCATCAGGGTGATTACCCTTTACTACGGGATGAGAGATGGGAAAGACTGCTGTAGACAAGAATTGTTGTATCTGCCCAGTGCCTCTCCCCTTCCTATGGAAACTGCCCCTTCGCTCCCTTGTTACTATGGTTACCACAGGAGCCAGTAGAGCAGACTCCACACTGTGGCCACAGCTGATTGGGCTTGGAGTATCCACCTGACCCAGGCTGAACCAATCAAAATCTTCCCCACCAGTAACTTTGGCTCTGAGAGAGAAAAAGCTGTCACTCTGCAGATGGCTGCATTTCCACAGTATGGAAGTTAGTCTGCAGAAAAAATGCAGCAAACAACAGAGGAATTGGGAACCCTCATGGGCTTCAGGTGCTGCTTCCAGGGATTTCTGAGATCCTGCTGCATTCCATGAAATATCTGGAGACCTCTATAATTTTTAAAACTCTCCTTGTTTAAGCTAATTTGAGTCAAATGCTATCACCCGAAAGATCTCCTAAGTAACCAAAAAGACCACAGTCAAACGCATCTTTTACCTTGTATAATTCTGGAACAAAAAGGGAATAACTGAGTTGACAGCTGTATAAAATAAACAAAGGCATCTATAAATTCTGTCTCAGAAGTACAGAGCTTGCACAGGTGGTGCACAAGCCGCTGTCCCCATAGACCTCACATACGGCCAAAAAAGAAACCACTTTTGAGTCTAAAAATGAGCTTCAACGTGCCTGGCATAGTTTTGGTGTCAGCACACTGAAGATGACACGGGCTTTTCCTCACAGGTGTCTTTCACAGGGTGGCTTCTCCACTGTCTGAAGGGAAATGAGACAAGAAGACTAAGCGGAAATGAGAGACAGTTTTTCGTTTCGAAGGGGCACCTCACATCAAAAGGCATCTATTATAAACTCAAATTGGTTTAAAGACTTAAATATAAGTCATGACACCATAAAACTCCTAGAAGAGAACACAGGCAAAACATTCCCTGATATAAATCGTAGCAATATTTTCTTAGATCAGTCTCCCAAGGCAATAGAAATGAAAGCAAAAATAAACAAATGGGACATCATCAAACTTACAAGGTTTTGCACAGCAAAGGAAACCATCAGTAAAACAAAAAGACAACCTATGGAATTGGAGAAAATATTTACAAACAGTGTGAACAACAAAAGCTTAATCTCCAAAATATACAAGCAGCTCATGCAACTCAATATCAAAAAAATAAACAACTCAATAAAAAACAGGCCAAAGATCTAAATAGACATTTCTCCAAAGAAGACACACAGATGGCCAAAAAGCACATGAAAAGATGCTCAACATCACTAGTTACCACAGAAATGCAAATCAAAACTACAATGAGGTATCACCTTACACTGGTCAGAATGGCCATCATCACTTAAGACTATGAACAATAAATGCTGGAGAAAATACGGAGAAAATGGAACCTTCCATACTATTGTGGGAATGTAAATCGGTGCAGCCACTATGAAAAACAGTATAGAGACTTCTTATAAAACAAAAAATAGAGCTATCATACAATTCAGCAACTCCACTCCAGAAAAGACAAAAACTCTAGTTTGAAAAGATACATGTACCCCAATATTCATAGCAGCACTTTTTACAATAGACAAGACATTGAAACAACCCAAGCACACATCAATAGACAATTGGCTTAAGAAGATGTGAGATATATATATATATATATAGATAGATATATATAGTTGATTATAGTTTCAGGTGTACAGTAATTCAGTTTTATACATAAAACTGAACATACACACACAGGAATACTACTCAGTCAATAAAATGAATAAAATATTGCCATTTTCAGCATTATGAATGGACCTAGAAAATACTATAGTTAGTGAAATGTATACTGTATTTAGTGAAATGTCAGAGAAAGATATATATGATATCACTTATGTGTGAAATCTAAAAAATAATACAAATGAATATATATACAAAACAGAAACAGACTCACAAACATATAAAACAAACTTATGGTTATCAAAGGGGAAAGAGAGGCAGGCAGGGATAAATTAGGAACATGGGATCAACAGATACATACTACATAAAGTAGATAAACAACAAGGATTTAGTGTTATAAGCACAGGGAGATACATTCAACATCTTATACTAACCTATAATAGGAAAAAAATCTAAAAATTATACATATATATACATATATATATAATTATATATACATATATGTATATATTTATATATAATACATATAATGTATATATATAATTTTTAGATTTATATATATATATAACTGAATCACTTTGCTATACACCTGAAACTAACACAATATTGTAATCTACTATACTTCAACACTTTGGGCTTCCTAGGTGGAGTTAGTGGTAAAGAACCCATCTGCCAATGCAGGAGACATAAGAGTCACAGGTTGAATCCCTGGGTCAGGAAGATCCCCTGGAGAAGGGCATGGCAACCCACTCCAGTATTCTTGCCTGGAGAATTCCATAGACAGAGGAGCCTGGTGAGCTACAGTCCATGGGGTCGCAAAGAGACGGACACAACTGAAGCGACTTAGCACACACATACTTCAACAAAAAAATAAACAGAAACAAAAAAGTTCAAGGGAGCAGAAGGTAACTAAAAAGGATTTGAGGTGATGACAAGTTTACCACGGAATTGTCCCTTGTTTCTAGCACTGTTAAAAAGATGGTCATGCCTAACTTTCTCTGAAATCAAGGTATGTGTAATCCGCTTTCTTTTAGAAGGGCAACAGGCTCCCATTGCCTGGGGAAAGCCCATCCCAGGCTCTCAAGCTGGCTCTGCCACTCACCGTGGCTGTGACTTCAGGCAGCGAGCAGGTGTGCGCTCCGTTTCCTCATATTCGAAATGGGACAGGTACTATCTACCACGCAGCACTGCCACAGCCTTGCTTGGAGCTGATGTTAAATAATGTAGGTAAATGTACAAACCGAGGCTGCGAGAGAAGAAAAAGCCATGCCACCTTCTTTGGCAAAAGAGGGGTGAGGCTACGGTAAACGCTGAAGGGGCGAGGGGAGTTTTGAGTATTAGAGACTGTCACTCTAATGAGTTGTGAATTTGGCAGCATTTCAGCCTGATCTTCAAGAAACATTCATCTAGGGTTTGCCAACTTCCTTCCAAACATGGGGCCTGGGGGTGGGTCAGGCGGCCTGGAGCAGGCACAGACCTATTGCCTGGAGATGCGACTCTACTCCTAATTCTCTTGGCTTTGAGCCTCACCAGCATTATTTCCTGTCTGTCTAGAAACTGGACTCTCTTCGGTGATGGTACCAAACTCTTCCTTGGAGTAGGAGGTTATTAGTTAAAATAGCATTAACTGTGCCAGGAATGTACCCAGAAAGTGCCAAAGAAGAGAGAAGACTAACAGGCAACTGTAGATACTCAGGGTATGGGAGAGAAGGCCCAAAGTCCATGCAGAAAGAAGTCAGGGGCAGGCTGGAGGGAAGGGGCTCACAACGGGCCAGCAAGCCTATGTAACAAGCATCGCTTTCAAAGGCCAGTAAGATCCATTTTCAACCCCAGCAAGATGAATAAACCTCTACTGGTTTTGAAGGGCCTTCAAATCAATCTTTTTACAAATGTCTCACATACCTAACTGTACTTTCTACCATCAGAACTACAGCCATAGATACATGGACCACAGAACTCTGAAAGTGTGGCTAAAAATAAATGAAGACCTTTGCCCTAAAACATATGACATACTTCCCAAACCCTGCACTAAATTTCAGGCATCCAGTGACCCCTCAAACATCTGGACCTCCCACACCCAGAGGGATTCCCAACTCACCTCCAACAGTGCCAGGGGCTGCAGCCATGGATGGCCGCATGTTACCCATGCCATGTAACAAAGGGATCATTTGAAAATACGAGTGTTTACTATCTGGCCTAGTGACCTTCTGTTTTCAATCCCTGTTAAGCAGCTCTGTCATATGTCTCCTACTCTGACATTCTGCTATGATAAAATAATTTGTTTACCTACACATCTACTAGATGTTAAGGTACATGAGATGAAGACTGTGTCTTATTCAATTTTGTGTCTTTGTTGTTGAATGAATGCCCTTTAACCTTTTATTAACAACAATAACCTTTTCCTTGGAGCGAATGTCCCTTCCCCACTTTCAATGGCTCAAGTAGAACTGCCAATCATGAAACTCTGTCAACCCAGCTCCTTCAGAGGAGCACATGACCAAGCTCTGTCCAGTGCTCTTGACCACAGTCACTGGCCAAAGTATAACTATGTGAGTGGAACCAGGGCAATCAGAGTCCTATGCTGGGATTTCACATCAGGATTCTGGAAGCAAAAACTCCCTTTTGTCTGGAAACGTGTGGCTATTTGTGGTCATCACCTCCTTCTAAAACAGTTCACGTGCAGTAGGAGAACATAAGACCAAAACCTCAAAAGTGACAAAGCTGAGAGAGTATACCTGGATACAGCTGTACCTGAAGCCTATCCATCAGTTTCCCTCGGTTACATGAACCAATAAATTTCCCTCTCCACTTGAGCTTGTTATAATTGTGTTTCTATCACTAGCAGCCAGAAGAGTCCTGACTAATACACTAAACCTTATTTTCCTCAACTGAAAATGAAAAGGTTTGGGGTACGACATTAAGGGCTTCCCTGGTGGTTTCAGTGGTAAAGAATCCGCCTGCTAATACAGGACACACAGGAGTCACAGTTTCAATCCCCGGGCTGGGAAGGTGCCCTGGAGAAGGAAATGGCAACCCACTCCAGTATTCTTGCCTGGGAAATCCCATGGGCAGAGGAGGCTGGCAGGCTACAGTCCATGAGGTCGCAAAGAGTCGGACAGGATTAACAGCTGAGCACACACAGGCACACACACATAATGTTCAAAGTCCCTTCCAAAGCTTCAGATATTTCTTACCAAACGGTTTAGGCAAGTATAAAGGCCAAGCACTGGAGAAAGAGACAAGACCAGTATGGCCCTGAAATTTGCTTGCTATTTCTTTCAAATCTCAGACCTAGTACCTAAAACAATGTCTCATACATAGTTCAGTTCAGTTCAGTCACTCAGTCGTGTCCGACTCTTTGCCACCCCATGAATCACAGCACACCGTGCCTTCCTGTCCATCACCAACTCCCGGAGTTTACCCAAACTCAGGTCCATCGAGTCGGTGATGCCATCCAGCCATCTCATCCTCTGTCATCCCCTTCTCCTCCTGCCCCCAGTCCCTCCCAACATCAGGGTCTTTTCCAAGGAGTCGACTCTTCGCATGAGGTGGAAGGTCTTGTTAAATATTTTCAAGTTAACTACAGGCGATGCCAGGTGTTATGGTCCAGAGATTTTCACATTTCTAGGATGAGTTTCCTCCCTGACTCTGTCTCTGTGACTCTCTGTCTCAGCTTACTGGAGGAGCTGCAGCAAATATTCTGACAATAAAGGGTCAGAATTCTGAACTTTACAATGCCCAACCATATCCAGTTCAAAAGCATCAATTCTTCAGCGCTCAGCTTTCTTTATAGTCCAACTCTCACATCCATACATGACCACAGGAAAAACCATAGCTTTGACTAGATGGAACTCTGTTGGTACAGTAATGTCTCTGCTCTTTAATATGCTATCTAAGTTAGTCATAGTTTTTCTTCCAAGGAGCAAGCGTCTTTTAATTTCATGGCTGAAGTCACCATCTGCAGTGATTTTGGAGCCCCCAAAAATAAAGTCTCTCACTGTTTCCATTGTTCCCCCATCTATTTGCCATGAAGTGATGGGACCAGATGCCATGGTCTTAGTTTTCTGAATGTTGAGTTTTAAGCCAACTTTTTCACTCTCCTCTTTCACTTTCATCAAGACACTCTTTAGTTCTTCTTCACTTTCTGCCGTAAGGGTGGTGTCACCTGCGTATCTGAGGTTATTGATATTTCTCCCGGCAATCTTGATTTCAGCTTGTGCTTCATCCAGCCCAGCATTTCTCATGATGTATTCTGCATACAAGTTAAATAAGCAGGGTGACAATACACAGCCTTGACGTACTCCTTTTCCTATTTGGAACCAGTCTGTTGTTCCATGTCCAGTTCTAACTGTCACTTCTTGACCTGCATATAGATTTCTCAGTAGGCAGGTCAGGTGGTCTGGTATTCCCATCTCTTTCAGAATTTTCCACAGTTTGTGGTGATCCACACAGTCAAAGGTTTTTGTGTAGTCAATAAAGCAAAAGTAAATGCTTTTCTGGAACTCTCTTGCTTTTTATATGATTCAGTAGATGTTGGCAATTTGATCTCTGGTTCCTCTGCCTTTTCTAAATCCAGCTTGAACATCTGGAAGTTCACGGTTCCTGTACTGTTGAAGTTGACTTGGAGAATTTTGAGCATTATTTTGCTAGCATGTGAGATAAGAGCAATTGTGTGGTAGTTTGAGCATTCTTTGGCAATGCCTTTCTTTGGGATTGGAATGAAAACTGACCTTTTCCAGTCCTGTGGCCACTGCTGAGATTTCCAGATTTGCTGGCATATTGAGTGCAGCACTTTCATGGCACTGTCTTTTAAGATTTGAAATAGCTCAACTGGAATTCCATCATCTCCACTAGCTTTGTTTGTAATGACACTTCTTAAGGCCCATTGGACTTCGCATTCCAGGATGTCTCTAGGTGAGTGACCACACCATTGTAGTTATCTGGGTCATGAAGATCTTTTTGTATAGTTATTCTGTGTATTCTTGCCACCTCTTTTTAATCTCTTCTGCTTCTGTTAGGTCCATACCATTTCTGTCCTTTATTGTGCTCATCTTTGCATGAAATGTTCCCTTGGTATCTCTAATTTTCTTGAAGAGATCTCCAGTCTTTCCCATTCTATTGCTTTTGAACTGTGGTGTTGGAGAAGACTCTTGAGAGTCCCGTGGACTGCAAGGAGATCCAACCAGTCAATCCTCAAGGAAATCAGTCCTGAATATTCATTGGAAGGACTGATGCTGAAGCTGAAACTCCAATACTTTGGCCACCTGATGCGAAGAACCAACTCACTGGAAAAGACCCTGATGCTGGGAAAGATTGAAAGCGGGAGGAGAAGGGGATGACAGAGGATGAGATGGATGGATGGCATCCCCGACTTGAAGGACATGAGTCTGGGTAAACTCCGAGAGTCGGTGATGGACAGGGAAGCCTGGCATGCTGCAGTACATGGGGTTTCAGAGAGTCGGACATGACTGAGTAACTGAACTAAACTGAACTGAACCAGATCCAGAGGAGCTGACACAGGGTGAGACACCCCCAGGGTCCCACCTCTCTGAGGGTCCTGCCTTCTTATTCTCCCCATCCTGTTCGGGTCTCACCTGTAATTTTCCTACCATAACTGTCCCAACCACAACCATGCTCCTGGCTTCTCTCCTTGAACGTATCTGTAGCATTCATGTTCTGGTGAGAGACAGCACAGCACCAGCCCTGGCCAGGGAGGGTAGAGAAATTCCAGGCAGTTGTAACACCCAGGGCCTCTGTCTCCTTAGAGGAGTATGGGAATCAAAGGACACAGCCAACAATTAGCAGCAGTAATTCATGAAAGGACTGAACCGCTTGGTACATAGAAAAGATGTGTCATCCAGGTGTCACCAGCCCTTCCTGAGGCTCTTGGTGGCCAGAAACTCCAGCCAAAAAGAGGAAAACCATAAATGCAATTCCTAAGGCTTTAAGAAGTCATGAGATCTGCAGTGGATCTAAAGGGAACAACAAGGAGGCGGTTACCATACACTCACTCAGCAAGATCTTCCTTAAAATTACTGACATTTTGAAACATCTCTCTTTTCCCAAAATGTCTGTTTCTTAAGACATTGACCACTCCCTCTCCCCACCTTGCGCCCTGTCCCATGCTCCCTCCTTGGCCCTCATGTGTCTCCATCTCACTTCTCATTTAGAGCCATGTGGTTCTTTCTCCTCTTGCCTTTTCCAATCCGTTTCTCACCATCTCTTACCCGCACCCCTATCCCCAAACCCCACACATGTCCAGGACGCGAGAAAGTAACACAGGCTCCTTCTGCTTCACGAGCTGAAAAGGAATGGAAATGCAAATGCTTCTAATGTTTTTCTCTGCCACATATATAAAAATGGGAAATTTGCTATCACAGAGGTTCTAAACCCTTTCCTTCCAAATAAAGAAGAAAATGAAGAGTTCATAGAACACATGTCTTGCCCTAGAACAGTCTAGCAGGCCTGAGTGTCACATTTCATTATAGAAAATGTATCAATTAGATAACGCCTCCCATGTTTTCCTCCAGGCATTCTGGATGCTTCTTATTCTTTAGTTCCAATTACCATAACTATGCTTACAGAGCTGGGAGTGACGGTGTTCCCACTGGCTTGGGTTTTCTTCCACACCCCTTAGGCCATGGAATATTATGCTCCAAGGGACAGAGGGATGACTTTGGCCACAGAGGAATCTGGCAATTGGCCGGGCCCTGAACCATCTCTCTCTGGTGTGGTCTTGAGGTCAGTTTGTCTAACTTTACCAGGAAGCCACAGGGGCCAGAAGAATCAAAACAAAGACAGGAGACCAAGAAAAACACAACTGACCTGACCACCTAAACAGACTCCAGTCATTTCGACACTTTTAACTCTTGGGGGAAATCTTATGAGCTGGCTATGAATTTGAGGGCTGATAGGATGATTTTGAAGTCAACAAAGCATTAGATTCTGTTACCTATGTGGTTTTAATTAGCCAGGGGCCAGTTGTCTGCTTGCTCCCCTGCAGCAAATTACTAGTGTTAAATGTTACCCCTGCAAGGCTGTGACAGACAGAACGTCCCTTAAGCCAAGTATGTGTCTAACAGTTCCCTTTTCAGCAGTAAGATCTACAAATCAGACTCAAGCTTAAAAATTCATGAAACATTTTTCAAGGACAAACAGTTGAAGAAGTTTTAGCCAAAGGTAGGGTTATCAAGTTGTCCCAGCTTGCCCGGGACTGAAGTTTCCCAAGACATGGGGCTTTCAGTGCTAAAGCCAGGACAGTTCCAGGCAAATCCTAGATGGACCTCAACCCTAGTAGAGGTTGAATCAGAAGGAAGGGTGTGGTACACTCGAGGGAAGGTAGAGAGGGAGAGAAAATAAAAACTTTCAAAACAGTTCAACTTCTCTTTAGTTCAAAACCAACTACAGATGTCAACCCTGTCAAAGTGTGTACACACTATTTTTTCAACAAAGGTTTATGGCCAATGACTTTGGGAGATGCTCCATGCAAACTCCATCAGCTCTCCTTCACGTGGTCTCCATGCACATCAACACACTGAAGGCTCTGAGAAGTCCTGCATGGTGAACATACTTTAATTTGGTGCTCTCAGGGTGTCCCAAGCCTGTTGTACCACACAAGCCTTTTTTTTTCACTTAATGTTTATGATCATCCAACTGAACACACTTTGAGAAATGGGGGTCTTGTTCACAAAACCATAACCAACCGAGGAGGTACATGACTTAGACTCGGTAAGACACACATACCTACTTAAGAGGCCAACACATTTCTCTTTGTATTCAGTTAAAAGCATACTGAAAACTTAGCTAAAAGAGAGCCATGATTTGTATTTTTAAAAAGACATTTGGGGAAAATGACTGAGATGTATGTAGGATATTAAAGGTGAACTGAACCAGTAAAAACACTGCCGAAAGACTAAAGAACCTGAAACATAATCTGAAGTGAATTTTGTGTCAGATATATGTGAGAGATTTATTCATTCATTCATTCCATTTATTCATTCACCTTAAGTATGTATGTTCTAGGCACTGTGCTAAGCCCAGGGATGATGCAGTAACAAGAGAGACTGATAAGGTCTCCAATGCTTGGGGCTTCCAATCTTAAATGTCACTACATGTTAACTAACAATCTTTTAACAATGAGAAAAAGAACTACAGGGATCCACAGGAGATGCCTCTAGGTTAGATTTAAGGGGCGGACACGATGCGTTCCCATGGAAGGTGATGTCAAAGCTTAGACCCAATGGGTGAAGTGGGCGGGCCTGTCCAGTGTGTGCAGGAGTGTGGTATCATGCAGCAGGAGGCTGTTTTGGGCATAAGGTACAACGTATGCAAAGGCCTGTTGGTGATACAGAGCTCAGAGCGTACTCTGCACAGGCAAGAGTCCGGTTCCTGAAGTCAGAGCTAGAATTCAATTTGACACACAGATGGGCCACTTTGACTACTATTATTATCACTATTACATAAAGGAAGAGAACTTTGCATCAAGCAAAGGTTAAATCCGACCCTCCCTACACCTCTAAGGGTCTAAGAGCTTTGTGACTGAGAGAATTCCATGATTCCCTTCAGCATCTAATGTTTAAAGCTTACAGACCTCTCTCCTTTTGTAAAGTAAAGCTCCCCACAGTCATAAAACTACATATGTACAGACAGTATATTTCTGATTTCTTTTGCCTTCACTCTGCACCTTTCTTGTTCCCCCGAAACAGCCACAGTGCCCACTTCATCAACCTTGACATCTCCTGGCTTCTTCATAGGATGCTTCCTGTAACCCAACACCTACAGAGCAGGCAAACATCACTGGGTACTTACTGAACCACTTGGAGCTTTTTAATTAAACCATAGGCGCTAATGCAAAGATGACTTCCCCAGGTGGTAAAGCACAGAAGCTTGGTGGAGACTTGGCTAGTAAAGTCCACCTCAGCTGAGTCCTCTCTGCAGCACCCAGAAGAGGACAAGTAACGGGTGGGATTGCTCAGGGGAAAGCACTTACCCCTCTGAAATTCCAGTCTTTAGGAGATGGAAACATGGGAAAGTTGTTCTGCCGCTGCCGTTTAGGCCTGGAAGAGGACAAAAAAAGGAGATGCACTCATTATTCAGAGGAAATCACCAGTTTCAGATGGAGTTTCATCAGAAGGAGTGATGCTTGCAGAAATGGTCCAGGCAGGGTGAGGTGGCTGGAGTTTTCTACAGCTCAGCAATCTTGAGCAGCCAAACACACTCTAGACTCCTTCCCAGGCCCCCGGGAGGAAAGCTCCAAAGTCACTGAGAAAAGTCAATCCCTCACCTTTAAAAACAGGAAAATTTAAAAGAAAACCGAAAGTCTAAACTGAATGCAATTATAGAGCCAGACCAAACTCCAGTCTTCACTTTTCGCAAACGGAGGCTCCCAGAGGGAGGCCCCCAGGTGATGTGTGTAGCTTCGGGCGCAGCCAGGAACCCTCCCTTGCTGCTCGCGCACTGGGGAGTCCCTGCTCCTCCACGTAGGCCACACTTGGGCTCCCTGGACTTCTAAAGGGACGGTTGACAGGGCAACTGTTAAGCAGCTGCTGCCTGACAAGTCAGAACTGGCTTCCTTGCCTATTAATCTCTCCACACTAATCAATCTCCCTAGATGCAACAGAGGCAGGTTCAAGTCGGGTCCACGCAAGTGGCAGGTAAACGGTACAAAAGAGGGAAGATGCGGGAAGGGGGCTGGGAGGCCGCAGACACGCCAGGAATGCCTTACTTCTGTCTTGTAAAGTGAATTTAATTTTGTGACTGCAACATACCCACAGGAACATGTATTATGACGTTTTTATGGAGCGGCGGACACAACTGAGCGACTTCACTTTCATTTTCCACTTTCATGCATTGGAGAAGGAAATGGCAACCCACTCCACTGTTCTCGCCTGGAAAATCCCAGGGATGGGGGAGCCTGGTGGGCTGCCGTCTATGGGGTCACACAGAGTCGGACACGACTGAAGCGACTTAGCAGTAGCAGCAGCAGATAGATGACTCCTCCCCAAAATGCTATATCTGTCTATATGGATAGTCAAATGCTGTGTTTGCTTGAAGTACCACTTCACTGAAAAGCATCCCTGAAGGAGGTCCCCTTGGACTTGCCCTGAGGGTTAGTCACTGATGTGCTGAAGGGCGGTGGTGCTGGTTTTTCACATGATACTCACCCCTCTTCTTTGACCTCCCTGCCACAGTGAGCAGGAACACAAGGCAGGACGCTTGTGGTGACCACAGCACAGGCTCTGCAGAATGTCAGGCCTGATAAAAACCTGGGCTGGCTCTACCATACCAGAACGCATCATGTCCACCCCTTGAATCAGGCAGAGGACATAAACAAACAAAACACAAGGTAATTATAATAACAGCAGCAGCTGACAGGCACTGAGAACTTAAAACAGCTTATGCTGAGCAGTTATTGTCGCTACTCTCCACTGGGAGCTGGGGTTCACTGTTGGACCCATTTCATAAATAAGAAAACAGGGACCTAAAAAAATACTAAGTGACTTGACTCTCATCACACAGGTGAAATCAGGATTCTGGTCTCAAGTGTGTGATCTCAAATCCCACAGCATTTTATTAGCTGTGTGACCCTGAGCCCGAGGTTGAAGCTCTTGAGCTTTCATATTCTTATGTGCAAACCAGGAGAGATAATACCCAGCACACAGAGCCAAGACTAGAGGAGGGCTCTGACTCCAGTGTTGTCACTTCTAAGTTCTCAGCAGATGTCCGCCCAGTGCCCACAGCAGAGCTGGGACAACGGGCTGACACAGATGGGAACTCCCGCCCGACGTGTCTTTGCATCTAACCCCCTTCTTCTGTCTCACCCTCCTCCTCACCCACGCATACAATGGAAACCCAGGCTAATAACCTCGCAAGACAAACAGAGCAAATGTGGGCGGTTATTTAGATTTAATACTCTTCTCTTATTAGGTACCATGTTGGTCTCAGCTTTTCTGAAAAGATGTTTCTCCCTTAAATAAAAAAGCACACACACAAACAAACTTAGAACTGAACAGTACTTCTCCCTGGTTACCGTTCCCTCTCCTCCCAGGTTATAATTGGGCTTTGCTCTTCTAATTACCCGATGAGCTTCACTGCTTCCAAAGCAACAACATATACCAGAACATTCTGAGTCAGTATGTCCCTGTTTCACACGCTGCAGTCCACAGAAAATGACAGTCATGATAATTAACAGTGACGGAGTTACATGCTGTGCCAGGGACTGTTCTAAGTATTCTGCCTACATAATCTAAATCTTAGAATAACAGAAAGACGGGTTCTTCTGCTCTGCTATACTGTAATGTTAATACATCACAATGGCACTACATATTATCGTATTTTATACATTTACATGTATGGCCTTGCTGCTGCTGCTGCTGAATCACTTCAGTCGTGTCCGACTCTGTGCGACCCCAGAGATGGCAGCCCACCAGGCTCCCTTGTCCCTGGGATTCTCCAGGCAAGAACACTACATACATTTAAATATACAATAATTGTAACTTCGTATCATAATATGTTTTCATATAATATTGTATATTATTATGGCATAATGGGGATATTACCATTATCACATTTTAACAGACAGGGTAAACTGAGGTCCAGAGAGGCTAAACCAGACGCCAGAAGTCACATAGCTGGTAGGTGGCCAAAGTGGGATTCATACCCAGATGTCCCGGACTCCAGATTCAGGGAATGTAGCCCCTCTCAAACAGACAGAAGCCCCACCAAAGAGGGCTTCCACGCATTTGGAAGAATGCAGCCTGGGGGTTCCTTGTGGGAGGGCAGCGGTTTAGTGGGGCCTCACATTAAGAGGCCTCATAGACAAAGACAATGCATCAGAGCAAGTCCATCAGTCCAGACTTTTGGGCAACGTGATCACACCCCCACTGGCTGGGGAAAGTGCCAGGAAACCTATCTAGAAGACAGCTGTCTCCAAATGCTGCTTCCCCAACCCCTGCATTCCACCACCAGCCAAGCTTCCAGATCATTCACCTTGGCTGCAGTCCCTTTTAACAATCTCATCTGGCATCAAGAGTCCCCTGATAGTTTCCTTCTCTCCAGCCAAACACTACCACCCACATGGCCTCAAAAGATGGCTTCGGGGAGTAAAAGGCACCCTCCTGAGAAGGCTCCTTTAGGAAGCCCAGGGGAACTAGCAAGCATGAAGGACAGCATCTCAGAAGCCAGTCAAGGCCAGATGGGCACCACAGAAGGGGTATGTCCTGGGTATGTTTCTTTTGTTTTACAGGCAACTTCTTTGCACTGTCAGCAAAAGTCCAAGGGAGAAAATGGCACTTGGTTTTACAGGCTTCTCAGATCCAAGCTACACTGGGGGGAGTTCTCTGTATATGGGGTCCTCAGGCCCCTAAGTGACCCAGGTCTGTGCACGGCACGTGCACACGTGGTTAGGAAGCACAGCCCACCCTCGGATGTCAGGAGGGCAGTGCTGACCAGGGATCACCTCCACCCTCCACAGAGGGAGGGGGTGATGTGAGCCAGGGCTGGGCGAGCGGCAGGATAGAGACTGCAGAGACGGGAGGCGCAGATTCTTGACTGGAAGGAGGTTACAATCTTAGGAAAGACTGGAAAGAAAAGTTATAAACTCTCCACACTAGGGAGAGCTCACAGTAGATACAGAAATGCCCAAGGTAAGAGTGAACAGTCAGGAGTCAAGGTGCACCTAGGGAAAGATCTCAGATTCAGGAGTGTGCGTGGCTGGAATCAGAATAAGGTCAGGAGTGACGGGCCTCAGGGCTAGAAACAGAACGCATTTTCCCACCACGTTAAACAAACGTGACTCTCTCCCACCAGCAGAGAATGATGACTGCACCCACAGCATCTCCCAAGTGCCTGGGAGTCTGGCTGCTGCTGCCGCCGGCTCCATGGGGGCCAAAGTCTGGTGCTCAGACCTGGGGCTCCAAGAGTGCCTCCCTCCCTTTCTTGCTGGAGGACTTCAGCCAGGCCACCTACTTTCTACTCCCCCTGAGCCTCTATCTTCTCATCTGGAAAATGGGGATAATAATCTCTTTGTATAAAAATGAAAAATTAATGTGCTATATAAGGGAATAAAAATAGTTGATTTAAAATAACAATGTATTATACAAATGTTAGCAGAGAGTCTGATATTTAATAGCTGTTCAAACTTGCTGTTATTATTATTGAGTCAACATAACCAGTAAGGAAGATATCACTTGCCATTTTCATTGGCAAGGCTCCTGCCAGAGAGACAATGAAATTTACAACTCAGTCTTACAAATTGTGTGATGTAAGTAAAATAAAACAAAGGCTTTAACATGCTATGAATATTTTGTTAGGTGACAGTAACATGGTCATAAATATGAACATAATGTAACTGTGAAAAGAGCCCTGCCTTTCTACTGATATTTCCTGGTTTCCCACTCTCCTCTTCCTTTTCAAAGATTACCACCTTTGCCAGCATGTTTTATGTGTTGCAAATATTTTAATATCTTAACTATCAGTCCAGAGCCTCTTGCTAACAAAACTTTCCTTGAATTTCTTCTCCTTTGTTTTACCTCTCTCTCCATGAGAAGCTGTAGAATTACTAGGAAAACAGCTACACTTTATAAGAAAAACTAAAGCCAGGTATTTCTTATTCTGGTTGGACCACTGAAGATGTGGTGATTTCTTTCACTTAAATGTCTTTTTAGTTTCTGTTTTGAGTATATAATCAAGGATGGACTGGCAGGTACTTACCCCAGTAAAGACCCAAGTCTTCCTGGAGAAGCCCACTGGAAAGAGTTTGCAAAATGGACATCTCATCACTTGGCTTGTCTTTCTCTTAAATATAAGTAGAAAGGCACTACTTGGTACCTGTTTCTGTAGCTCACTGACTCACACTCAGTCTCACTCCAGTCACGCCATGGCTGCAAGTCCAGCTTTTTACTTCCTGATAAATTATGGAAAAAAGAATTACAGAACCTCAGATTGCTCAGCTGGTTCAATCACTCAACACCAGTTACATCGTCTTTACAACAGTCCTTTTGGGAATACACCCTGAAAGAGGGCCTTCTCTCCTTGAGAATGAATCTGTAGCTCTTTATGTATAATAGACTCTCATTAATTTCTTTCCCTTTCCTTCCTGAGCACCTACTATACCCCCACACAGTGCCACAGAGCTAGAAGAAAGACTCGGCCAGGTGATGAGACAAGGGAACTGCAGGCCAGGCCCCAGGAAATGCATGTTCAAAGTGCAGGAGGTAAAAAACTGATCTTTGAAAAGATTAATCAAACAGACAAAACTGGCAAAACTGATCACGTTAAAAGGGGGCAGGGAGAACACTGCAAATACTCTTATGGATGGAGGCACAGCACTATAGACACACATCAAGTTAATGACAAAAGACTGCTAACAACGCCTTGACACTGCTAAATCTGAAAACTTAAAACATACATTCCTTCAAAATATAGAACCTATCAAAAATATCTCAAGGAGAAATACAAAACCTAAAAACCTCAATAACTAATAAAAAAAAAATGAAAGAAAGCACCAGACCAGACAGTTATATCGATGAATTCTACAAAACTTTCAAAACAGATCATTCCAATCTTAGACAGGCTGTTCCACAGAAGATAAAAAAGAGTCCAGAATTAAGAAGCAGAGACAACACATTTGAACAACTGGAATTAAAAGTATGACAACTCAAATTCTGTGAATAAGGAAATGGATTAAATGAAGCTATATCCATTAGCTGTATTCATTCTTATCAAATGGAAGACAACATAGAATTATATAATAATGAAAAATCTTAAAAAAAAAAAAAGAATGAAAATTCAAGTCACAGGAGATACCCATATGGTAATGATACTATTGAGGAATGCACAAAGTAACACCCTGTTGATGGCCACATGTAGTAGAAATGTAAGACTAAACAGGCTGTATCAACTGCAGAAGGCAGCTTCCTTCCCTCTGGGCATGAAGAGGGGAGAGCGACTGGGTGGAGCACACACAAGGCTTCCTTTCTGCATGGAATGTTTCCGTTATTCACATAAAAATTCTGAAGCCAACAGGGCAAAATGTTGCTGCTTATTCAATCTATATGGGGATACAGAGGTGGATACTATAATAGCTGATATTTTGCTATATGGGTGAAAAATTGTAGAATTAAAAATAGTAATAAACAGGAATAAATCACGGCAAAGCTATATAACAAAATCTCAAGCATCCATTAAGAATAGTGAGGTAAATCTAAATCCTCACTAGCAGAAACCTTAAAATATGTGAAATAAGACACAAGACAACATGTAAACCCATCAAGGTTTACACACACACACACACACACACACAGAATCAGCAGTGTGTGTGCAGGGTGAGGGCCCTGGAAGAGCACACACCTGACTGTTGACAGTGACTGATGACATAGCTGGGGTGGGGGTTAGGCGGCAAAATGTGGACATTACCGTTTACATTATGTATTTTTAAATCATTACTATGGGAACCTATTGTGCCTATAATGGAAATCATAATGATGTTTATAAAAAGGCCCTGACAGATGGAGGAGGCAGCAGAGACACATGAGATGAGGCAGAGCAGGTGGCCAAGGCAGAGCCTTAAAAGCTGGGCTTGGGGGTAACGGGGTGCTACTAAAATTGTAAAGTGAGGAGTGACATGATGAGGATTACCTTTAGAAAGATCCCTGTGGATAAACTGGAAGACTAGGACTGACTGTCCCCAACTCTTTGAGAGAGATAAGCTTCATCTAAATTATATCATCTGATTGATGGTTGTCATTTATAACTTGATTGCTACTTCTGTCTCGGGTATTCCTTGGAAAAGGTGTACAGATTTTAATTATGTTTTGTCTATAGATTATAAGATAAAGTGAAGCATGTATCTCCTGATACTTTTTAAGCTGACCTGTCTTTATACTTAAAAATGTCTTTTAATAGTAGGCTTCCCTGGTGGCTCAGATGGTAAAGAACCTGCCTGCAATGCAGGAGGTATGTGTTCAATCCCTGGGTCAGGAAGATTCCCTGGAGGAGGAAATGGCAACCCACTCCAGTATTCTTGCCTGAAGAATTCCATGGACAGAGGAGCCTGGCAGGCTACAGTCCGTGGGGTCACAAGAGTCAGACACAACTGAGCAACTCTCATTCACTCACTCAGGACTGACATATACACACTACATAAAATAGATAACTAATAAGAAAGGGCTGTAGAGCACAGGGGACTCTAGTCAACACTCTGCATAGCCTGTATAGCCGAAGAATCTAAGAATAAACAAACAAAATGAGTGGATATGTGTGTATGTATGACTGATTCACCTCGCTGTGCACCTGAAACTGACACATTGTAAATCAACTACAATCCAAAAACATTATTTTAAAAAAGAAAGATCCATCAGGCTAGAGAGAGGAGAAGATAGCTGAGGGGGATCCAGGGTGAAGGCAGAGACCTACAGGGAGGCTCCTGGAAGCATACAGATCCACTGCAGCCTCCCCCGTGGGACATCTTCAAGATTCTGAAGGCAAAGAAGTCAAGTCTGTTCAGACTTCTCTCCCATTCTCCACCCATGCGCCTGTTATTTTTAGAACAGCACTCATTGTTCAATAGAAATAGCATGTGGGCAACATATGTAAATTAAAATGTTCTATGAGTCACATTAAAATGGTAGAAAAGAAAAGCAGGTAAGTTTAATTTTAATAATACAGTTTCCTGAGTCCAATATATCCAGATAGTATTATCAGTTCAACATGCAATCAACAGGAGAAAATTAGAAATATTTTACATTTCTTATACCAAATCTTCAAAATCCACTATTTCACCCTTGCAGCACATCTTAATTGGCACTAGCCATGTTTCAAGTGCTCAGCAGGGACAGGTGGCATGTGTCTATCTTACTGGACAGCTCAGTTATAGAAAAACAGCACTTAACAGTTTCAAAGACCCTCAAACTTTGAAAATTCACTGCTCTATGTTTCAGCAGTTAGTGACCACTCAAAATGTGTAAGTTGAGACCCACATAAAGTGGGACATTCTCCAAAAAGATATCTGTATCCATCTGAATTCAGAAACATTCAAAGGTGCAAAGTATTTTTACAAAGGCTTTAGAGACATAGTCTCTAGAAAAACCAATGGAGATGATCTTTAGGTCACATGTCTACTTGAATGGAGCAACAAATGAAATTCTTTCCCAAATGGAGCATATCTCAAACTAATGTTTATGATCTGTTGCTAAATAATTAAGAATTGCTCTAACCAAACTAATTCCAGAATTAACTAAAAAGAAGAGACTGAAATGATTTTTAAACTCATGAAATTATTATATTTATAATTCCCCTTTTGTGAAACGTTTGTTCAGGCTTATTTACTCACTTATATAAAGGGATTCTCATTTCTGTTATTGATATGTAAAGGTTCTTTATATATTCAGGATACAGGATGAAGCAGTGTCTAGCACATAGCTGATACTCTAGTAACCATACTGAAAATATATAAAATTTTGATCAAATAATGAAAATAGATAAACAAAATGTGATATACATGCATAAAATAGAGTATTATTCAACCACAAAAAGGATGAAATCCGGATACATGCTACAACATGTAACAATCTTGAAAACGTTATACAAAGTGAAAAGAGTCAGACACAAAAAGCCACATACTGTATGATTCCACTTACATGGAATACCCAGAATAGGCAAATCCACAGAAACAGCAGACAAGCGTTGCCAGGGGCTAGGGTAAGTGAGCAAATGGACATGGCTACTCAATTCGTGTACAGTTTCCTTTGAGGGTAATTTATAAAAAGGTCCAGAATGAGGTGACATGTGCACAATACTGTGAATGCACTTAATGCCACTCAATTACTATAACACTTCACATTGCTAATACTTCGTTGTGTGTAGTTTACCACAATTTTTTAAAAAATGAGGGGAAAGTAAAGCTTGTTGTTGTTCAGTTGCTCAGTCATGTCCAACTCTTTGCAACCCCGTGTAATACAGCACGCCAGGCTCCCCTGTTTGCAATTTTCAGGCAAAATAAAAGATATACATCTCATGGAAAAAATGCTTGTGAATAACAATGCAAAGTAAAATGCTACTATATTAACTATTCCAGAAAAGGGAAATATGTAAATAAAAGCCAGGAGACCATTCTGTACAGCTTGGGAACTGACAGAAATGGCTTAGATGTGAAGTTTTACTGGGACTGTGAGAAGCCAGCCCTACTAGTCTGTTTCTGAGGCACATATTTACGTGAATTATTCAACAATGATAAAAATTCCCACAGCCTCTGGCTTTCTGTGCTTCCTCCCACTCTCCACCCCCAGCTGGGTGTCTGTGCTCAGAGATTCTGCAGCATTACCCCTTCTGTCTTCTGCTCCCAGCTCACAAGCCACTCTGCTGTGCTGCTTCTTACACTGGAGCTTCCTGCAAAGCTAGTCTCTTCAGGACAATTCTTCATGAGTGCAATCTTCCAGAAGACAGACTGCTATTGACAAATTTCAGTGACTCTCAGGTGGAGCCATCAAGGGACAGTTGGGCACAGTGGTTAAGAGCGCAGATGCTGGAGCCATCTCTGCTATTCACCAGCTGTGTGACACTGGGCGAGTGACCTAACCTCTCTGTTCCTACTTCTCCCTTCTGTAAAATGGAGGTTAGAACACTCATAACACGTGCCACTGTGTGGATTAAATGAGTTAATATATGTAGAGCTCTTTGTGCCTGGTACACAAAAGGTCCACTTTAAGAGTTATCTTCCTTCTGGGTGATGAACTAGAAGGCCAGGTCTTTTGGATTTTCATTCTGGGTGAGCTGGGAAGCCACAAAGGATTCTAAACAGAGAGGAAATATGGTCTAAGTTTTAAAAGGACTGTTCTCAATGCTGCATGGAGATAATAGCTAGAGAGACAGGACAAAGGGCAGGGAGAAGGAGAGGGTGGCCCAGATGAGGGCAACAGGGACCTGGACCAAGATGGTAGCAGTGGGGTTGGTGAGCAGTGCTAGAATTATGTACATATTTGAAGGTAGGGTAACAGGATTTGCTGTTGGGTTGACACAGGGAGTGAAATAAAAAAGAAATAAAGGATGCTCTAAGAATTTTAGGCTGAGCAACTGCGAAGGTGAGGAAGACTTATCAGAGCAGCAGTTTTGGGGACAAAAATCAAGAGCGGACATTACTGCATTTGAAATATGGCAAGTGTTTTGGTACGGGCCTCTAAATAGAGATGTGGAATCTGCAGCTGAATTTAAGGAACTGGAGACTGTATTCAAGAGTCATCAGCCTTCAGACAGAAGAGGAGTCCTGACAAAGTGAGTGGGGGCATCCCAGAGGCCAGAGAAGAAAGTGTTTAGGGGAAGGGGTGCTCTACTATGTCATTACGAATGGGAAGGAGAAATGCTCACTGAATTTGGCAAAGCAGAAATCCCTGCTGACTTGATAAATCAAGGAAGTAAGCGGAGCTGGGGGGACAAGAGCTGAGAGGGATATGTCTGCAGATTACCCAGAAGCATTATTCATAGAAAATACAAATTGACAAGGATCTTAGGTATTGGCTAGTCCACTGAGTCATTAAAATGTGAGCTCCCCTCACACCTGGTGCTCTGTGACAACCTAGAGGGGTGGGATGGGCTGGGAGGTGGGAGGGAGGTTCAAGAGGGAGGGGACATATGTATACTTATGGCTGATCCATGTTGATGTATGGCAGAAACCAACACAATATTGTAAGGTAATTACCCTCCAATTAAAAATAAACAGATTAAAAAATAAACACTTTTGGTCCCTATGCACAAATAATTCAGTTATAAGCATTAAAAGATTTAAAAAGGCATGGCTGTCCCATTGGGATCCCTGACAAGACATTTTAATGTCTCAACTAAAATGCTATAAAAACAGTGATACTGGAAACTTAAAAAAGAAAAATAAAAAGTGTAAGCTCCCTGAGGACAGGCACTCCTGTCTTTTTAATGCCTCATCCCCAGCCTCTGGCACATGGAAGATGCTCAAAAAATATTTGTAAGACTTCTTTGAACTTTCTTGACGTCTCTGGCCAAAGAGTACAGGTCAACAGGAACTTCCTATTCCTAACAGGATGGTATGGAAGACAGTGAGAAAACACATACACAAATGTCCAAGATGGAATCACAGTCTCCTCCTTTGACTGAAGAAACTAGACTTAATACTTCTTGGCATTTACTCAGCACAAAAATAACGTTTCCTGGTTACCCCTTGTTGGCATCCTGACCCGCATCATCGTTGCATGGATGACTTCTCATTGGCAGTGCTAAATTTCAAATAGTCGAGCTAATTATGAGCTAGTCTAGTTAGCAGAAATTACAGGATATTTTTGAAGGGACGCTTTGTAACAAAGGTCTTTCGGAAATCCAATTGAAGAAAATTATTTTTTCATATGCTCCGAGCACTGACCTGCAAATGCTGTTTCTAAAGCGTCTGGGGGCTGCTTTTAAAAGCACGGGGCTGGTTCTCCCTCTTCCCGCCTGTGACCGTCTGAATGATGGCACACTGTCAACGGGAAAGGCTTCATTACCTCCTAAGGCAATCCACATCCTGCCTCTCCAGGTCACAGCCCGGCAGAGAGCGGCTTCACGTCCCTCCGGAAAGGATAATTAGCTTTCTACCCTTTAATCAAGGAGTAGCAGATTGTTGTTTTTCTGAAGTTTTGCCTGGGGAGAGCCTGTTCTTTCCCGAGCGTGTGTTTTTCTAACCAGGACTCCTTGTACGCGCCTTACCTTCCAATGAGCCAACAGTGAGAGCACTGACCCCGACCCCTCATCTGAAATAAGAAACTGGAGCTCTCCACTGATGAGTCAATGGCCCGCAACTCCAAGGATGTGGAATCAGGTCTCGGTCACCCCAGTTTATCAACACCACTGACCTCTGCCTTATGGACCAGGAGAATACTCAACTTCTCTGTCATGAAAATGACACTTTTAAATGTTTATTTATTTTTTTTAACACTTACTATGTACCACTATACTCAGTACTTAATAAATATTAACTCATTTAGTCCTCAAAACGATTTTACAAGTAGGCATTGCTATTATTCCCACTTCATAGATGAGGAAAACGAAGCTCAGAGAGGTTAAGTGACTTGCCCCAAATCACACAACCAGGAGGTGCAGAGCTAGGATTCAAACCCAGGCAGCCTGCTTCCAGAAAACCTGGAAAGAGAAACGGATGTGAAAACCACCGCAGAACCAGTGACAACAGAGGAAAGGAGACGGGAACTAAGATGCTTACTACGTACCAGACCCAGAGCCAGTGTTACAGGGTTGGTTCCTCTTTATGTGAAATGCAATTAATCTTAAACAATGATAATAAATAATCAGAGATTAGTCTTACCAGTTTTTCTACATCTGCAAGTAAAAATCCATTCAAATTGGTACACTTTACTGTGTGCACATTATGCTTTGATTAAAAAAATAGTTGCAGCTTGAAAAAGTTAGTGGCTGGACTTCCTTGGTGGTACAGGGGATAAGAATCCGCCTACCAATGCAGGGGACCAGGGTTCAATCCCTGGACTGGTTAAGATCCCATGTGGCACAGAGCAACTAAGCCCATGCAACACAACTACTGAGCCCGAGCTCTAAGGCCCGCAAGCTGTAACTACTGAAGCCCGAGAGCCTTGTGCTCTGCAACGAGAGAAGCAACCGCACTGCATCTAGCGAGTAGCCCCTACTCACGGCAACTAGAGAAAGCCCAGGCACAGAAAAAAAGGCAAGTGCAGCTAATAAATAAAGAATATCTAGGCATCAATCCCTCCTCTCTTTAGGACAGTGAGAGAGAATGAAAAAAACAAATGGAGTACAATGTTAACATTCTAAAAAAAAAAAAAAGTTAATGGCTGAATTTTCTTAATGTTTTAAATGGATTTGGATCAAATAATCCTTAGAAGACATGTTTTAAAAAATCACCTTAAACTATCCAATTTTTGTCTTAACAAAATTAAGAAAAGCCTTTAGAATTGTTCTAATTAGCTATACACAAACCAGAAACAAAAAGGAGGGGGATAAATTCGTGTTTTTCAAATCTTGGAAAGCTCCAACTCAAAAATTATATTTACAGACACCATAGTTTACCAGTTCCTCTCTGACAGAGGCTCCACAAGGGCTTTTTGCCTAGAGAAGAGCAAAAGGAAGTCCTCACAGTTTTTTTTTTTAGTAATATATTGATCAAATGCTAATAAATCAGTATGCAGGTGGTCCAATTTTCCAAATTGAAAATCGCAACCTTTAAAATTAGTCTTCAGAATTGAGCATCTCTAACAAATGTTCTGTTGATTCCAACTCCAAAAACACCCCAAAATTCTTAAATTAGCCAGCATCACTTAAAGCAGTTTATTGACTCTCTAATATAGGACCTACCACAGTCTCCAAGGTAATTAGAAGCTCCATAAATGCTGTTTTTGGCACTGACTGGGGCCACACATTAAAACATGTTTATTCCCAAACTGTCAGCGAAATATGGCGGGGGGTGGGACCACATCAGACTTGCTGCAGCGTATGTGCAGAAAAGAGAAAGGTGATGCTAAGGGCACCGTTCAAACTGAGGTAATTTCATCATATGACACACAGCAAGCCACCCCCAAAATTCTGAGTGAGAGTAAGAGAATTACTCAGAGGAAGGGAATTCTGAGTAAAAGTGGGAACTATTATTACCAATTTAATAAGAAGAAGAATAGTAATACCGCTGCTGTGCCTTTTCTGTGGCTTAATTCATTTCATCTTCATGGGGGCTCTAACAGAAATAAGGGCCATAACAGAAGAGAAGGCTGAGGCACTGAGAACTTAGCCTTGGAAATGCCCCAGAGTTAGAGGTCAGGGCCAGACAGCCTGATTCCAGGATGCCTGCTCTCAGCCAGAGTCCCACCGAACTGCCTAAGAATTTTCTGGGAAAAAAAAAAAAAAAGAATTTTCTGGCCACCTAATCCACAAAAGCCATAAACTGGGAGAGAAAAATTAACCATGTTGATCAGTTATGTGCTATTTATCAATTATTTCTATCAAAGATGGTCCAGCCCATTCTCTTGGGCACCTCATCTTCCAGCTCACCAGCTGGTCTCCAGTGAGAACAGGGCCAGCACTTGCATCAGCGCTACCGTAGCTGCTGCCATGACAACCGCATCCTGCCACCCAGGCACAGGTGCTCTCCCCATCTTTGCTCCAGAGCCCTGATTCAGGGATGCAGCTCCTGAGTTCATCTTTCTACCTGCTTCCAACTTGCTCAAGACTTTACCAAAATGATAACCTCCTGGGGGTTCCTCAGGTCCCTGGATACATCTGGACCAGACTAATATGTATGAAGGTGGACAGGGAGGTGGGATTCATGAGGCTATCCAGAGCTGCAGAGCAAGTGGCTAACCTCCCGAGGGGCTTCAGTGCTAGGCAGGGCCAGGTCTGAGTTCTGGCTCTCTGGCCCTTGCTTTCTGGGGATCCTCAGCAAATGATGTGGTCTCTAGGAACCTGTCTTATGTGTGAAAACCAGGGATAATATTAGATTTTACGCTGCACAGAGTTGCTGTGAGGTCTAAGCAGACTGGAGCATGTAAAGGCCATGCAGGGGAGATGCTGGCTGTTACCGATGACTACTGTCAACTACTGTCACCATGCACTGGCCCGGTGCTGATGCTGAGAGAGGTCAGGAGCCCTCATCCTCTTGCTGCCGCCTTGACAGATCAGCAGCCTGACATTCAAAACAGAAAGTGCTCCTCTGGGCAGCTCATGGGCACTGATCCCAGGGCTGGACAGGCCCACAGACTGCACACACCCAGCTGAGCACAGGGAGACATGAGAGCAGTCAGTGGGGACCCCGAATTCAGTATGCTCCCCTCCACTAGGCTGCATGGCTTCTCAGAAAAAATCAATTTATCAAAATAAATCTGCTACTTTTATTCAATAAAAATGCCACTCAGCAAAAGACCTTTTTTTGAACCTTTGTAAATCTTTAAGGTGAAATGAGGGCATTCAGAAATGTCTAGAAAATCACAAGAAACATAAGGTTCACACTGTCATCTGTGGTCATTTCTTGGGGTTAGGTTTGATCCTGGGAACCTGCACTTGCAATGCTACACATTCCTACACGATCTGAACTTTTAGGATATGCATAAGTGAATTCTGTAATCAGAAAATAGTTTTAATAAAAGAACACTAAAATGTTTTGCCATAACATAGACAGTTCACCAAAGAAGAAATCCACACAGCCAATAAACAAAAAAATGTTTACCCTCCTTCAGTTCAGTTCAGTCATGTCCGACTCTTTGCGACCCCATGAATCGCAGCTCACCAGGCCTCCCTGTCCATCACCAACTCCCAGAGTTCACTCAAACTCATGTTCATCGAGTCGGTGATGCCATCCAGCCATTTCATCCTCTGTCATCCCCTTCTCCTCCTGCCCCCAATCCCTCCCAGCATTAGGGTCTTTTCCAATGAGTCAACTCTTCGCATGAGTGGCGAAAGTACCGGAGTTTCAGCCTCAGCGTCAGTCCTTCCAATGAACACCCAGGACTGATCTCCTTTAGAATGGACTGGTTGGATCTCCTTGCAGTCCAAGGGACTCTCAAGAGTCTTCTCCAACACCACAGTTCAAAAGCGTCAATTCTTCAGAGCTCAGCTTTCTTCACAGTCCACCTCTCACATCCATACATGACCACTGGAAAAACCATAGCCTTGACTAGACGGACCTTTGTTGGCAAAGTAATGTCTCTGCTTTTCAATATACTATCTAGGTTGGTCATAACTTTCCTTCCAAGGAGTTAAGAGTCTTTTCATTTCATGGCTGCAATCACCATCTGCAGTGATTTTGGAGCCCCCAAAAATAAAGTCTGACACTGTTTCCCCATCTATTTCCCATGAAGTGATGGGACCAGATGCCATGATCTTCGTTTTCTGAATGTTGAGCTTTGAGCCAACTTTTTAACTCTCATCTTTCACTTTCATCAAGAGGCTTTTTAGTTCCTCTTCACTTTCTGCCATAAGGGTGGTGTCATCTGCATATCTGAGGTTATTGATATTTCTCCCGGCAATCTTGATTCCAGCTTGTGCTTCTTCCAGCCCAGTGTTTCTCATGATGTACTCTGCATAGAAGTTAAATAAGCAGGGTGACAATATACAGCCTTGACGTTCTCCTTTTCCTATTTGGAACCAGTCTGTTGTTCCATGTCCAGTTCTAACTATTGCTTCCTGACCTGCATACAGATTTCTCAAGAGGCAGGTCAGGTGGTCTGGTATTCCCATTTCTTTCGGAATTTTCCACAGTTTATCGTGATCCACACAGTCAAAGGCTTTGGCATAGTCAATAAATCAGAAATAGATGTTTTTCTGGAACTCTCTTGCTTTTTCCATGATCCAGCAGATGTTACCCTCCTTAGTAACTATCAAAATGGAAATCTAAATAAAGAGCACATTTGCCTTTCAAATCGGCAGATTTGACATGCTGATAACCAGTGTGGGCAAGAATGCAGAGAAGCAGACATTTTGCCTCACAATGATGAATGAATAAATTGGTATAATGTTTCCACAGGATACTTTGGCAGCATTTTCCAAGAACCTTACAATGACCCAGAACTTCATGCTTACAATAATTACTTAGACCAAAAAAGAAAAAAAAAAAAAAAAAAAACCCACAAACTTGGGCTCAACAACCAGAATATAGCTCCCACTGTTGTTTTGGAGGGAGAAACAGCACAGCTCACATAGCTGACAAGAGGGACTGGCTGCTGAGAAGGTGTCTTGCAAAGTTCCACAGGTTCAGTGTGTAAAATAAAGGCCACAAGACTTGCTTATTCCACATGGTGAAAATATAAAGTTTCTGCATTGGGTGCTTTTAATCACATGCTTTGATCCCAGACACACTTGGTTTTGCATCTAAGGAGACTGAAGTGAAAGTGAAGTCACTCAGTCGTGTCCGACTCTTTGTGACCCCGTGGATTGTAGCCTATCAGGCTCCTCCGTCCATGGGATTCTCCAGGCAAGAGTACTGGAGTGGGTGGCCATTTCCTTCTCCAGGGAATCTTCCCGACCCAGGGATCGAACCCAGGTCTGCCGCACTGCAGGCAGACGCTTTACCCTCTGAGCCACCAGGAAAGCCCAAGGAGACTGAGACCCAGGCTTATTAGACGGCTTGCCTCCACGTGGCTGGGACAGGTTCACAGTGTATTCACTTCCCCAAGGGCAGAACTGTCACCTTCAAGGCCCAGCACAGCCTCTGTGGTGGGGCCAAGCTGTGCCCTAGTCCACAGCAGGCCCACGCTGGGGGTGGGGACACTTCTTTAAATTCCTCTTCCCCCTAAGAAGCCAGGAGCTCACCGCCCTGCCCCAGCTACCAGGAGACAAGAACAAAGCTGGGGTCTGTGAGTAAAGCCCTCTCACTAATAATTAAACCACCACCTTCTGAGAAGGTCTCACCCCGCCAGGTCTCCAGGCGATTCTTATCATCAATCCCTTCTTAGCCCGCAGCCACCCCGAGGCTCATAGACATCAGCCTCTCTGTCTTACATCACCCAGCTCATGAGGATGTGAACTCCACTCAGCCACATTCTCACCCCTTTCTAGCAGTTTCCTCACTATAAAATTGGTAGAAAAATAGCAACCGCTTCAGAGGATTTTTTGTGAAGATTAAATGAATCAATCTATAGAAAATGCCTGGAATGTTTCCTGACCTATGGGAAGTGCTCTGAACAGCTCTTATTATTTCATGGAGACTGTATAGAGTAGTGGTTAAGAACAAGAACTCTAGAGCCAGCTGCCTGGGTTTCAAATCACTTATCTACCACTCACTGGCTCTGTGACTTTAGGCAAGTCACTTACCTCTGTTTGTTCATCAATGAAATGATAATAATAGTACCCTCCTGAGCTGACATGAATACTCACATTTTCTAGCTGAGCTGATGTACTGAGGGGAGCTAGGAACAGCGTCTGTCATGCACTGTAGTGGCTGCATGTGAGGCACACAATACACATTAGGTGTTCTGAACTTGATACCGGCTAGTACACCACCACCTCCAACAGAAGTCATCCATCAGGAGATAAGAACCTAACACGCGATCGCCTATTTAATGCTGACAACACAAGATTATTTTTCAGATTTATAGATGGGGAATCAGAGGCACCGAGAGCTCAAGTAACTTGCCCCAGATCACACAGCCAGGAAGCATCGATGATGCCAGGCTTCAAACCACATCAGTCAGAATGTAGCACTCTTGCCCCCTGCACTGCTCAGCCTGACATTCACATAACCCAGGCCACCTCCTTGCAAAGCTGTATGCCTGCTAGCACTTCCTGTGGAGGGTGATGCGCCTGCTAGCGCTTCCTACGGAGGGTGATGCATTGCTTTTGAGCTTCGAGATGATTCACTATCAAGCCCCCTACTGTGTCACACGAACACTGGCCCCAGGGATGCCTGATGAACAGATGGGTAAGTCACACCAGCACAGTCCCCAAAGAGCAAGGCCAACATCATCATCATCGTCCCTCCCTATCCTCCCGGTATGGGTCCAACTCTGGAGACGAGACATAAGCATTAGAGCAAACTTCTGGACCGAGACACGTAACCGGTGTCTTGGAAACGCATGCTGACATCCACACGGCTGGTTTTCCCCACAGCTGTTGATGGTCATGTGTTATTTAAACTATGGCCTGCTCACAAGTTAACACTGGAGGGTGAGACCAGGGTAAATCGTCCTTAACGGGCCATTCCAGCTTTGGAGCATGAGATGTGTGGCAGCGAGTTCATTTCCCATCGCCAGACTAAAAAGCTGACAAAGCGTCCCTGCAAACCAGATGGCCAGAGCTACAGGTAGGGGCCACCGAGAAACACCGTCTCTGGGGCTGTTCTGTGTTTCTCACAGCTTCCTTAGCAATTCATCAGAACTAGCTGTTGGAGAGAGAAAAAACAAAACAAAACAAAACAAAACAAAACCTACCCATGTGTTTCACCAGAACTCATAAGCCCGTACTGTTTCAAACCTGGTCATTTAAATTAAGTGTCTATTTAATTGTTTATTTTCAGATAATGTGCCTAGAATTCAAATAGGTAAGAGCTGGAAGGATCCTCAGAGAACCAGCTAATCTACCACCCTCATTTAGAGACTGGAAAACTAAGAGTGGGCTCAAGAAGGAAATGGCAAACCCACTCCAGTATTCTTGCCCGGGAAATCCTATGGATAGGGAGCCTGGCAGGCTACAGCCCATAGCGTTGCAAAGACTCAGACGTGACTTAGTGACTAAACAACAACAACAAGGTCACGTGGTCTGTGGAAAGAAGCCCCTCTGAAAACGTCCCTCTGCCTCCAACAGTGGCTGGGATGCTCCAAAAACCACCTAACTTCCAGTGTCAGAGAATCCTGCGCTTGCAGCCCAGCCCTCCTCGGCAGGCTCAGCAAGCCAGGTCAGATTCAGTGACTCCTTCTCAGCCTGACTGTCCCAGTTAACATGCGGCCCTCAGTTAAGCCTACACGGGAGGGGCCACGTCTTGAGCACCCACTGTGCTGCCTTTCCCATAGGAAGACTCCCAATTTGGTGTTTAAATTCAGTCCCCATGACATGGGTAGTCTTCCGCGACGTGGAACAGCCAAAGAGACTGGACCGCCACTGCAGCTCTGAATATTCTGCCCATAGATCCCACCGTCTGGTATCTTCCTCTGTTTATTTCTGCTCTGCTCCATTGTATAATCACAACTCTCTCTGGGCAGGGAGTTGTGTTTTCCTAGAACCTAACCCATCCTGATTGGAAAAGACCCTGATGCTGGGAAAGACTGAGGGCAGGAGGAGAAGAGGGCAGCAGAGGATGAGATGGTTGGATAGCATCAGCGATTCAATGGACATGAACTTGGGTAAACTCTGGGAGATGGTGAGGGACAGGAAGGCCCGGTGTGCTGCAGTCCATGGGGTCACAAAAAGTCAGACACCGCTGAGTGACTGAACAACAACAGCAACTCATCCTCACTGAGGAGGTCCTCAACCCAAGATGGGTAGACAGTAAATGCATAGACTCACTCATGACGGGTAGGTGAGCATGTTACAAGTATGGAGAGAGGGGATGGGCCCCTTAACTAAAACTTTCTAATTTGCCAATGTCATGAAGAAGTGTTTATATTAAAATATTAAATTAAAAAGTGTGGTATAAAGTTACATCTTTGAATAAACTCATATATTTAAAAAATATATAAATAAACTCATATATTAAAAAAAAGGAAAACACTAACATTGATTGTGGTAGAATTTTTTTATCCCTTTGTGTACTTTCCATTGGTTCAACTGCCAGCATTGAACTACAGCCAAGTGAATATTCTCGCCCTTGTTGTTGTTCAGTCGCTAACTTGTGTCTAACTCTTTGCGAACCCGTGGACTGCAGCATGCCAGGCTTCCCTGTCCATCACCAACTCCCGGAGTTTACTCAAACTCGTGTCTTTCGAGCCGGGGATGCCATCCAACCATCTCATCCTCTGTCGTCCCCTTCTCCTCCTGCCTTCAATCTTTCCCAGCATCAGGGTCTTTTCCAATGAGTCAGTTCTTCACATCAGGTGGCCAAGTACTGGAGTTTCAGCTTCAGCATCAGTCCTTCCAATGAATATTCAGGACTGATTTCCTTGAAGATTGACTACTCTGATCTCCTTGTAATCCACGGGACTCTCAAGAGTCTTCTCCAACACCACAGTTTAAAAGCATCAATTCTTCAGGGCTCAGCTTTCTTTATGGTCCAACTCTCACACCCCTACATGACCACTGGAAAAATCATAGCTTTGACTACATGGACCTTTGTTGAAAAAGTAGTGTCTCTGCTTTTTAATATGATGTCTAGGTTGGTCATAGCTTTTCTTCCAAAGAGCAAATGTCTTTTAATTTTATGGCTTCAGTCACCATTGGCAGTCCTCTATTTCCCAGAGTTTTCTCAAACTCATGTCCATTGAGTTGGATTAGAAGGATTCTTGCTGTAGACTTTCATAGATTCTGAAACTCAAAGGGCCCATGGAGGTAAGGATAATATTTTGGATTAGTTTGGCTCTCAGAGCAGAATTGAAGGGGGAGGAGCCTGGCCTTCCACAGTGGAAAGAGATCCCTCAAGACTCCTCAGTGGTCCCACGGTGACCAGCTCACCTCCCAACCCCGACATACACCTGCAATCAGCAGCAGCATCAGTTCTCCTTCTCGATCCTGGAAACCCAGAATGTTAGGGGAAAGTATATTTCTTCTGGAGCGAAGGATAGTAATTTGTTCAACACTGGCCTCTGAATGCATCCCAAGAAAAACAAGGAAATCTTCTGACACAAACACATAAATTTAAATTAAAATAGATGTGCAATCCTGAAAAGCACCACTGCTGCTCTGGTACCATCGCTGTGGGGAGGCTAGAACAGCACAGGCTGCAGCAGACGACGGTCCTCTGATGATATGATGTGTGCCGCTCCCAGGAGCCCCGGGTGGCCTCTACCCCCTTGGCTGGTCTCCGGGCGTGTTGCACTGACACACAGGGTGGGCAGCAAGAGCTCAGGGCCAGCGACTTTGTAAAGACAGACAAGAAGACCAGGTTTCAGAGAGGAGGAGTGATGACACAGCGGAGAACAGTTGCCTGCCTCCTGCCTCCTCCTCCCGCGTTCATCCCACAAACCCCTCCTGAGTGCTCCCAGGTTACCAGGTGCTGGGGAGACTGAACCCTGCAAACCTGGAAACTGCAAGCAAGTTGGGGAGAGGGGTGAAGAAACCGTAAGAAACAACCCAGTGAGTGACCAAGATATCCACAGATGTGGGTCAGCAAGTGGGAAGCAAAAGCAAAGGATGCAAAGTTACTTCTGGCTTCCCAGGGCTGCTCAGGACAACACTGGCTATTAAGCACTGTGTAGTTACACCGACCCTCGGGTTCCGCCAGACGCAACTTAGTAGCAGATTGCATTTGAGCACTGGAGTCTATGAGAGAGGCATGAATCACCAGCAGAGTGGATTAACTGTAAAAGAAACACACGCAAACTGGAGGCGTCCCTGCCACCCTGAGACTCAGCAGCAGGGCAGGAAGTGCAGGGCGTGGACCAGGCCTGGTCTTGGGAGATGGACAGATTTGGGACTAGTCCTGCTTCAACCTACAAAAGCTTCCCAGGGCCCTCAGAGTGAATCCTCCTTTGCTTAAAGAGCCCTGCCGCCCTCAGTCCGCCCCCACTGGCCACAGCTCACCCTCTCCCCTCCCCATCTTATCCTCTCTGCTCCAAGCCTCACAGTGGGCATGCTGGGCCCTCACCTCCTACCAACCCCCACAAGCCTGGACTTTCCCTGACCCTGGTCTGGCCCTACACCCTGACCCTCCCTTCCACACCACCGTTTCTTAGACTTACTTATTCCACATCTGTTTCTCAGAATTCTATACTGTGAGCTGTGTGTGGGTGGAAACCATCCCATCCTCCTGAGGACCTGATCCTCAGCTCCTAGAGCAGCACCCGGGGCCTGGAGCGGCCAAGGTGAATACATGGAAAAAAAGAGAAAGAGATCTTCCCTCCATTTCTCAGGAGCCTGAGCCTCGGTTTCCACACCAGTAAATGGGGATCAGACCCCATGCTACAGGGCGATGGCAGCGTGTTCTATCTTCCTGCTCTGCAGCCTTTCATTTTATTTCACTGCCTCATTTTAAAAAATACACTTTTACATACAAAGTCACTCTTTGACTTGCAGATGTGAGTTCTGACAAACATTCACAGGTGTATACCCACCACCACATAGACACAGAGCTGCTCCATCACCCCCAGAGTCCTTCAGGCAGCCCCGTTGTGATCTAACCCTCCTCCCACCCCAGTTCCTGGCAATCATTGATCTGCCTTCTGTTCCGATAATTTTGCCTTTTCCGAAACATCAGTAAGTGGGCTCACATGGCACGTCACCTTTTACGCCTGGCTCCCTTCCCTCTGCGCAATGCGCCGAGAGTCACCTGCGGTGCTGCGTGCAGTGGCGGTTCCTTCCTTTTTATTGTCTTCTCCCCAAAGGAAATCTCTTCACTCAACCGAAAACAACAATGGACCTGCCGCCTGCTACATCCCTTGGCAACGTAGCCACCAATGTTCTAGAACCACCACAGCCTGGGAGGTAACAGTGAATTGGGAGCCCAAGATCACCCTTCCTGGCTGTGTCTGTAACCCAGATTCTGAGTTCTGTGCACATCCCCCACAGCCTCTTTCTGGGGTCGCTCATCTGCAAAATGGCCAACAATACCCAAACTTCCTCAAGAGTGGAGTACCATCAGCGGGCAGGACTGGCTGTCAGGAGATGGCTGACAAGCTGGGGTGCTATTTCAGGGCAGCACTGGGGGTGTGGGGGCAGCTGGCTGCCCAACCTCTTGGGAAGAGTGAACAGGTGAGAAGGAAGTGGAGGCTGAAGAGAGGATGAACTCTCCTGAGAACACTGGGAGGAAAATGAAACAGAAAAAACAGGGTGGTGGCAGCTGTCACGGTATTAGTAACGATCATCACAGTGGCCCAGGGGCCACGAGTTCTTACACTTGGGCCAGGTGATGTTTACAGCCGTCCTCTCGTATAATCTGCACAAGGTGATGGGCAGGCTCCGGTAACGTTTCATCTCACAGCTGAGGAGCCTGGGGCACAGGGAGTGTGCACAGTGTGCCGGCAGGGGGCGAGGCTGAGGTCGGACAGCGGTTCTCACCCTCCTAGCCTCGCCTTTGTCTCAACTAGAGCTGAGCTGAGCTGCTGGTGATGCGAAGGCTGGGCAGGAGCCAGGGAAGGAAGAGTGTGGCACAGGACGGAGGCAGGAGGGAGGGAGCCACTGGAAAGGGAACTGGAAGAGGAAGGGACCCCAGGGCATGCTTGTACCTACAGGCTGCTGCACCAGAGGCTTGTTTTGTTCTTTCAGCGGTAGGACCCGTGTGCCAAACCTGATTATACTCAAAACCCAAGACATAATAAACCTGGTAAAAGCAGAGTTGCTCTGCTTGAAGGGAAGGAGGAGGAGGAACTAGACCCACCAACCTCCCCCACCCCTACACCTCCATCCTGGTGGAACTCGGGACTCCTTAGGGCTCCACTCTCGGATGCATGCTCCCTGAGGGCTGGCTCTCTCTGCTTCCTCCCTTCCTTTCCTTCCTCTCTTTTTCTTTCAAATACACAAACAACAGCACGTTCAAAACTAACATTAGCCAGAGCTGCACTGCAGTGTCTTGTGTCTGCACCGTATTGGGATCCAACTGGGACTCAACAAAAGAATAAGTCTGGACAGCACCTGTGCAGGGTCCAATCTGGATCCTCCCTCACCAGCGAAGTGACTCTCAGCAAGCGTCCAACCCTCACAAAGCCTCAGAAGCCCCAGCAGTTCCACCACCTCTTGGGATTTTAAAAGAGTTGAACAAGTGGACATTTGTAAGAGCTCTTAGAACAGCACTGGTTAGAGTGTGATAAGGGTTACCTATTAATCACATCAATAGGATTAAAAGTGTGATGGGGGGGAAAAATCCAGTGGAAGGAATTAAAATGTCCCCATGGAAAGTACAACGTTCTGCATGACCCAAAGCTGTTCCCTCCCAGGACTGGCCTGTGAATGCTCTGGTTTTTGTAACCATCTCTATCATTTTTGTACCACTGGGAGGAAGGGCCTAGACCATGGGGGTGTGAAAGGCATGAGACTGGCAAGGCACGTTCATCTGGAGCCAAGTGTTTATTAATTGGTGTTAATGCAACATTCTGTGCCTGGAGAATCCCATGGACAGAGGAGCCTGGGCAGCTTCGGTCCATGGGGCTGCAGAGAGCCAGACACGACTGAAGAGACTAACACACACCCACTCTGCCCCATCTGCCCCATTTCTGTCTGAATCTGTGCTCTAAGAAGCTGGGAAAAAAACATCTTCCTCTTAAGAGGCTTCAAATACTCAGACAACAGCAGACAGATTTTAAAATAACAGGACAGATGTTGTAGCTCTAAAAGAGGAAAGTTCCCTCCGTGAGAATATAGAGTTGTATCAGAAAGGGTTGGAAGTCAATCTTTTCCAGGACTGACTTTTACATGAGCGAACAAGACTCCTGCCTCCACCAAGAGAAAAAAGTCAGCACAGTATGTGGGTGAAGAGTGCCCTCTGCTGGCCAGCAATGAGAAAACCTCAGGGGTTGCGCCGGGATTGGGGCGGGTGAGGGTGGGCGGAGCGAGTCCTTTTCTCTTCTTTCCTTTCCTGTCTTTTTAATTAATCTGAACTGCAAACAAAAATGTTTCCTTTCCTAAAGGGAGAAAAACAGAGAGAAAGAACAAGGTCAAACAGAATTTCCTTCCACTCCTCACTTAACGTTTTCCTGCTTGGAGCACGTGAATGTCACCTAAAAATGGCCCCTGTGGAACTTGAGTCTTCAGGTGGTCCACAGCACCATCCAATTTCCATCCTAAGACCTGATCAGATTCCAAATTTCACAGACAGACACCCTGACTCAAAGCCGCCTGACTCCTCCCAGAACCTCTGGGCCGAGGGGGGGGATGGGGGCGGGGCGGCAGGTGGGTGGGGGAGTCGGCTTGCAGGTAAGGAGATCTCAGTGGCATGGAGGACAGGTTGATTCTGGCTCAGACCCAAATGACTCTGGGTGGCCTGCTCTAGAATCCAGGAACTTTCGAAAAATACACCCTCCCACTTCAAGACTAGACCACAGCTCTCTGCCAGGCTGCTCCCGCAGCTGGGGCCCCCACCACCTCAGTCTCCAGCTGGAGCACCATCCCCGCTCTCCCTCAAGCCTGACCCTGCGGGTGACTTCTCACCCTCTGGGTTTTGTGTTCACTCAGACAGAACGCCAGAGCCCACCCAGCGGAGCTTCACTGCCCCTTCATCATCACTCACAGCTGTTGCAAAGTCCCCACTGAGCTCCCTTCTCTGTAACAATAATAGGAATTGCCATTGACTGGAGGTCCACTAACTGCCAGAAACTTGACACATACCACTTTAAAAGAATCCTCCTAACCTCAAGAGAAGACCTCTTGAGCACCTCTGGGGGGCTTTTCTTTCTGAATGGAGGGCAAGAGCTATTTAACCCTTGAGGCTACTCAGCTTCTTGTGCAACAGCTAAGGAATGACTTGGTCCTGTCTGCCTTCCCCTCCCCAGCCGCCGTTATTCGATCTGAGTGCATCAGTCTCTATATGTAAACTGAGTGATTCAGAGGGAAGAGAGGCAGGATATGGAGAGATGAGGGAATACTGAGGGGGGCGGGGGGAGAAAAGTCTTCCAGACTGCATATAGGGGGAGTCTAAGGGGAGGAGGAGAGAGGTCCTAGGGTGCCTGCAAGGCCAGGTGAGCTGGGGACTGAAGGGAATGAGAAGAGAGAAGAGTTCCTAAGAAGGGCTGCTCTTTGGTATAAAATGGATCCCCTTTGAGTCTTCTTTGAGAGACGTGGTGAAGACGAGAACCAACAGACTCTGAACCTTTGGACACAGCAAAACCTGAGGTCTGGAGTGTTGGAAGCTTTGGTATCTGTCCAGGTTACACTCCAACGTTCCAGTGAGGAAACAGGCCGACGGAGGGTCACCACCTTGCTAAGGCCCGCACAGCCCATAAGTGGCAGAGCCTAAATGCAAATCCAAGTGCATCCTCCTCCACTGCTCCTTCGGCGATGCTCAGGCCTCTGGGAGAAGGAAAAGACGACCACCTAACAGGCCAGGGGAGGGGCAGACATGAGACAGACCGTGGGGACTGAAAACCTCCACAACGAATCGCACACTGTCAGTGATGTCAGAAGGACCAGTTCCTTCCCTTCCCTCCTGTGTCCTAATCTCTGAGCTCGCCCTGGTTCTGAACGCCCACCCTCACTGCTGGATTCCTGTTGTCCTTTATTGCCCCAAACCCGATTTGGCAAGTGCCCTGCTACTGGCCTCCCCCAGGTCTGCACACGGTATGCGTTCTGACCCCAAATTCCTCCAGTGGGATGGTGGAGGCACAATTTCTCACAGACATTGTTTCTCTCTCCCGGATTAAACACCCGGCCCTGTGCCTGCCAGGGCTTCGCTGGTGGCTCAGATGGTAAAGCGTCTGCCTGCAATATGGGAGACCCAGGTTCGATCCCTGGGTTGGGAAGATCCCCTGGAGAAGGAAATGGCAACCCACTCTAGTACCCTTGCCTGGAAAATCCAATGGACAACAGGAACCTGTAGGCTACAGTCCATGGGGTCGCAAAGAGTCGGACACAACTGAGTGACTTCACTTTCACTTTCCTGCGCCTGCCTGAGGAAGTGATCTTCTTCCCATGCGTTCATTGATTCACCAAATAGCCACTTGTTTCTACCTTACACCAGGCACTGTGCTAGCCACTCAGGACATAATGCTACTTAAAAAAAAAGTTCCAAACTAGGAAATAAAGCATGCCTCTTTAACATCATCTACAGTCAGCACCTGCCTACAGGGTAGGTGATTTCTGACTTACGATTTGCTTTTGATTAGGTCCCAGACTCTGTAAATTTATGATGTGAACTTGTAAAAGACTGGTAAGTTGTAAAAGTAATTTCTGCCAAGTATTAAAGATAATTCCAAAGGTTCACTTCAGTTCAGTTCAGTCACTCAGTCGTGTCTGACTCTCTGCGACCCCATGAACTGCAGCACACCAGGCCTCATTGTCCATCACCAACTCCCAGAGTTCACTCAAACTCATGTCCATCGAGTTGGTGATGCCATCCAGCCATCTCATTCTCTGTTGTCCCCTTTTCCTCCTGCCCCCAATCCCTCCCAGCATCAGGGTCTTTTCCAATGACTCAACTCTTCGCATGAGATGGCCAAAGTATCGGAGTTTCAGCCTCAGCATCAGTCCTTCCAATGAACACCCAGGACTGAGCTCCTTTAGGATAGACTGGTTGGATCTCCTTGCAGTCCAAGGGACTCTCAAGAGTCTTCTCCAACACCACAGTTCAAAAGCATCAATTCTTTGGTGCTCAGCTTTCTTCACAGTCCACCTCTCACATCCATACATGACCACTGGAAAAACCATAGCCTTGACTAGACGGACCTTTGTTGGCAAAGTAATATCTCTGCTTTTCAATATGCTATCTAGGTTGGTCATAACTTTCCTTCCAAGGAGTAAGCGTCTTTTAATTTCATGGCTGCAATCACCATCTGCAGTGATTTTGGAGCCCAAAAAAATGAAGTCTGACACTGTTTCCACTGTTTCCCCATCTATTTCCCATGAAATGATGGGACCAGATGCCATGATCTTCGTTTTCTGAATGTTGAGCTTTAAGCCAACTTTTTCACTCTCCTCTTCCACTTTCATCAAGAGGCTTTTGAGTTCCTCTTCACTTTCTGCCATAAGGGTGGTGTCATCTGCATTTCTGAGGTTATGGATATTTCTCCCGGCAATCTTGATTCCAGCTTGTGTTTCTTCCAGCCCAGCGTTTCTCATGATGTACTCTGCACAGAAGTTAAATAAGCAGGGTGACAATATACAGCCTTGACGTTCTCCTTTTCCTATTTGGAACCAGTCTGTTGTTCCATGTCCAGTTCTAACTGTTGCTTCCTGACCTGCATACAGGTTTCTCAAGAGGCAGGTCAGGTGGTCTGGTATTCCCATCTCTTTCAGAATGTTCCACAGTTTATTATGATCCACACAAAGGCTTTGGCATAGTCAATAAAGCAGAAATAGATGTTTTTCCATGATCTAGCGGATGTTGGCATTTGATCTCTGGTTCCTCTGCCTTTTCTAAAACCAGCTTAAACATCAGGAAGTTCGCGGTTCACGTATTGTTGAAGCCTGGCTTGGGGAATTTTGAGCATTACTTTGCTAGCGTGTGAGATGAGTACAATTGTGTGGTAGTTTGAGCATTCTTTGGCATTGCCTTTCTTTAGGACTGGAATGAAAATGGACCTTTTCCAGTCCTGTGGCCACTGCTGAGTTTTCCACATTTGCTGGCATATTGAGTGCAGCACTTTCACAGCATCATCTTTCAGGATTTGGAATAGCTCAACTGGAATTCCATCACCTCCACTAGCTTTGTTTGTAGTGATGCTTTCTAAGGCCCACTTGACTTCACATTCCAGGATGTCTGGCTCTTGGTGAATGATCATACCATCGTGATTATCTTGGTTGTGAAGCTCTTTTTACAGTGTTATTTTTCTGTAGAACCTTAACAAGTTTTATATCTAAATTTGCCGTCTTATCCCAACATTCTTTTCTTCACAATTTTCTATGAATATATGTATATATTTGTACACATATATACACACACAAATGAGAGTACATGTATGTGTACATATACATACTATATATACTTATATGCACACACACACACATGCATATATATCACATATATCTTCCTGGATACCTCCTAGATCCAGCTTTCTCTTCCTTATCCTTCTAGTCTTCTCATAAATGAGTTAAACAGATATTTTACCCAGACTAAGTATATATTTATACAAGTGTTAAAGAAGGTTTTCAGAGAAAAGCAACCTTTGTATGAGATCTGAAGAATAACAGGAGGAAAAGCATCCCAGGCAAACCGGGCAGCGTGTGTAAAGGCCCAGTGGCAGGGAGGACAGCACACTAGAGACTTGGGAAGACGGTCGTGTGACCTCCACGATCTGCCACCGATCCTCTCAACCAACACCTGCTGTATCAACATCATGACGGGACTGTTGAGTCCCTCCTGTCTGTCCCAGCCACACGCAATGGCTGTGAACACAGAACTGGCCCCACTGGGTGGGAGATGAACTGTGTTCCCTGGATCAACTGACTGTAACTCCATGCCACCCTTCTCAAATGACTGGGGAGAAGCCAGGTACAGGACAGCTGGCGAGGTCCCAGTTCTTGGGGAGAGGACTCCTGTGCACTGGACTACACCCTCGGATGCCAGCCTCAGTATGTGGCACAGAGGAAAACAGAGATCCCAGACATCAACAGCTCTACACCAGGCCCTCTGTCAACCCCATGCTCTGTGGTGGGTCCAGCTCCACAGGCTGCTCGTTCACCAAGCCAGCATGGCACAAACCCCTGCTCAAGGGGGCTTGCTAAAACCTACAACAGGATGATCCTTTCTGCACATTTCCACTAAAACATCAGTCTACGCTCAAGTCGTTCATCCACCTCCTGAGAACAGGGGTTCTCTCTGTCACAGCTTAATCAGCACCAGCCCTGGGGGCAGAAGACTCTGGCCAGAGGCCAGTAACTATGTGACTTTGGACAAGTTGCTTAACCTGCCTGAGCCTCGGTGTTCTCCTCTGGAAGGGGAAATACTCATGTGTCATTAGAAGACTCAGTGTTCGTGGACACAAACACAATATAAATGGGTCTTATTTTCATAGTTGTTATAATTATCTGATGCTATTTTTAAAATATAACGAGGGTTTGTTAAGTACATAATACAACTCTATGTGGAACTTGAGCAAAATTTCCACATAAAAATGGAAAGCCCCAAACAACAAACTAAGAGAAACATGGGCAGAAAGCAAGCTCTCATCTCAAAAGGCTGACAGGCATGTTTCTGGAGTGACGCTGCATCAGGCGTAGAGCCGGGCACTCTCTTGCTTCTACTCAGGTGTTAAAATGATAAAGTACAGAGAACGCAGGTCCATTTTTCAACATGTTCAGGTTTTTCAAAAGAGACCACTAGGCGGAGAATATGAAAATTCTTCTAAAATTGTTTGCCAGAAAGGGAATAGAACTTTGACAGTCCCGTTCATTTCACATTTCTGAATATGAAAGAGTTCGTATTTTTCCATGATTATGTGCCTCAAGATATAAGATACTAGTCTCAAGATACTAGCACTCATCTGGACAGGTCATCTTTTAAATAATTTTTTCTCATTAGACCTATAATAATTAGTACATATGAAGTACTTCCCACATTCCCCTGAATCCAGGATAACAGAAGAAAACAATATATGTACCAGGAATTATGGCTAGCGCACAAAGCATCTATTCTCAGCCTCGGGTTCGTCACACCTCAGGATATTTCTGTATCGAAGGGTAATGTGAAATGCTTAAAATTAAAAACAAACTCTCCCAGACATTTAAAATTTATATGTTTAGGAGATGAATGAACAGCCCTCATAAGATCAAAGAGTGAGGATCTTTGTGGCACTAGCACATAGGAGGTATTTCTTGAATCAGTAACTTCCAAAGTAGTTGGAATTGAAAAGACGTGTTCAACAGGCTGCCACTAGGGGGCAAAAGAGAGTAAAATTTCTTAACTGCACAAGACCCCCTGGAGAAGGCAATGTCACCCCACTCCAGTACTCTTGCCTGGAAAATCCCATGGATGGAGGAGCCTGGTAGGCTGCAGTCCATGGGGTTGCAAAGAGTCGGACACGACCGAGCGACTTCACTTTCACTTTTCACTTTCATGCACTGGAGAAGGAAATGGCAACCCTCTCCAGTGTTCTTGCCTGGAGAATCCCAGGAGCCAGGGAGCCTGGTGGGCTGCCGTCCATGGGGTTGCATAGAGTCAGACACAACTGAAGCAACTTAGCAGCAGCAGCAGCAGCAGCAGCAGCACAAGACCCCACCCCACCCCCCAACTTAAAAAAAGAACAAAAACCTGGTCTCAATATGAAACTCCAACAGAGAGAAACTTAAAAAAAAAATAGAAGTTGAAGCTAAAATTGGACAATTAAAGGTTTTCTGGTAAAACTGGGAGGAAAATTTCAGGGCTAATGTAACAGCACTAAGAACTCCTTCAGTCCAGGCCCTGAGGATTCTGTTTAAAATGTAAATAGGTTATCAGGACCGGGTAACATATTAATACCCACCAGTCATTAAGTCCCACACATGATACATGGTAATGCCTCAATTGAACTAGCAAAAGGCCAGGCCCTGGGGGATGGGGTGCCGGCTGGGTGAGTTTCAGTGTAGAAGAAAAGAGGAAGACAGGAGCTGGTACCCACTAGGTACAGGCCCACAAGAGCTCTTTAGTCCCATCATTGTCCATATCCCTATCAAGTAGATCTAGAAACTGGGGTTCCCAAGTTAAAGAAGAGACTCAATGAATAGCATCATCATTCCCCCTATATCCACGTTGTACCCCATAAGGAGTCTTCAGAGATCCCCTCTATCTCCCTCATTTCTGCATTTATTTTGTTCAGACCCTTTCCTCCCCAATCCCCTGTCTCAGCTCCCCCTGCACACTGCAACCAGCAAGAAGCTGTTGAATCTCAAATCCAGTCATTTCCTCCTCACCCCTGCATCCCATTTAAAATCTCTGAAAGGGTCCATATCTCTCATAAAATACAGCCCAATATATTAAAAAAAAAAAAAAGTACAATTTAGTAGACCCTCTAACCACTACACCCATCCTCACCCCACCTACTTGGACCTGTTTTCCTGGGAACCCCACTCCAGCCTCCCCCACCAGGCCTCCAGCCCTGGAAAAGGGACCCCTCCCTCAAGACACCATCCAGGGTATGACGCTTGGTTCTCTCTGAGCAGCTGAGTCAGGCAAGTGGCACCCTTTCTAAGGAGACTTCCTGACACATCTTCCCCACGGACCTCTGTCAAGACAGACCACTCCTCCCCAGGGACCTCCGTCAAGACAGACCACTCCCCTCGATTCCCCCATGTACCTACCTGTCCATGTACCCTATTACAAGTCCCTTCAGGGCACGATCCATCTGTGGTCACTTCTGCCCAGTCCATGGCCTGAAAGAGAACTGGCCTGAGGGTACTGACCTATTGGAAAGGAGCTGCTATCAACAGAAAGAGCAGCTCACGAGTGAGCGGGAGGTGCTAAAAACGAAACTCTTCCCCTGACAGCTCAGTGGCGGGCTTGTCTGAGCAAGAAAGACGAGGGGAGAGTGGGGTCTGGAAGCCTCTCCATAAACAGGGTTGACTCCACACAGTGCCTCCCTCGGGGCAAGCTGTCACAGGAACTCAGAGGAGCTGTTTGTAGGGGCTTTTTCCACATCCACATGTGCTTTTGTCCTGCTCAACAGAGAGGGACACTCTGGGAGTCCAACGAGAGACCCCAGCAGGAGGCGGGAGTGGAGTAAACGATCCCAGCATTCCCCCTGCACCCCTGCCCCACCACCCTGTCATTCCCCCTGTAATTACCAGGAAACACAAATGGTTTTCCATTATCCCTCCTCCAGCGGCCCCATGTTCCAACTTAGAATTCCTGGAGATGCTTCAGCAGGAACCTCTAAAAAAATCATTTTGCAAAAAGCCACACTCCTTACAAGCTTGTATACAGTTGTAAGCAATGTTGCAAGCAGGCTCTTCTGTTTCCTCATTTGCAAAACGAGGTAGGTGAGATTTAATTACCTTTGATGCCCTTAGTCTATGATGTACAGTTTTGTTTTTAAGGTTCTCAAGTTATTTATGCAAACACCAAATTGATCTTATCACAGACTGCTGCTCACTTTCCAGTACCAAATTTTTACTGTCAGCCTGCACATAAACAGTTGAAAAACAACCACCCCTTTATTCAACCCACAGAACCATACAAAAGAAAAATATGCCAAATGCTCTGTGCACAGAGAAACCCCAAACCTGTGAGATCAAACAGGAGGGGGCCCTCCGCTCAATCCCTTGCCAAGGCCGTTCCTTGGTTACAGATACTTGCTTAATATTTACAAATCTCAATGTTCATTAAATGTGACCAAGTAGGTGACCTGGCTCCTTCTCTTTCCGGCCACCCTGTCTTTTCTAATTTCTCTCCCTGCAGCCAAGAGCAACACTGGCTTGACCCGGGGCACTTCCTGGCTTGAGCTGCTGCAGGGCTCCCTGGAGCAAAGACCATGGCCAGGGCCCTGAGGGGGCCATGAGCCCCTTCGGGGTCTCAGCCATCCACTGAGGTAGCCACAGCCAAGCCCCCAGGCCAAGCCCTGTAGCCCAGGGACCTCATAGACCATTCCTCAAGCCATCTTGGCCAAACTCCAGTGGAAAGCCGGCAGCCAGCCATTTCAGTTTTCATGACTTGGCTTTTAACTCACATTGTTTCAAGGAATGGCCAGTTCAAATCTGGCCTGCCTTCATCCTCTCTTCCCATTGTGGAACTGGTCATTTCGGGATCCAAAGGAAGCCACGTCCACGTGTGTACACCCATGAGCACACACAGAGTCCCATCCTCAGCAGATACCGTGAAACAGATCCCTGTACCCATTTAAGCACCTTGTTCTGGGGCCTCCATATGGTAAGAACCTCACTGAATTCTATTACTAGGAAATCATCAGGTCTGACCTTTTTTTTTTTTTTTAACATTTTTTATTTTTATTTTTTAATTAATTTATTTTAATTGGAGGCTAATTACTGTACAATGTTGTAGTGGTTTTTGCCATACATTGACAGGAATCAGTCATGGGTGTACATGTGTTCCCCATCCTGAACCCCCCTCCCAACTCCCTCCCCATCCCATCCCTCAGGGTCATCCCAGGGCAACAGCCCTGAGCACCCTGTCTCATGCATCGAACCTGGACTGGCGATCTGTTTCACATATGATAATATACATGTTTCAATGCTGTTCTCTCAAATCATCCCACACTCGCCTTCTCCCAGAGTCCAAAAGACTGTTCTTTACATCTGTGTCTCTTTTGCTGTCTCGCATACTGACTTCTTAATTATTTACAACTGGAGTTTGCATTAGCTCAGCCAATATATTAAATGCAACAAGGATTTCAAAGTTTTTTTTTTAATTAAAAGTCTTTTAATCAAAAACATTTAACTTATTCTTACCTACTCATCAAGTCAATTACTTTGAGAAATACCACTAAAAAAACATATGGTCCAATTCAAAACACAACCTGTATTATAAGATGTTTGTAAGGAGTAAGTGAAAAAAAAATCCCACCAAATCTTTAGTGCAGTGGCTGGCCCACAGAAAAGGTTCAAAAATCATTAGCTAATATGATTATGAATGTTATAATTACTCGTCTACAAAGAGCTTCCTACCTAACTTTACAAATTACTCTCAGTACATCACATACACACTTACAATGACCAGTTAGAGGCAGATTTACAGTAAAGCAAGGATCCTTTTTTTACTAAAAAGTATCCCCTCAAATTATATACGCAGCAGGCCCCACAAAACCTGGATCCTTCCCTGATGACAAGTAACAAGCGATGCTCACATTCACCTCCCCCATTCCATTCCTCCACTTTCTCCCTTCTGAACATGACACTGGTCAGTCCACTTGTATTTTCCCCTTACTATGTAACTATAAACAACAGTGTTTCTATATGTAAGCTTTATAAGTGGAATCGTATCACGTTATACTTAATCTCTTGTTCTTTTCTATTGATATTTTATATTTTTAAGATTGATTCATATTGATATATGCAGGTTGTAACTAGAGTCCTTGATTGTATGGATATAATAGGCATTTGTGCATTGTCCTGCTGATGGATATCTTGGGTCTTTACCATTTTCTTCTGTTACAAACACAATGGTAGTTAAGTATGCAGCCATTCCTGTTCAGATCTCCTTGGGGACCAGCATCAGCCAGAGTTTCTCTAGGGAATCATGGCAGACACTGATGCATCCTTTGTCCTTACTAACAGAACTCCGTGTGTTCTAGGTTGTAATTAAACATCATCACCTTCCCAGACCTCCCTGTAGCTACAGGAAGACACATACCTCAGTTCTGGCCAAAGATAAAAATCTACTGAAGATTCCAAAAAGATTTTGCTTCCCTTGATATAGTGACGGCCCTCCTTCCTCCCCTGCTAGAACGCAGATCTGAGGGCAGGAGACGGGCAGCCATGGTGTGAACATCAGGATAAAACCTCACCAAGGGCGTGGCAAAGTGAAAAAAAAAAACAAAACTTGACTTGTAGAGAACTGTTTATTCAGCTGCTACATTAATCTCTTCCTAACCTTTACCACTACTTTACTTAGGTATCATTCTATAAAGAAATGGAATACATTTCCCCCCAAAATGGTGAGTTAGCCTTGTTGTCTTTTATCATAAAACTTAAAGTGAGATTCTTAAATTAAAAATGTATATAAAGACAAAACTTTTTGTTCTTAAATGTCAGTAGTCAGAATAAGCAAATAAGGAAATGGAACACTTATCTAAACTCTTCCAGTGCTTACTAAGAATGAGATGGTGACAGCGTTAATAGATAATACTCAAAATGCACTTACCACATGCCACGCACTGTTCTAAGAACTTCGCATGTATTCAATCAAGTCTCAGAAGAAGGAAACTATTATCATTATTCCCACATTAGATTAGGAGCCTCCATAGTGAGACATTAAGTAACACCAACATCACCAAGACAGTGAGTGAGAGAGCCAGGATCTGTGAGTTTAGCATTTCAGGGCATGTGTTGGTGTGGCAGGCTTAATAAAAACCCCTCAAAGACACCCACCTGATTCCCGCGAATACATTACTTTATGTGGCAAAAGGGACTTTGCAGGTGGGATTAAGTAAAGGATCCTGTGATGGGGAGATGATACTGTATTAGCTGGTTGGGCCCAATCACCTTTCAGATGACCAAAAGGGGCCCTATAAGAGGAAGATGGAGGGTCAAAGCAGTAGTAGGAGATGTGATGATGGGAACAGAGAGTGGAGGGAAGCAAGGGAGCTGCAGGCCAAGGAATGCAGGCAGCCTGTAGAAGCTGGAAAGGCAAGGAAACAGATTCTCCCCGAGAACCTTCAGAAAGCACCCAGGCCCATCGACACCTTGACCTTGGCTCAGCGAGACTGATCTTAGATGTAAGATTTTTAGGATTGTAAAATAATGTCTGTTGTTTAAACTATTAAGTTTGCAATAATGTTACAGTAGCCCTGGGAAATGAATAGTCGATAACTCTGACCCCCAACCCCACCCTCCTGAGTCCTTGTCCTCCAGGAGCTCGCCCATCTGGAAAGGTAAGCCACCACCTGCTCCTAACCCCAGTGCCACAGGGGCCAAGGAACCCCACAATGAAGTACTGGGGGGTTCCCAGGGGAAAGTGTCTGGTCCATACGCATGGGCCCCTGGCCATCCCAGAAGAAGGCCTTTGTCATCCACAACTGCCTACAAAGCCCAGGGAGATCATGAGAGTCTGGAGCCACTTGCTAATGGTTTTTTTCAGGGAATTCTTCTTCTAATGAACCCGCCCTGATAATGTTTCCACATTTGTGTGAGACAAAACTTGGCAAGGGAAAGGGCAACACCCTCACAGAGCTTCCTTCCTGGAACCCTCTGGTGGCCTGTCTGGATTTACCAGTCCGGCCTTCCTGCCCTTCCCTCCAGTTGGGCCCCCTGCACCTCCAGACTAGTAGTGCTTGACATTTCCTTTCTCCCCAGCCAAAGTCAGGCCCATAAACAGATTGTTCTCAGGTAAGAGACGCAGAGTCATCTTCAATCCCCAGCTCCCCTTTCAAGGAAACGCCTCCCACGTGCACTCGTCTCCACAAGCGTCACAGTCTTCCCCAGTCAGACCAACAAACTGAGATTTGTCGTGTACCTAAATAACAGCAGCATCCAAGCAATCCTTAAAATAAATGGGGGTGCAAAAAGGAACAGACTCCTCTCTTTATATGATGTTCTTTTAAAAGAAGTCCAACCCTTCCTAAAATGCAGAATGTATAAGGCCAAAGTTGTAAGCTACACTATTGGGCAAAATGATTCAGCTTCTGTTGATCTTAATACACGAAACACACAGAATTTGGGAGATGGGAATATCCAGGAATAATTATAGAGAAACGGTATGAGTATTTGTTGTTGTTATTTGGTCTGTGGCTCAGCGGTAAAGAATGTGCCTGCGATACAGAAGATACAGGAGACACAGATTCGATCCCTGGGTCGGGAAGATCCCCTGGAGGAGAGTATGGCAACCCGTTCTAGTATTCTTGCCTGGAGAATCCCATGGACAGAGGAGCCTGGCGGGGCTACCGTCCATGGGGTTGCAAAGAGTTGGACCCGACTGAAGCACGCACAGTCACTCAGTCTTTTTGTGACCCCATGGACTATAGCCCTGCCAGGCTTCCCTGTCCATGGGATTCTCCAGGCAAAAGTACTGGAGTGGGTTGTCATTTCCTTCTCCAGGGGATCGTCTTGACCCAGGGATCAAACTCACATCTTCTGCATTGTCAGGTGGGTTCTTTACTGCTGAACCAGCAGGGAAGCCCAAGGTGAGTATTTATTGAATACTTAATCCTGATTATCGTATCAACCCTACATCAGAGGTACTACTATTAACTCTACTTGATAGATGAGCAAATTGAGGCACAGAGGGTCTAATAACTTGCCCACAACCACAGCCAGTAAGCAGCAGAGGAGAACAAGAGCCCCAGGAGGCAAACGCTAACTTCAACAGGAAGTGTTTGCCGTAACCCACCTGTCACCTGAGTGTCACCTGTCCCCACCCTCACACAACTAGTTAAATGGGATTACAAGGCTAGAGGAGAGTTACCAAGGTCCGTACACTGCACAGCAGGGAAACCCCAACATGGATCACAGAGTCCCAGAGAAGTCCTGTAATCAGGACCTGCCTTCCAACTGCTGGACAGCCTGTTCCTCCCGTCCCAGCAGCTCTGTACCCAGATTGTATTCGACCCTGTAGAGAAGCTGAGGGTGAAGATCTGAAGCTGCAAACCAGGTCCTTCAAGGAGCGAAGGCACCACCTCTGTGAGGCTCTGTTCTCTAATACATAAAAGGTGAAGAGTAATGTTTACAGCACCCAGCACAAGGCCCACTCAACTTGACATGTAAACAGAAGACTGTGGGCCCTGGAATAAAAATAACCCCTCAGATTTACTTACCAAAAATTATCCAGTGTACCAAGATATCATCTCATTTGGGATTAATTTCTTGGTAGGACACGAGAAAAGAATAGAAAGCCCAGAGATAAATCCACGCACATATGGACACCTTATCTTTGACAAAGGAGGCAAGAATATACAATGGATTAAAGACAATCTCTTTAACAAGTGGTGCTGGGAAATCTGGTCAACCACTTGTAAAAGAATGAAACTAGAACACTTTCTAACACCATATACAAAAATAAACTCAAAATGGATTAAAGATCTAAACGTAAGACCAGAAACTATAAAACTCCTAGAGGAGAACATAGGCAAAACACTCTCTGACATACATCACAGCAGGATCCTCTATGACCCACCTCCCAGAATATTGGAAATAAAAGCAAAAATAAACAAATGGGACCTAATTAAACTTAAAAGCTTCTGCACATCAAAGGAAACTATTAGCAAGGTGAAAAGACAGCCTTCAGAATGGGAGAAAATAATAGCAAATGAAGCAACCAACAAACAACTAATCTCAAAAATATACAAGCAACTCCTCCAGCTCAACTCCAGAAAAATAAATGACCCAATCAAAAAATGGGCCAAAGATCTAAATAGACATTTCTCCAAAGAAGACATACAGATGGCTAACAAACACATGAAAAGATGCTCAACATCACTCATTATCAGAGAAATGCAAATCAAAACCACTATGAGATACCATTTCACACCAGTCAGAATGGCTGCGATCCAAAAGTCTACAAATAATAAATGCTGGAGAGGGTGTGGAGAAAAGGGAACCCTCTTACACTGTTGGTGGGAATGCAAACTAGTACAGCCACTATGGAGAACAGTGTGGAGATTCCTTAAAAAACTGGAAATAGAACTGCCTTATGATCCAGCAATCCCACTGCTGGGCATACACACTGAGGAAACCAGAAGGGAAAGAGACACGTGTACCCCAATGTTCATCGCAGCACTGTTTATAATAGCCAGGACATGGAAGCAACCTAGATGTCCATCAGCAGATGAATGGATAAGAAAGCTGTGGTACATATACACAATGGAGTATTACTCAGCCATTAAAAAGAATACATTTGAATCAGTTCTAATGAGGTGGATGAAACTGGAGCCTATTATACAGAGTGAAGTAAGCCAGAAGGACAAACACCAATACAGTATACTAACGCATATATATGGAATTTAGAAAAAAAAAACACACACACATTTATTTGCTGATAGTTCCAGAGGTCAGAAATCCAAGATCACCTTTTCTGGGATAAAGTCAGGCATCAGCAGAGCAGTGTTTCTTCTGGAGGAGCCAGGAAGGAATCCATTTCTTTGCCTCCTCCAGCTTCTGGAAGACACCTGCACTCCTGGGCTCATGGTCCCTTCTTGCATCTTCAAAACCTCCTGACTCTTCTTCCCTGTCCTCCATGTTGAGGATGCTTGTGACTACCTTGGGCCCACCTCGATGATTCAGGATGAATATGCAGATCCTTCACATCTCTCAAGTCCCTTTTGCCACGTAACCCCCAGTTCCAGGGATCAGGACGTGGACATCATCAGGTGTCCCCTAGTTTGCCTGTTGCACTCTTCAACTAGTTCATAAATTCTGTGTCAGCAGGGACCTTTCATCATTGCCAAGTACAGTATCTGGCCCATTGTTGGAGACAGAGAGAGAGAGAGAGAGAGAGAGTGTGTGAATGAATAAAAAAAAAAAAAGAAACACGGGTCAGGAGAGATGGATGCACAACATACAGCCCTCAAACCAATAAATAACTCACCTGGAATACTGTGCATGCATGAGGGCCCATCACCCCAGTGACTGTAAATAAAGTCATCCCCAGCACCTGGTGCACAGTTGGTGCTTAATAAATGTCGAATGAACCATGAATGCACAGGAACCATTTTTAAAAGGATCTGCCACTTTCCCAGCTTCCTTGAGCCACACAGAGCACGTGTATATATAGAAACCACACCAGCCGCACATTCAAGTAACGTGAGAGCAAATCATGAAGAAGCCAGCTATGTCCACCTGCCAGGGGAGCTCCCAGCTGTTGGTGTCAAGGACCGGCATGAAGTGACATGGAACCTCCACACTGATGAGACAGATTGTAGTTGTTTTTAAACAAACCATCACAGTGGCTCGGGGCTTCCCTCGAAGAAACCCCACACCTTGGGCCAAGAAACAAGGAGCTCGGTAGGCAGAGCTGCAGCCTCCAGGCTCCACTGTCACAGACATCTTCCAGGCCATCTGCAAACAGCTCTCAGGAGCCCACAGCCTAACAGGCGGCATCCGGAGATGATCAGATTTCTATCAGTACCGACACATGGCACTTCTCTCTGGCGCCCATTCAAGATGCCACTCCTCCCCTCAAGGGCTGCTAATACTTCCTGAACAATCAAGCCTTTAAGGATATGGCCCTGTATCAGTGGTACACACCACCTCGCCAGTGTTCTGCCTGCCACTGACAAACCCCCCGACATGGTCTCGATTTCCCTGTGCCCCCTTCCTCTCAAAGATGGGCCCACACACCCATCTCCATTCCAGGCAATTAAGCAACACTGCCCCCAGACTCTCAACACCACAACAATCTTCCTCCTGACCTTCAGAGAACAACCCTCCCTGGGTGATTTTTCCTTCAGCTTTATGGCATCAACTTGTTTCAGACTCTACGTTCAAAACCACTGGCCTAACATCCTGGTGATTCCATGTATACTAAGAAGTCAGGATGTGATTCCTGCTGTGGAGGGAACACAGGGAATGCTGGCACCAGTCATGCTGTGTTTCTTGATCTGGGTGCTGCTGACTGCAAAGGCATGTTCAATACATGAGAGCCACATGGGTTATCTGTAGCCTTCTCTGCATGTACCGGATTCATCTATAGAAGGTTCACAAATAAAACTGCTGATTTACATGAATTCTCAGTGTGTTCTAGAACTTTAGGGGCTGGAGCTGGGGGTCAATTACACCATATTTCATCCTCATAAGTCACAGGGTTTCTCAACAGCCTGAAAAACCAGTTGTTCCTGTGGTTGAGACCCACAGATCACACTGGGTTCAGAAACTTCCAAAAGCCCAGAAGGAAAGGCAGCCACAGACATGCTGCCATGGCACGTGGCTCCTGCGGCTGCTGAGCCAGAACCGATTTTGTCTGCTCCATGATGGGGCTTGCACAGTGACCACTTGGCCTTCTAGAAGAAAACAGCCAGCCAGCATGGTTTTCTGCAGAACGTCCTATTTGTAAAATCATGGGTGCTCACAGGGGATGGATGCTCTGACTGTAACACGCATTGTTCTCTGAGAACAGAGGCCATGCCGGCAGCGCCTGCCCCAACCCTTCACAATCACCTCCCCCTCTCAGCCTCTTCCAAGCTGGCCAGGGATGGGTGTGTTCCGGGAACTCACTGCTCATGAGTCACCCTCCCAGGGCCCGACGGCTGCTCCTGGATCCTGATCAATTTCCTTCAAGAGACTGGCTTGGGTGTTTGGGGTTCACACTGCAATAACTTGCAAAAATAAAATGTCTTTTTCATGAGCAGACTGAGCAGCACATGAATGAATACATGAGCCTCAAGACTTCCCCTCCCCTCCTGTGTAACAGGAAACACTCGTTTCTGAGTCCCTTGGTCAGACAGTCGTTTGGTCACTTAGCATTTAGCAACGGTGAATTTCCCATCACTTTATTCCAGCAGGGCTGCTCTGCTGGGCAGCTGGGGTGGGACGCCACGGTCCAGGGGCAGCCTGGTCTTTGCTGGCCAGAGGACAAGGCAAAATTGGCCTGAGACCTGGGGGCTTATCCTAGCCTAGCTTTGTGCAGGCTGAGATCTCCAAAATATTTTACACTGCATAGATTCTTGGGCAGAAAAGTCTCTGTTGAGCTATACTGGATGTACTTTCTGAGAACAGATCAAACTTCAGTAAAATTAAACCTGTGCACTTTGCAGGATGATGAACCTGAGGAGGCCGCCCTGCCAAGAACAGCCCGTTCTGGGAATGCATGAGTGCCAAGCGAGCCGGGGAGAGGGTTCATGCTTCCTGGGGCGCCTTCTCCCTGAGGTTCCTCCGCTAGCTCCTCAGTTGAGCCTGGATGATGCTGACACCTGTGTTAAAACTTCACTCGATGGCCCTCTTGGAAGCCAACCAGAAACAGACTCCAGACAGCACTGGGAGAAAAAGGCCTGTGATGGGGACCCCAGAGATCTGGATTCAAATCCAGCTCTGGGACCATGGACGAGTCACTTCTCTCTGGACGTGGGCTTCCTCCTCTGTAAACCCCTCAAAGACATCAGCACAGCATCTCTCAAGTCCCCTGAGTGCTGGTGGCTTTTCAATTCCAGCCCACCAGACTTGTTTAATTTTTTTTTCTAATTAATTGCCAGCGTTTCAAAATCTGGAGGGCTCTTGAGACTTTAGAGATTTTACTTTAAAATCCCAAATTCTGGATTCTCTTGGGATATCAGCAGACCTGGCCACAGTGGACCCACATTACCCACAGGAGGCAGAAACTAGGAAACAGAAAGAGTTCCCAGAAAAGGGAATGAACCACCCCAAGCTGATGCCCTGTGAGCATCTAAGTTGAGGACTCCAGTTCATAAGTCTGCCTTATTTTGTTCCTTTAACATATTGCTCAACTTTTTCGTTTTTCACTTCAACTGGAACACTCATGAATAAGCTTTGTAGTCAAAATACTTCACAAGAACCAGTACAAACAATCTATTACATGGGGCTCCATAAAGCAGGGGACATATATCCCAGCCTGCCAGCAATTCTAACACTGTCTGTCCAGGGACCCAGGGCGGTTTAAAAGTCCTCTCTGACTCTCTGACCTCCATGGGCTGTCTCCTCAACCCTCTGCCCCTCAGCCAGGGACATATGTTTGGGAGCCAGGACAGTGAGGTCAGAGGTGGGCGGGTTTCTGAGAAGGTGGGGGCCACATCTGCATTTTGTCATCCTTCTGGACAGACCAGCATCTGCAACGCTGCCTGTGGGCCTGCCAAGTCGCTGGTGGGGATGAAGCAACAAGTGAGTCGCGCTGCAGGCAGACGCGAGGAAAAGGCACAGAGAAGAGAGACGCAGGTGCGTCGGGGATGAGAGGCTGGGGTCAGGAAGATGGGGCCCGGACCCACGTCTCTAAAGGAAACACACAAGCCAGGAAACCCAGTTCTCAGGGCAGCCACACCTCATTGGTAATAATGATGTAATGACAGCAACAGTGAAAGGATTGTCAGCAGCAGGACAGCTAACACTCAGCGAGCTCTTACTCTGTCGGGCGCTGGGGTTATCATCATTATCCCCACTTTAGAGATGACGAAACTGAGGCCCAGCAAGGTCACAGACTTGCGCAGGATCACGGGGCAACAGGTGGTGGAGCGGGAACCTGACCTCAGGCAGCTGCTTCCTGAATCCCGGGGCTCTGCGCTGCCTCGTGCATTGTGCCTCTCGTGTTCAGGATTCAGTGACTAAAAATCACAGTGCAATCTATCTGCACGTGTGCTCCTCACTGTGAAATAATGATGCTATTTACACTGACATCTAAATGCACAGATCACTCTGCACATAGGAACCGTGCACGCTCCTCTCTATGCATGGCGTGGAGGACATTTAAAATGAACTCTGACCATTTGCAACCTGCACCTTACTCGCCAGCTTTAGGTGTACAAGTCACTGCATGTGTCTCTGGCCTTGTTCACAGTGAAGTGTCTGCCCCTTCAGAGACCTGACTCCCAGCACCCCAGTCACCCAGAACAAAGGTGCCCAGTGTTTGTGAAAAAGCCTAATTAATGGGGGGTGGGGGCGGTTCTCTTGAAAGATAGTAACGGGGCTGTTTGACAAAATATATTGATACTGTGCTCCAAGGAAGAGATGTTTGGACCCTCACTCACTGTCTGTCAGTCTTACTTTCACAGACATCATTAAACTTAGGAAGAACAGATTAGAAGCAGCAAAACCTAAAGAGTGGAATGAGAAAAAGAAGAAGGTGGTAACAGGTGATATAGATTTCCAGAAAGGAGACCAAAAGGAAATTGCAGGATGTGGCACCAGGGAAAAGGTCTCAGCCCCACCCCCTGGTTAAAGGCACAGGGCGGTGTGCAGGGCTCTGTGATGAAGCTCTAAGTCGGCAACATGGAAAGTCTGAGGGGGAAGGTGAAACCGGGGCGGGCATCCCATTTCATAAAGCAGGGAGGCATGAAGCCTCATAAAGAAACACTTACTGGCATCGTCAATGAAAACAAAAACATTTTAGGAATAGGTTGTAAAGTTCAACCACCTGGAACTGATGTGAACATGTTGGGTCTAAGCACATGATCTTGAACAAAGAATCTCATGGTTTTCTGCTCTAACAGGGAACTCCCTGGAGATTGCTCCTTCAGACACACTGCTGACAGTGTTTCAAGTTTGACACTGAGTCGCTCTCCATCCCATCTACCTGCAGGCAAGTCTATGCCTCCTCCTCTGCCCCCCTGAGAGGACACATGGCATTGTGTGGAGACACTACTGGTTGTCACAGCTTGGAGGGGGAAGTGCTGCTGGCATCTAGTGGGCAGAGGTGATAGACAATGCTGAACACCCCACTGCGCACAGGACAATCCTTAACAACCAGGAATGACCCTGGCCAAAATGTTGTAGCGCCGAGGCTGAGAAACCTGGATCTAAACCAAGGCAAAGGTGGCAGGTGCCCCGTCACTGTCATGTGACTGCAGACTTTCGTGTCTTCACCTGCACTCGGGGATAATCACTCCCAAACCCTATTGGGCTCTATTGGGAATCAGGTTTTCAAAGTGCTTTGTTAATCACACGTCTCCCTCCACCGTCATCTCTCCCATTGCCTGCAGAGCCTCTGACTTGACTGAGGGAAGAGAGAAGAGTGGGATCTGGTTAGGTGGGAGGAGTCTGCACAGACTGGTCCTGGGTCCTGTGTAGCACCCACTGAGCACGAGGATTCCCTCATGGAGCGCCCGTGAGGCACGATGCATCCTGAGAGAACCTGATGGCCTGAACAGCCCCGCTCCCCTTCAAGGGGAGCCAGGAAGAGTGTGGTTGATTATGGGCTGGGGTCTATAGGGCAGGGCCTCAGCTCCACGACCTGCCTCACAAGCCAGGAACCACACTCCTCCAACACAACACAACACAACAATAACAGCAACAATAATGATGAAGATGATGCTTAAAATTGATACTGCTCAAGAACTAAGCCCTGTTCGTGGATTATCTCATTTAATCCTCACAACCACCACGGGAGGGGGGTAGGGTGACTACCTTCACTTTACAGGTGAACTACAATCATTTGTCCAAGGCCTCACAGATCAAAACAAACTGGCCTCCACACCCAGGACTCAGATAGCACAGTCCACAGCCTTAATGGCACCATCCTCCAAAACTATACCACTTGCATCACCACCTGGATTTCCATTCTAGAAGAAAGCTGGAAACTCGGCGGCACAGACAGCACAATTTCAACTACAATAATCAATGTGTGTGTACATGCATGCCAAGGCAAGGAGGAAATTTCCTGCAGTATTGACTGATTAAACAGTATTTACTGATGAGTAGTAGAATTACAAGTGATTTTTAAATTTCCTCTTTATATTTTTCTAGAATCCTCAAAAATTTTAGCAATAAATAAAAAGTAATAGCTAGTAATAAAATAAAAATAAACTTATAAAAGCAGAATGCTATAAAATTTGTTTTTAATTTTTTAAACATCAATTTCTTGCAAAAATTTATCAGAAAACCTGAAATTACTGTCTAGACCAGAGGCTGGCAAACTGTAGTCCAAGGGCCAACTCCAGCCCTCTGTTTGTATAAATAAAGTTTTATTGGTACTTAAAGATTTAAATGGCCTTCCCTGATGGCTCAGATGGTAAAGCGTCTGCCTACAACGCAGGAGACCCGGCTTCGATCCCTGGGTCATGAAGATCCCCTGGAGAAGGAAATGGCAACCCACTCCAGTATTCTGGCCTGGAAAATCCCATGCATGGAGGAGCTTAGTTGGCTACTGTCCATGGGGTCACAAAGAGTTGGACACGACTGAGCGACTTCACTATCTATCTACTATCACTAAAGATTTAAATGCAAGATATGACACCATAAATCTCCTAGAAGAGAACTTAGGCAAGACATTCTCTGACATAAATTTTCTTAGATTAGTCTCTGAAGGCAAAAGAAATAAAAGCAAAAATAAACAAATAGGGCCTAATCAAACTTAAAAGCTTTTTCACAGCAAAGGAAACCATCAACAAAATACAAAGACAACTTACAGAATGGGAGAAAAGATTTTCAAATGATGCACCCAGCAAGGGCTTACTTTCCAAACTATATAAACAGCTCATACAACTCAATATCAACACAAAAAAACAAACAACCCAATCAAACAATGGGCAGAAGACCAAAGCAGACATTTCTCCAAAGACCTATAGCTGGTCAACAGGCACATGAAAAGATACTCACATCACTAATCACTAGAGAAATGAAAATCAAAACCATAATGAGGTATCACCTCACATTTCACATAGGTCAGAATTGCCATCATCAAAAAGGCTATGAATACTAAACGCCAGAGAGGATGTGAAGAAAAGGGAAACCTCCTACACTGTTGGCAGGAATGTAAGTTGGTGCAGCCACTATGGAGAACAGTATGAAGGTTCCTTAAAAAACTAAAAACAGACTTACCATATGATCCAACAATCCCACTCGTGTGCACATATCCACAAAAGATGATAACTCTAATTGGAAAAGATATATGTACCCCAATGTTCAGAGCAGCACTACTTGCAATAGGCAAGATATGGAAGCAACTTAAGTGCCCACAGACAGATGAATGCACAAAGAAGTAGTACAATGGAATGTTCATTGTTCAATGTTCATTCAGCCACAAAAAAAAAAAAGAATGAAACAATGCCATTTGCAACAACATGGATGGACCTAGAGATTACCACAGTAAGTGAGGCAAGTCAGACAAAAATATTACTTACTTGTGGAATCTAAAAAAAAAAAAAGAAAATGATACAAATGAACTTACTTACAAAACAGAAACAGACTAACAGACATAGAAAAAAAAAAACTTACTGTGACCAAAGGGGAAAGGAGGGAGGGATAAACTAGGAGTTTGGGAAGGACATACTCCGTAGCACAGGGAACTATATTCCTATTTTGTAATAACCTGTAATGGAAAAGAATACACACACACACACACACGCACACACAACTGATCACCTTGCTGTACACCTGAAACTAACACATTGGAAATCAACTATACTTCAATTTTTTTTAATTAGTAAAATAAAATTTCATCAGAACACAGCCATGTTCATCACTTACGTAAATGTCTAACGCCCACTCTTATACACCTGCAAGTTGAGCAGCATGCAGACACGTGGGAACACCACACCCTGCTTTCAATGCAGCCTAGAGATGGACCTCTTACTTTCCCACCTCTAAATTTCTCCTCACAATGTGTGTCTTTTTTGTTCCAGCCCTCAATGGATGAATCAGGAAGCTCATGAAACTACAGCCCCTCCTTAGAGAGGTAGCCATATGATTTCGTATTTTTATAAAATGTGGAAAAGGTATTTTAATAAAATTTGGAAAGGGATATTTTTGAAATCTTTTTCTTTTTCTAATTTGAAGCCCCCACAAATTATACACGTTTTCAGATTCTTCAAAACTGGATCTGCCCCTACATAATGCCCAGACATTTCCCCACCTAGTTCTATGTTCAAGACCACATCACATTCAGCGGCAAGAAGGGTATTGTCCCACCAACCCCTAAGCAACTCTAGCCATGACGAGCAGTTTGATTTCCAATCCCCAGATGGCAACTCTGGTGGACCGAGGAGCTGCCCTTCCAGAGACACCCAGGATCCACCAGGAAGCTCATGGAGCCGACCAGTCCTGAGAGGAGCCTGAGGGCACCCGCGTCCACAGAAAGGAAAGAGGAACGCCTGCTCACACACGCTGTCCTTCAGTCATTCCTTAGGTCCACTGAAATCTCACCATCCAATGATATTTACGTATTTTCATGACACACGTAATCTGTACTCTCCAATTACAGAGCCTCTGTAATCAGAGCACTTCCAAATAAGTGGCAGGTGGATGATCTAAAACTGCTTTCTAAAAAAGCAACGTGGCTTGGAAGAATAAGAAAGGGGGGATCAAATCACACAGTGTGCGTGCAAACAGTGGACAACTGTCTATTTAAAAGAACTCTCCAACGCACAGCACAGCCGTTACGGTGGGGCATTTACATCAGTCAGGAGCCTCCGGAGTCCAGTTGTCCAATCAAATGCCTCCCCCCACCAAAGGTCAGGTGGAGAGTGTCCCTCCCTGGTCTATTCTTATCCCCCTCTCCCTGGTGTGGGGGAGGGGGCATCTCTGTGGAGTGCAGCTGGCGGTCTTGATAAGCAGGTGTCAGGGAGTTGAACATGACCTTGCTCATCAGCTGGTGGGAACCAGGCAGACAAGGGAGTCTCTGTATCGCTGTCCACAGGGTCCCAGCCCCAGAAACAAGACACAGTGAGGCCTAGGCGGGAGGGAGGGAGGAAGGGAGGGAAGCTTTTACACACCCCGCCCCCGACCTGCTCCCCCCACCACTACTTCATACACCGGGGGGAAGTCACCAGACAAAAGGAAATCCACATCATTTCACTCGGGAGAGGAAAAATTTCCACCGAGAGGAAAAGAAAAATCTGACCATAAAGATGTGTTGAAGTGTTTCCCAAACAGCAGAGTAGGCAAAGATAAACTGAGGAGATGGGTTTTGAGGAAAATCAAGAGGAAAGTCAACATTGTCTGTGGAGCTGGCAAAATCAATCAGGAAAACTGTTGGCAGAGGTGGGAGGAGATGAATGTACGTTCACCTAGCTGATTCCATCGTACAGACAGCCAGGGCTGTGTCAATGGCTGTTACTGTACCAGCCCCTGGAAGGGGTCCAACATGCAGGACCCGCTCTGAATGTCCACTAACCCAGTTTCTAATTAAATGTGGGTTAACTGGCACTGCTCCTTACAGCTCAAGGGACCAATTCAGAGCCGAAAGGAGCATTTTTCAAACTAAAAAGGCCAAGCCAGCACCTTTTATTTTCTCACATCCTTTCAGTTGCTCAACGTGACCCACTGCTGGCTGCACAGAGTCCTCAGTCCTTGGAGAAATCAAGGGGGCCCACCCCGGCCCCCTCAGCTGCCGCTGTGCAGTGACCGAACCACCGACTTGGCAAACGTGAACTTGAACTCCACTCCACTTTTCCCATGCTGTGGTCGCCGCTGACCCCGGAATGAGTCACCCGTGAAAGCCACCCATTGTCCCCAACAAAAGAAACACTCAATCCCAGAGAGTGGCGCATTCACACTTCTCCAAGAGCCAATCTCCTCCTGTGGTCTCTGGAGGATGCTGCTGCCCGAGCAGTCTTTTCTTCCAAAATCAGCTGCCAACGCAAACGTGAGAGAGACGGGCATGGGAGACAACTTTCAGAAGCACCAGGACAAAGAGAGTATGAACTCTGAAACTCAAGGCAAACTTCCATTGAGACATTTAAAGGTACAGAGAAATACCGGCCAATATGCTGGCAATAAAAACACCACAGTTATTGTACATGAACTAAGACCCTGGGCTAAGGAAGTATGTTACACACCTCATCTCACTTAATCCTCGGAACTGCCCTAGAAGGTTGGCCCCACGATTAGCCTCATTTTACATTCCAGGAAACTCCAGCACAGGGAGGTTAAGTGATCAATCCAAGGTTACATGGTGGCAGTCAGGCTGGGAACCAAGGCAGTTCATCTCCAGAGCGTGTGTGTTTCAATACCGTGCTATCATGAATTACTAAACTAATTTAGAATTGTGAGCTTCAAGTTATGCTAAAGTGTTCACATTTGGGGGAGGTTGTGATTTTTTCAACTCACTTTTATGTCACTTCTCACTCTCCTCCCAAGAAATGCCATAACCTGGCTTTTCAGATATAAAAACTGCTGGTATCAGTCAGTGTGCTGAGCATCAGTTATATATCATCACATTTAATCCTCAGAACCAGTCTATGAGGCTGGCATTAATATTATCCCCTTCAGAGATAGAGACACTGAGGTTCAGGGAGGTCACATCCTTGCCCAGAGTCATAACACAGAGCAGGAATTTGAATCCAAAATGTCAGATTTCAGTGCCTACATTCTATTATATATGCCATCTCTCACAGAATGTCAAGATTTCCCAGAAAAAAAATATCAAGAGTGTCATGAAATGAAGGGTGAGAATGACCAAATTCAACAACCAAGCCCCCTGGACTCAGTGAATGGGAGAGACGGCAGCGGGAGGCTGAATTGTAGCTGAGGACCATCCACCCAGCCTCCGCCCTGCACCACCAGGACCTTCGGCAAATCCCTGCTCTCTCCAAGCCTCAGTTTCCTAGTCTGTGCAGGAAGAGCAGAAACGGCAAGGGGCCCTGCCAGCCCAGGATTAGACAGGGCACGTGGTCACCTGCAGCAGGGAGGGCTAGAGGGGTGGCTGTCTCCCCTCCCTGGCGGGTAACTTCCCTGCTCCTGGCACTAACCTCCAGGGGCAGCTTTGTAACTCTCCCTGGACTCAGGTCCGTGCCCTGAGCAGAGTTCCCAGGTACAGCCCGAGGCCAGGCAGTAGGAAGGAGCCCACAGTTCCTCTGGGAGGAAGGAGGAGAAAGCTGAGAGAGGAAGAAGCTGGGGTGGGACAGTAAATTGAATGAGTGCTGGACCTCCATCCACGGCGTAAAAACATGTAGAAACCCCTGAGCTCTGCCTGTAAGCCGGCACATACATCGCATATATATTTAGAACTCAATAAACGTTAAAAAAATAAATAAGTAGAGTATGTGAAGATATGGCAAATCAGACGAGGCAAGAAGAGTCCATCAAATTAAAACTTTGCTACTATAAACGCTCCAAAAAATATTTATCCCACCAAAAATATCCCTTTAAAAGTATCTACCTTCTAAGTTCTTTGCTGCTGCTGCTAAGTCGCTTCAGTCGTGTCCGACTCTGTGCGACCCCATAGACAGCAGCCCACCAGGCTCCCCCGTCCCTGGGATTCTCCAGGCAAGAACACTGGAGTGGGTTGCCATTTCCTTCTCCAATGCATGAAAGTGAAAAGTGAAAGTGAAGTCGCTTAGTCATGTCCGACCCTCAGAGACCCCAAAGGCAACAAAAGAACAATGAAGATGACCCCTGTGTTTTTCTGTGGGGTTGGGGGCAAGGGTGAGGGCAATCCTTTACTGGACAACCAACTTGCAAGGTGCCCATCTGACGCTTTGACTCTCCACTCTATTTCTATGTATCATTCAGTGGAGCAAGTAAGTCCTCGAACTTCAGGTAAGACCTTAGAATCCTGATTTGGTCACTGACTGGCTGGGCCTCAGGTTGGGTGAGGAATCCCAGTGCCTGGCAGCTTCCCCTCCCACTTGTGAGAAAGGACAGTGAGGACGCAGAAGAAAGGGCATCACTGGCCTGGGAGTTGTGAACATGAGGTGTTTCTGCTACCCAGCAACTGATTCCCTGCCCGTGGGTAATAGCACTTGGCCTTTCCAATGGGGAAACCACCCCTCCCCACTCTGAGTTAATGGGTCCAAGTGAGGCTGACCCTATCCCCCCACCCGCATGGTCAGGAAGAAAGCATGGACAAGCTGAACAAATACGAGTCTACTTGGGCAGTCCTGTTAGAACAAGTAGGAATGATAAACTCTCACTCCACCACTGTGGGAGAATGTCAGCCTGGAGCTTCTGGGAGGTACCCTGTGGAAGAAGGCTTCCTGGGAATAAGGCCAATACAGAATAAAGGCAGAGCCAAGAGAAGAAGAAAAAGGGACTGAGACCTAAGAACACTGAACCCTGCGTCCAGCCATGCCTGAAGCCATATACTCCTGGCCCTTCCAATCATATGATCATTGCAGTCCCTATGATGCTTACTCCAGACCGAACTGGGCTTCTGTCACTTGCAATAACAACAAACCTTGACTAACGGGACCAACTGCACAGAATCACAAGACCTCCACGTTATTAACACAAGAAGGCACTGGAGGCCACCCAGCCGTATTGTGCACACATCAAGCATTCAACAATGGTACGTTGGCCAGTGAATATTTGCTCATGACTCTAGCTCCAACTTCTCAAACTGAAATCAAGCTAGTCTGACAGCATTACTCTAAGCCACAAGATCAACTAACCGCATCTTCATGGAACAGTATTTTAAATGATGGTAACTTAAAATGCTTTTTAATGAAAAGAAACGTGGTTCATACAGGAATGCAAAGATCGGTCAATATTAGGGAATAAATCAATGTAATTCATCTCATTACCAGAGTCAAAAGAAAAAAAATGTCTTCTTAAATGCCAATCTTGTTAAATTTCAACATTTATTCCTGACTTTTAAGGGGGAAAATAACCTCTTAACAAAATAGGAAAAGAGGGGAATTTCCTCAAGAGCTCCACAGGTCAAACCAAAAGCCAACATTACATTTTGAGGGAAGGGTTAGAGCTCCGCCACTGAAGTATAAGGTAAGAAGGACCTGAGATTTCACCACTGTTTAACATTACTCAGGAAGCACTTGCTAACGTAGTCAGACAATCAAAAAAAATTACCAATTTGAAAGGAAGAGGAAGCAAAATTCTATTGAGTTACAGACAACGTGATTATATGCCTGGAAAAACTCCTCCCAATAATAACAGCAAAAAAAATAAATTACATAAGATCTAAAGCCTATTAAAAAACCTATTAAAAACTATTAAAACCTATAAAAAACTATTTTAAAACTAGGACTATTTCATATTAGTCAACAGTAATAAAAGATGTTATTAATCAACAGCTTTCCTACATACCAAAAAAAAAAAAAATCCATGAATATATGATGGTGACCTGGCCAAAGTAAATGATTATTCTAACAAAGATTCCTTCTTCTGTGCTATCGTAGTCCCCCTTCTCTGTTTGTGTGGATTTTGGTGGAATGTCTGAAATACACAGACAGCCCTAACCAAACCAGGACCTTGTCAAAAAGATGCTTATCTTACTTTGGCTCAACGATCTCTGGTGACTGGGAACCCATCTCCTGAGACGGCCTACTCGTCACCTAGCCAAGCCTAGTGGGTCCCTCTCCCATCCAGCACAGAGCAAGGAGACCCATGCTTCAAGATGTGACCTCACAGTGACAAGGCCGGTCACACTGACCAGCACACATTCACTGGTACTGACCTGCATGCTGTTCCTCACAAAGCTCAGCCCCTGTCCTGCCCTTGGGCCTCTGCATGCTTCTCTTCCGCCTGCCGAGAGTTTCCCTAAAGAGGCTATGGGGCTTGCTGTCTCAACACTCAGGTCTGTGCTAAAATGATATGCTCTGAAAAAAATCCCTCCCAGTTTCCCTGTCTAAAATTTCGTCTTATTCTCTATCCCTTTATTTAACTTTATTTTTCCTCACAGAATACGTCATCAGCTAATGTTGCTTCACACTTGTCAGTTTATAATCTGTTTATACAGACTTTCTCTCCAAAAGGTAAACTCCATCAGGACAAGGATCACGACGTCTGCTTCGTTCACTGCTGTCTCCCACACCCTTAACACCCCCTTCTCAGACACAGAAGGGGTTCAATTAAAAAATGTTGGTTTTATGGACAGATGGATGGATGGATAGAAAAACAGATTCTTTAAGTTCTCGGATCCAATCCCAACCCTCAGTTCAGTTCAGTCGCTCAGTCACGTCCAACTCTTTGCGACCCCGTGAACCACAGCACGCCTGGCCTCCCTGTCCATCACCAACTCCCGGAGTCCACCCAAACCCATGTCCATTGAGTCAGTGATGCCATCCAGCCATCTCATCCTCTGTTGTCTCCTTCTCCTCCTGCCCCCAATCCCTCCCAGCATCGGGGTCTTTTCAAATGAGTCGGCTCTTCACATCAGGTGGCCAAAGTACTGGAGTTTCAGCTTCAGCATCAGTCCATTCAATGAATATTCAGGACTGATTTCCTTTAGGATAGACTGATTGGATCGTCTTGCAGTCCAAGGGACTCTCAAGAGTCTTCTCCAACACCACAGTTCAAAAGCATCATTTCTTTAGTGCTCAGCTTTCTTTATAGTCCAACTCTCACATCCATACATGACTACTAGAAAAACCATAGCTTTGACTAGACAGACCTTTGTAGGCAAAGTAATGTCTCTGCTTTTTAATATGCTATCTAGGTTGGTCATAGTTTACTTCCAAGGAGCAAGAATCTTTTAATTTCATGGCTGCAGTCACCATCTGCAATGATTTTTGGAGCCCAAGAAAATAAAGTCTCACTGTTTCCATTGTTTCCCCATTGTTTCTATTTGCCATGAAGTGATAGGACCAGATGCCATGGTCTTAGTTTTCTGAATGTTGAGTTTTAAGCCAACTTTTTCACGCTCCCCTTGCACTTTCATCAAGAAAGTTCTTCGCTTTCTGCCATAAGGGTGGTGTCATCTGTGTATATGAGGTTATTGATATTTCTACTGGCAATCTTGATTCTAGCTTGTGTTTCATCCAGCCCAGCATTTCACATGATGTACTCTGCATATAAGTTAAATAAGCAGGGTGACAATATACAGCCTTGACGTACTCCTTTTCGGATTTGGAACCAGCCTGTTTTTCCATGTCCAGTTCTAACTGTTGCTTCCTGACCTGTATACAGATTTCTCAGGAGGCAGGTCAGGTGGTCTGGTATTTCCATCTCTTTAAGGATTTTCCCAACCCTATAAACTGAATATTTTTTTTTAACACCAAAAACATTTTGTATTGGGGGTACACCAATTAACAATGTTGTGATAGTTTCAGGTGGACAGTGAGGGGACTTAGCCATACATATACATGTATCCATTGTCCCCCAAACCCGTCCCATCCAGGCTGGCACATAACATTGAGTAGAGTTACATGTGCTATACAATAGGTTTTTGTTGGTTATCCATTTTAAATATAGCAGTGTGTACATGACCTTCCCAAAGGATTTTGTGCTCAGATTCTCAGTCGTGTTTGACTCTTTGTGACCCTATGGACTGTAGGTCCCCGAGGTCCCACCAGATTCCTCTGTCCATGGGATTCTCCCAGCACATATACTAGAGTGGGTTGCCATTTCCTCCTTGAGGGGATCTTCCCAACCCAGGGATCAAATCCGCGTCTCTTATGTCTCCTGTGTTGGCAGGTGGATTCTTCACTACTAGCACCACGATTAAAGAGGACTAAAGGGACATAAGAACAAAATGCAGTGCTTCAGCCAGGAATGCTCTCTGGATGTGGGGTGGGAAGGAGGAGAAATGGAATGAGCTATAAAAAATGTTTTGAAAAAGCTAAGGAAATTTGAATATGGTCTGGATATTTAAAGATGTTATATGCTATGCTATGCTAAGTCACTTCAGTCGTGTCCAACTCTGTGCGATCCCATAGACGGCAGCCCAACGGGCTCCCCCGTCCCTGGGATTCTCCAGGCAAGAACTCTGGAGTGGGTTGCCATTTCCTTCTCCAATGCATGAAAGTGAAAAGTGAAAGTGAAGTCGCTCAGTCGTGTCCGACCCTCAGAGACCCCATGGACTGCAGCCCTCCAGGCTCCTCCATCCATGGGATTTTCCAGGCAAGAGTACTGGAGTAGGGTGCCATTGCCTTCTCCGAAGATGTTATAGGCCTCAGGTAAATAAAAGGAGACTTGAATAATCAAAGAAGTAAAATTAATACTGAACACAGATTTTTAAAAAAAGAGAGAGAGAGATGTCTTTGGAAGGATAAGAGAAGTACCAAGTTCATTTCTGAATGGTAATAGTGACATCTGACTTGTGTTCCCTAAATCCACTCCCACCTCTTCCCTCAATCATAAAATGGTTCTGTGCACAAGGCTTCTGAAGATGAACCTCCTTGAAGAAAGTGTATCAGCTTTTAAAAAAAATTTTCTGAAATACAGCTGATAAAAGCCAATGTCTCTTTATGACATGGTGCTGCTGCTGCTAAGTCGCTTCAGTCGTGTCTGCCTCTGTGCGACCCCAGAGACGGCAGCCCATCAGGCTCCCCTGTTCCTGGGATTCTCCAGGCAAGAACACTGGAGTGGGTTGCCATTTCCTTCTCCAATGCATGAAAGTGAAAGTGAAGTCGCTCAGTCGTGTCCAACTCCTAGAGACCCCATGGACTGCAGCCCACCAGGCTCCTCCGTCCATGGGATTTGCCAGGCAAGAGTACTGGAGTGGGGTGCCATTGCCTTCTCCGATGACATGGTGCTAAAGGAGGGCAAAGGTGTTCCGGCTCACCTGGAGGTGAAAGGTTGCCTAGGTTGGGTTCTCTACCTCGTGCTGGACAGCACTACCCTTTCCACTGAAAGGACAAGGACATCCTAGACTCACATTTGCCTAAATGACAAAACCACATGAACAGAAGATGGGACGCAGATCATCTGTCTTGTGTTTCTACACACTTCACTAGATGCATTTATGAAGTACTGCCGGCCTTTGGATCTCCTGCCATTCGTAAACACCCATGAATAGATTCCACTTACTGGAATTTATATACTTCCTTGGATTTCAAGTTGGTATTCGAAATAGAATTTATTTTCTTGTTTGCAATGTTAATGTAACCTCATGATAGAATTTTTTAAACTATTGGGACTTGCCCCATTGACACAGGGAAAATCTTCACTTCCTTATTTTAGAATCATGTACTAAGCCCAAACACTGGAATAAGCTTATGTAAATTCAGAAAACATGTAATAAAGAGAACAACTGACACTAAAAAAAGGCATTTTAAAATTATTGCTAATTTGCAGAGGTGGGCAACAGTGGGTGAATATGAAGACTGCCCCTATTTTAAGAGTTACAGGTCAAGGTATTTAGAGGTAATCCATCTGCAATGGATTTCCAAGTGGGGGGGAAAAGTACATATGTGTACACATATACACACACGGAGAGAGAAGGTAATGATGCAAAACGTTCAAATAAAATCTAGGTTTAAAAAAAATCTGTTAACTTTTCTTACAAATTTTCCAAATATACAGTTGGGTGGAAAAAATACAAGATAAAACTTAGTTTCTTTGATAACATACTATAATAAAAAGATAAAGAACACAAAGAAAGGAGTTGTTAGGTCTTTCACAAGTGATTAGATCTTCACTGTTTCAGAACTTAAAATATGCCTACTATCCAAAGCACAATATTCTTTTTGCATGACTAACAGTTTTATACTTTTCTTAAAATTTTCCACAACAGTGAAAGCGTGCCTTCTGCCTGGAATGCTCACCTCCTCTACCCCAGGAAGTGTTTTCAGATGTCACTGGAAAGGTGAAACTCCCCTTTACTTGCTTTAGGGAGTACAAAACAGGTTATTAAAACTCACCCACAACACCATTATGTAACGTAACAGAACATTCTGCCCAAGTGATTGTGAGATTAACGGCCGACTTTCTCACTAATTAGAACCTCCATGCGGGCAGGGGCAGCATCGAGTTCCTGCTCATTCATTTGTAGGACAGGGCCAGGCACAGAGCAGCCACTCAAGAAATATTTGTTACATGAATGGGCTATTATACAGCCCTTAAAAAAGAATGCACAGGAAGACCATGTAATGAAAAAATGATTGACCCAAGTGAGAAGTATCATAAAACTACTATGATTACAACAATGTGGAAAACTAAGACTTGGCAAAATCCCATCAACTACCAAAACTAAAGTGGTAGCAAGACGGGGTGGGGGAGGTAAGAAAATGAGTTGCTTTGGAAAAATCCTAAGCGTGTGGGAGGTGCCAAAGGAATGAGGAAGGACCACAGGGACCTGGGGAAATGGGGACAGCGAGGAAAGCAAGGAGGGAAGCGAGGCAAAGGGTGAAAACTTTCCTTACTTGTTCACATGGACAGACGGGTAAAAAAGGTCCTCAGTCCTAATCACGAGGACAACCTCCCAAAGCACAACTGGGCGCTGACCCGGCCCCATTAATTGCCAGCATCCATGGCTACAGGACACCCAGGTTCTAACTCCACCTCTGCTACAAACTCACTGTGTAACCTCCAGGCACATCACCTCCCCAGGCAGTTTCCTTACGGGCAAAACGACCAGTCCCAGATCTAGCCCTGAGCCCGGGGCAGCGCCTGGCACATAGCAGGCCCTCGATCCACCCCCATCCTTACAGAAGACACTGGCTCCTGCTCGTGTGCACACAGCACACAGCACTGCACAGGGTGGGACAAAGGCCACAAGCAGCTCAAGCCCAAGCAGTGAACACAGGGAGCCTGCTCGAGTTCCCACGCTCTTCCCCCATCTAGAGACAGAGTCTTAAGACTCCCTCCACTCAAAACCCAGAGGACATCCAATACGAGCCAGTGCTTCTTAAATGCATCATGACAGTTCTGTACCTCTGTGAGGTACAGTGAGCGCTTCAACCATTGCGGGTTCACATGCCCCCACCCCTAGCTTCATACAGCTCTCCAAGCCTAATTCTTGGCCAATTTTCCTCCAGGAAATGTGCCACGCTCTTGCCTGGGAGGAATTTTTTTTTTTTTTTTTCAATCAGATTCCCAGGAGGGAGACTGACGCACATGGCCCCACCGAGCGAGGACTCAGCATCAGGACGGTTGCCGCTTTTCACGTGTCACCGTCCATCTGCAGGGCGGGTGCTGGGTGAGCGTCCCCTGCCAGCCTTGCGTGCTGTTTCCTGGCACCACGTCCAAGCCCCCTTCAGTTGGAGTGTTTCTAAGCACTTCCCAGGTGCACACTACGTGCCAGACTCTCTAGGCCCTTCCTTAACCCTGCTTGTCTCCTGTTACAGACATTCATCTCCCCTTCCATGTCGGAAGCAAGGCCCAGATCTGACTGCATTCCCCAGGGTGCTGATAGAGCTGAGCACACGGTGGGTACTCAAATAACGGCTAAACGAATTTTCCAAGGTGATCACCATAAGGATCGTCATAGAAAACTCTGACGTCTCCTCCTCGGTTCTGCAGTTGGTGGGAGAATGATTTACAGGCTGATAACAGACTAAGGTCATGCGCCAGGTGTTAACCAGGTGCCCAGTGACCTCAAGTGAGGGACTTCTTACCAGACTGAACCTTCACATCAACTTGATGACCTAAATGCCACTGTTACCTAACTTCACGGATGGCAAACCGAGACTAGGAAAACTTCAGCAACTGGGCCAAGGATTGTCACCACTTTGTCTAACATCCTCCTGGCAGTTCCCCCATCACCAGGGCCCATTATGAAGAGACTGCCTGGAATAAGAAACATGTTGATGGGCTCCCAATGAAACTCGAACGCCCACCGTCTGCACCTCTATGGATTCCCTCAGCTGAAGCCCAGTCCCACCCCTGGGGCAGCCACGGCAACCCCTCCCCATCCTGCAGAGGGGCTCCAAGCACTCACCTGCAAGGACAAGGTAAGACGAGGGTCCCAGTCGGATGAGAAACAGTGGGGAGTGGCAAGAAGGCCAGGGGCTTTCTCCCTTAAGAGCATCAAAGACACGGGTATCCCAACAATTACCTGTGACACTGGGGCAGGCCATGAAATTAAAAGATGCTTACTTCCTGGAAGGAAAGCTATGACCAACCTAGACAGCATATTAAAAAGCAGAGACATTACTTTGGCAACAAAGGTCCATCTAGTCAAGGCTATGGTTTTTCCAGTGGTCATGTATGGATGTGAGAGTTAGACTATAAAGAAAGTTGAGCGCTGAAGCATTGGTGCTTTTGAACTGTGGTGTTGGAGAAGACTCTTGAGAGTCCCTTGGACTGCAAGGAGATCCAACCAGTCTATCCTAAAGGAGATCAGTCCTGGGTGTTCATTGAAAGGACTGATGCTGAAACTCCAATACTTTGGCCACCTGATGTGAAGAGCTGACTCATTGGAAAAGACCCTGATGCTGGGAAAGATGGCATCACCAACTCAATGGACATGGGTTTGGGTAAACTCTGGGAGTTGGTGATGGACAGGGAGGCCTGGCGTGCTGCAGTTCACAGGGTCACAAAGAGTTGGACACGACTGAGCGACTGAACTGAACTGAACTGGGGCAGCTACTTAAAACTGCTCCTTCATCTGCAAAATGGAGGCAGATAATGTGCATTCTGCTCAAAAGCCCCTCAGGAGGTGCCCAGAATTGGAAGACATTATTATAATTTTCCATGTAGAGAGCTAGCCAGGCTCCCTGGAGAACTGAAGAGCTTTTTCAGTGTCTTCACAGCAGATCTTTCAGGACATCGTCCTAATTAATGCCTCTAACCATATAAAAGGCAATGGCACCCCACTCCAGTACTCTTGCCTGGAAAATCCCATGGATGGAGGAGCCTGGTAGGCTGTAGTCCATGGGGTCGCTAAGAGTCGGACACGACTGAGCGACTTCCCTTTCACTTTTCACTTTCATTCATTGGAGAAGGAAATGGAAACCCACTCCAGTGTTCTTGCCTGGAGAATCCCAAGGACGGGGGAGCCTGGTGGGCTTCCGTTTCTGGGGTCGCACAGAGTCAGACACGACTGAAGTGACTTAGCAGCAGCAGCAGCAGCAACCACATAAAGGACACAGATGATTTAGTGGGGAAAACCCACAACAAAGCAGAAGTTGAGGCTCAGGAGGCTGAATCTGGGCCTTGGCTTTTCCATTCTGGCTACAAGACCCCAGCCCAGCACTTTGCCTTCCAAAGTACCAGTTTCTTATGTGTAAAATAACATCCCTGGGTCTTCATGTATCTCAAAGAAGATCACTCACTAGTTACCTTAACACTCGTTTAATAATAACCTGTCTCTGGGCTTATGCCAATGAATGTAATGAGGAGTGCATTCTTTCTGTTTTCATATTTATGCAACAAATGTTTAGTGAGTGATGACGCTATCCCAGGCACTGCCCTGAGGAGCCAACACGGACCACGTCTGCCCTTAGTGACTTACAAAGACTTACAGTGACTGCTCTGGCGGTCCAGTGGCTAGGAATGCACCTGCCAATGCAGGGGGCAAGGGCTTGATCCCTGGTCTGGGAAGATTCCACACGCAGCAGGGCAACCAAGCCCATGTGCCACAAACACTGAGCCACGCTCTAGAGCCTGTGCTCTGCAACGAGAGAAGCCACTGCAAAGAGAAGCCTGCGCATCCCAACTAGAGAGCAGCACCCACTCACCTCAACTAGAGAAAGCCCACACACAGCAACAAAGAGCTAGGGCAGCCAAAAAAATTTTTAATTAAATATATATACATAGGTATATATACATCTAAAATTTTAGGATTGAAAGGAAAAGTCGTCAATCAACCAACCGTTCTTTTAAGCCAATAAGCGATATGAGAGAGAAGAGTGACAGCCAAGGTCACACAATCAAGGAGAGGCAGAGCAGATGCTGCACACTCGTTTTTCTTTTTTTTTTTTATTTTATTTTTAAACTTTACATAACTGTATTAGTTTTGCCAAATATCAAAATGAATCCGCCACAGGTATACATGTGTTCCCCATCCTGAACCCTCCTTCCTCCTCCCTCCCCATACCATCCCTCTGGGTCGTCCCAGTGCACTAGCCCCAAGCATCCAGTATCGTGCATCGAACCTGGACTGGCGACTCGTTTCATACATGATATTTTACATGTTTCAATGCCATTCTCCCAAATCTTCCCACCCTCTCCCTCTCCCACAGAGTCCATAACACTGATCTATACATCAGTGTCTCTTTTGATGTCTCATACACAGGGTTATTGTTACCATCTTTCTAAATTCCATATATATGTGTTAGTGTACTGTATTGGTGTTTTTCTTTCTGGCTTACTTCACTCTGTATAATAGGCTCCAGTTTCATCCACCTCATTAGAACTGATTCAAATGTATTCTTTTTAATGGCTGAGTAATTGCAGCTGAGTGTTCTTTGCACAGAAAAATTTCTGCCTGAATAAACACAGGCATGAAAACACCTGACCCTTCCACTTTTCCACTTAATCACTGGCAGGTTTTGACAGAGACTGGAAGACCTCTTCCATCTTTTGCCTACAATATTATTTTAAAGTTCCTATCAAAACAACAACAACAAAAAAAAAACACTAAAGCATTCAAATATCGAGCATCTATGCCTCTCTGTCCCAGGGACATCAGTGCAGAACTGGGAAGAAGCTTCAAGATCTTCCAGTCGGGCATGTCCCCGGTGTGATCCCTGCAACAGCAGGTGTGGCGGGTGGGGGACCACACACCCTGCCCTCCCTTAAAAGACCCCTCCCTGCACACTGACCTTTTACAGGCTCTGTTGGGTCCTGTGAGGAAGGTCACACTTGTCTGAGCGGAAGTCAGCAATGGCCGAACAAGTTTGGCAACAGGCCCCGTTTTCCCCTTCAGTGCTTATTAATGTTTGGAGGCAATCATGCTCTGAGGAGCAGACTGTGAGAGATGCTGAGAAACTCCAAGAAGACACCTTGGAGAGGTGAAGTGCCTTGCTCAAGGTCACAGGGCTGCTGAGTCTGAGACTGAAGGCTAGTGTCTCTGGTCAGGAGGGGTTACTCTCCTTTTTGCTGGGTCTCCAGCTTCTCAGAGGCTTCCCAGGTGGCGTGAGTGGTAAAGAATCCATCAGCCAATATAGGGAATGCAGGAGACACAGGTTTGATTCCTGGGTCAGGACCTACATCCCCTGGAGGAAGAAACGGGGACCCACTCCAGTATTCTTGCCTGGAGAATCCCATGGACCGAGGAGCCTGGCGGGCTACAGTCCACAGGGTCTCAGAGAGTCAGACACGACTTAATAACTGAGCATGCACACATGCACAGTGCAGACGCCAGCTGCTCAAGGTCAGCAGTTGAACTTCGGAGGTGGAGGAAGTTGAGCAGGCCCCCACAGCCCTTGGGCGGTGAACAAAAAGCTCATAAAAATCAGTGACCAAAACAGCTCCTGCCTAAAGGACAAGATGGAAGCTGATAAGCAGGTCAAGAAGACAGCAACTGACAACAAACGGTGAAACGAGCCTGTCTAAGGTGAGGGCTCTTGAGGCAGCCTACCCTTAGATCGTGCAAACAGAACATAGCACCCAGCAAACCTCAATTCTGGATACGGCTCTTCATGCTGTGACTCATCCACTAATCACCCTGGGGACTTCCCTGGCACTTCCACTTCCACTTCCACTAGAGGTTAAGAACCACATGCTTCCCCTGTAGGAGGCACAGGTTCAATCCCTGGTCAGGGAACTAAGATCCCGCCGCAAGTTGCAGTCAACAACAAGAGAAAAACCATTCTGTTTTCTAGCCAGTTCAGCCACTAAAGCCGCTCACGGGTTGAGAACTTACTGTGCACAGGGCTCTGGACTAGACGTGGAGTGTCGCTGCACCAGACAAGTCAGTAAAGTGGCCAAGCCAGCACAAAGGAGGTGCTCAAAACACCCTGGAATAAATGAGGGAGCCGGAAACGAGCTTTATTTTCATAAAAGAGACACACATTTGTACAACCTGAGAGTGACAGGCCCGGCAAGCAAAGAGTGACCCTGTATTTGAACATTTTCCCAAAGTGCTTAGGGCTGCTAAACAAGGATGGGAGGTTCACTGGCTGACTGGCTGGCTGACACGTGAACGAATGAATGAATGAAAATGAAAACCTTCCACTTCTCCAGCATGGCTGAGTCCTAACCTTCTATCCATTTCAAGGAGCTATCACAAGTCCATATATATGAAGGACTTACGTGAAGAGCAAGGGGTTCTCCCCTCAAAATCCTCTTGAACATCAGACATTCGATTGCCTAACCCCGCTACTGCACAGCTGAGGAAACAGAGGCGCTATCCCACCAGCATCACCGATAGTGGCAGCAAACTGCATTCCCAGGGCTTCCTCTTCTAGAAAGCTTGTGTTCTTGTGAGTTGGCACCCAGAAGTACAAGCGACAAGTAATGGTTGCTCAGTTAATAAATGCTCTGGGACTAGGTCTCCCCACAATAAAGTCACTTGCTTAGAAGACAAAATGTCCATAAAGCTCAGGAGCAAAACGACATCCCCTCAGAAAGGAGTGAGGTCTGTGGGCAGGGCCTCCAGGTCTCCTTGGGGACCTGGGGTTGGCTCCAGGTGCTCAGGTCTTTCTCAGTGGCAGGTTCTGTCACAGCACCTCACCTCAAGGATCTGGGGTCCACCCCTTACCACTACCTGACCCCTACACTCGTCAGTCCAGAAATATCAGCGGGCACCTACTGCCTGCCAAGCACTGGGGAAACAATTGTGAACAAAACAGCCAAGACTTGGCCCCATGGAGTTCACAGTCCGTTAAGTGAGGTAGACACTAAAAAGGTGATAATGTATAGGATAAGAAATCATGTCAATGGATTATCATTTCTAAACCACAAGTCTGGCTGTATCAATCTTCTGATGGAAAAATCTTCCTAGGCTCCTCACGCTATGTGGGATTAAATATAAACAAACAAAAATGAAAACAGATGCCTTAACTGGGGGCTTACTCCAGGCCAGGTGCCTGACTATGACTAACTCAGGACATGCCATTGCAGGAGGTACTATTATTATCCCCATAGACCAATGATGAATTAAAATTTTCCACTTAACCACTGCTCATTGTGTGTGCAAAAGCCTACTCCCTCCAACCCTGAATTCCCTGAGAATTCATCTTACTTAAGTTGCACATTTATATTTCATAAATCCCCACTGAATGAATAATTAACTAATCAATGGGCTGGTTTCCTTCAAGGCATTATCAGTTAATAAAATCAATTTTGGGAACAAGTGCTCCTAATAATCACATGAGAAGTAGCTGCAATGTTGTGTAAAGAGCCAGAGCCCCAGCCCCTGCAGGCCTGAGACCAGGCTTGTCTGTGTGAACTCAGACAATCATTTCCCCTTCAGGCCTGACTGCTCCACACTGTCCTGATGAAGAAGAAACCAGACAGCGAGCCTAGGACCTCTGTCAGCTGTGCATGTTTATGTGTCTGAAACATTATGGGGAGTTGGGGGCAGGGGCTAGGGCTCAGGAGGACCTCTGAAACTGCACTCTGCCTGCTTTAAGAATAAGGTCTAAAGTTAAACATTTAAGGGAGGATAACTAATCAGGTCTATGGGGGCAAGAGAAGAACCTCCTCTCTGGCTACAGCTCAGTGGGCTTATTTATCCTAATCAAGTAGATTCATTCCCATGACAAGCAGGCTCACCCTGAAAGCCCCTTACCAGGGAGGTGTTTTGGACGAACACCGGTGGGACCATCACCCCCAACTGTGCACCAGAGCAGAGGGGCTGGTGAAATGCAAGAGTGGGACCATCACCCCAACTGTGCACCAGAGCAGAGGGGCTGGTGAAATGCAAGAGCCCGTGTTCATATGCTGGAGGCAGACAAAACCCAAAACACACTCTCCACGTCTACACTCTCCTCTGGGAAGGCCCCTGAGTGTGGTCAAGGCCACCATGAACATGGGCCTGATGGCTCCATGTGGTCCATAAGCTATGACCACAGAAGAACTCGTCACTGAGCAAGCATGCGTCTGTCTGTCACTCAAAGTGACAGCAATAGGTAGGAGCTGGGGCTCCATGGCAAGACAGGGTATTTGTTAATTTTCCCTTGTTGTTTGGATTGTTTTTGAATCAATTTCTGTCCTCATGTCACCTAACAGACATAATGGGGGTAACAACACAACTCCCTATCTCACAGGGCTGTGGTGAGAATTAAATGAGTAACCCAAGTGATCCACCCAGAGCCTGACACAGACTAAACACTCTGACTGTTGCCAAGGATGATGGTGATGGTAGTGGATGAATCCGTTTGAGTAGAGAAATCCAAAGCAAGGCTCTCCCAACAACCCCTGCCAGGATCTGGAGAGAAGCAGGTGATCCTGGGATGACCAATCCTGGAATAGCAGACTTGGGTGCTTTTCAGAAGAGAAACAGAGAGGTGTCCACTCTTGGGCAAGACCCGGGTTGCCCAGGGGCCTGGGCCTCAGGATACTCACTGAGTCCTGTAAGGACTGACACTTGCCGGGGCCACTGGGAAATGCAGAGACCTGAGAAGATGAACTTCCCAGAGTAAAGAGAAAGGGGAGAAAATTACAACTATGGAGAGATACCACTGTTCACCCATCAGACTGGCAAAAATCAAAAAGCATGAAGAACTGAGGTGTGGCAAGAGATGGGCAAAGGGGAAATCTGGTATCTGTGGGTAAGTGGTGCTTCTTAGAGAATGAACTGGCAATATTTATGAAGATCTTAAACTCATTCACGGGGTGGCCCAACAACTTCACTCATCAGTAACCAACATGTCTGCCCATGTGCTTGGAGGCATAAACCAGAAAGTGCATCAAAGCACTGCGATTAATATTAAGGGCAAAAGAGAGAATCCACCCACCCACCACCAACAGGAAAACACTGAGATTCTCCTGCCATGGACCCAATACTCACTTTGCAGCAAAACAAGGTAGTTTCACATGTACTGCCTTGAAAACATTTAAAATCATATTATTGAATGTTTTACAAAGGGTACAGAATAGACCAGGAAGCATTGTATGACGGACTGTCTTTAAAGAACAGGAAGGAAGGAAAGAATGACTTTTTTTCCTATGCATATTGCCTGGAGAATTCCATGGACAGAGGAGCCTGGAGGGCTACAGTCCATGAGGTCACAGAGAGTCAAACAGGACCGAGCAACTAACACACACTGACACCTCGAAAAAGTTCTAGAAGGAAATTCACAAGGTAGGTCACAGTGGTTACTTTTGGGAAAGACAGGAGTAGAGTGTGTGCAAGAAATGAAATGGCGGGGTCGGGGGGAGGCTCAATGGAGACTTCACTTTTATTAACTAGGAAAACTTATGCATGCATTTCTTGAGTATTTAAACTAATGTATGTATTTATAAGGGACAAAAAAAGAGGAGGTGGAAGGAAGAGGAAGAGCTGATGACTTCAAGAGAAGATGTAACTGCCGAGCGCTAAGGGTCTGCCTTCACCACCAGCAAACGCAGAAACAACACATCTACGCATAAGCCCATTATTTCTTGGAATGAGCGTCCTTGGTTTTTAGAATCGGATATTTAATTCTGGACCATATCAGTTCTATATACCAACTCTTCCTTCTAAATTTTGGAAAAAATTCCCTCATACTTGACAAACGTATCCTTCCTCTGGTGTCAGGAATTCAAGCTCTGAAAAGGGGACGCATGGAAGTTTTGCTATCTCCAAATTCTTGATGGCCTCCACTGACTCATAAAAAGTCCTGAACTGCACTTATGTTGCATGTAAGAATTTTTTTTTTAATTTTTAAAGAAATCTTTACCTTTCTGTGTTTTCTTCCATTCCTCTAAAGGCACACTGATTCATTACTCTGGAGTTGTCCACGGACGCTGTGTCACAGATCCAGGTCTCCTTTCTGAAAAAGCAAAATAACCAACACTTATAACCTGGGTGCACTTATGTTAACACAGAGACGCATTAAATACATACAAAAGGAATATGTCAAAGGCTGCCCAGTGTCCATCAAAATCCATTCTCCCTTTCGCCCATGGGTTATTTGAGTTTTATCGGGGACTACATTTCCCAGGCATCCTTGCAGCTACATGCAGCCAGGTATGAGTTCCAATGGAATATGAGACGATGTGATATTTTCACTTCTCCATCTAGGTCTCAAGACATGGGCAAGCCTTGTTCATCCTTTCCACTGGCTGGAACTCAGTTCTGACCACGCAGATGATGACAATGCACTTGGAAATAACAAAACAACAAGATAAAAGGCATTTGGGCCTGTGACTCTGCATGGAGCACAGGTGCCCTCTGAACTTGGAACTACTATCTTCGAGAGAAATGTCTTTGTTCTTTAAGTCACTTTAAGTTTAATAAAACTTTAAGTTCTATTGTTCTTGTTCCTATGGCTGATAAACTCTCATCAAGTTGACTCTATGTTAAATATTTTCACTGGGGTCCTTCGGAGGGTGAGTTTGGTTATTTGGAGCTTGGGACAGTGTGTGTCTATGGAGACAGGTGAGGCCAAATTACTCGGGGTCACAATTTTGGTAAAACCACACATCATTTCAAACAGGTACTCCATCAGCATTTGATGGATGAAGAAGTGTTAATAAGCATGTAATCTCTTCCTGTGTGAAATGTCTTGAAGGCAGAGCAGGTGGTTTGGAGCCAGGAACACTGGGACCCACAAGTATGAGCTGTGAGCTTCACTTCATAAAACAACTGCTCAGGATGGTAAAACGCCATCTGAATGTGCGCCATACCGCATTTAAGGATTTTAGCCTGGGCTGAGGAGCAACAGAGGCTAACCGATAGGGATAGACAGACCTGGGGAGAACATTCCGATGGTGGAGGTTTCCACCCACTATTCCACTTCCTGAGCACCTGCCCCAGGGTGACTCTGAGATACAGCTCAGAGGTTCCCTCTCCAGTCTCAGGAGCTGCACCCCTCACCACTCCAGGTGTGGCTCTAGCGTTAAAAGACACATTCTCTTTCTACAACACGGCCAGAACACTGAGCAGCTACTTCCTTTGTAACCAAAGAAACAGCTGTCAGTTTCAACACAGTAAGAGCTGGCCGTGTAAGCCATGTTGAGGGATGGTGTGCGGGTCCCTAGCCTGGAGCCTCCTAGACAAAAGGGGGTCCAGGCAGAGTTCTGACACCCATGACCTTCATGCTGTGCTGTCACGGGCCAGCTCCACTGCATCAGCTGCGATGACTCCTGAGCATCACAGGCCGCTTGGCCAAATCCTCCCCACCCCCTGTGCCACCCTCCTCCAAGTGTTCTACTCTGAGTCTGGCCTTCTCCCAGATCAAAGTACCGTGTGGATCAACTTTCAGATCCAGGTGAACAGGACCAGATACCTGGGACCTCGGCACTATGAGGCACTGGAGAATCAGTTTGGGGGAGAATCCGCAGTCACAGCCTTCAACCCTGCTCTTTAACTTGCAAAGAGCACACCATGAGATATTTTTAGTATCTGGACCCCTGTCTGAGGCTGGCTTCCCTCAGAGTTTAACTCCTTCAGCTAAGGCCTGTGCATCATGGAGGGACCCAGAAAAAGGCAAGAAGGAAGATAATGGCTCCCGGAAGGAGGAGGGATGGAAGGTAGTGGGATTTGAACTCAGAGTCCCAGATGTGCCACTGCATCCCTGCAGTGAGGGGACAGAGCAGAAAGCAGTGGCCGCTTCTGTAGCTGTAGACACCTCAGTCCCCCTCACCTCGGCCTGGAAGCCACATCTGCTCAGCGTGGCAAGCTCTTCTGCAGCACAGTAACTGCTGCAAGAGGATTTGACACCTACATCCCAAATGATGCCAACAGAAGACTCTCCTCCAAGTCACATTTCCTCAGCAGCTTTGAGGTCAGAGCCTGCCCTCCATGGGCCCACTGGCTAGTTCTGGGTCAGGTTTTATTCTTTACCTCCTGGTGTTAGAGAAGGTTTTCTGTACAGAGCCATCAAGAAACCACTGCTCTTCAGCCTGCAGGTAAGGACAGGGATTGGGACACCCATTTCTGTACCCCAGCCCTGAGGGATTCCCAAGGCACAGACACTGACATGGATTATCTCAGCAAATTCTCACACCAGCCCTAGGAAGCAGGTGCTGCCTCACTCTATGAATTGGAAAACTGGGTTAAGATTTGTCAAAGGCTGTACAGACAGCAAATGGCAAAGCATTTGTTCCGGGGGTTCCTAACCATGGTATTATAATGTGCAAGGGAAAGCTCAGTGCTGGCTGAATGTATGAATGAATAAACCATACTTTCAAAAGCAGTCTCAGGGCTGTGAGGAGACAGTGTCTCTAGAGGGACTGCCCCCACCCACCCTGGATGCCCTGGTGATATTCTCAGATCCCTCCCAAGGCGTCTACTCGGCCCCTGAACACTTACTCTGAACCCAGAATTGTCAACTTCTGCAGGAATGTATGTGCTCAGTACTGCTGCTGGTAATGGCCAGGGCAACCACTGACTCAGCACCTCCTACCTGTGGGCAGGAAGCTCAGGGCTTTCATGCAAAGGCTCCTCTCATCCACCCACGGCCGCACAGGGAAGGTGGGATCACACCCCTTTGAGGGACGGCACAACTGGAGCTCACAGAGATTGTGATGAGCTTGTGATTAAGGTCTGGACACTTAAGTGAGGGCAGTGTTCAAACTCTGAGGGGCTGGTAGAACAGCGCAGGCCTTTCCCCCACCTCACAAGACCCACCACTCACCCTGAGTAATCAGCAAGTCATGAAAGTAAGTGCTGTTTCAACTCTTTAGCTGGAAAGCTCTGTATTAATCTAAAGCTACTGAGCATTTGCTATGCCAGTCCCTTCATGGAAGAGGAGTCCTAATTCTGCCTAGCTAGAAACTGGCACCACCACCTCCCCTCCTCCACGGCCTGCATCAGTGGTGACCAGCATCTCCTCAGCATCAGCTTCCTACAAGGTTTCCACTGGACACCAAATCTGGCTAATTCTTCTCTGAGAAACATCTCTTTTCAGGACGACCAAGTGTTGGTGAGGATGTGAAGCAACCAGAACTCTCACAGCCTGCTGCTGGTGGGAGCACAGACTGGTCCAATCACCCTGGAAGATGGCTGCAATATCTACTCAACCTGCCTTTGCTCCCAGGTACCTACAGGGACCATGAGACATTATCCAGAATGTTCTCAGCAGTACTGTTCTCAGCACAATGGTCCTGTATTAGCTTCCTTCTGCTGCTGTAACAATCACCAGCTTGGTGCTATTTGTCATCTTACGGTTCTGGAGATCAGAAATGGGTCAGCAGGGCTGCACTCCTTCTGGAGGCTCTAGAGGAGAATCCACTTCCTTGCTTCTCCAGCTCTCCATGCATTCCTTGGCTCATGGCCCCTTCCTCCTCTTCACAGCCTGCAGTGGAGCACCTTCTCTCACCTCTACTTCCATCATCACAGCCCATCCTCTTACCAGATGCTCCTGCATCCCTCTTACAAGGATCCTTGTATCTATACTGGCCCACCCAGAGATTTTAAAATCATCTCCCCATGTCAAGGCCCTTAACTCGGGACTTCCCTGGGGGATCAGTGGCTAAGAATATACGTTCCCAGTGCAGGGGCCCTGGGTTCGATCCCTGGTCGGGGAACTAGATTCCACATGCTACAACTAAATGATCTCACGTGGCACAACTAAAGGTCCCGTGCGCTGCAATGAAGATCAAAGATTTCGTGTGCTGTAACAAGGACCCAGAGCAGCCAAATAAATAAACAAATATTAAAAAAAAAAAAAAAAAAGACTCTTAACTTAATCACACCTACAAAGTCCCTCCACCAGATGACGTAACACAGTCCTATGTATTACCAGGGAATGGTACCTGTAACCAGGGGTGAGGTCATGGATAACTTCTGAGGGGCCATTATTTGCCTCACCTCCAGCCCAAAACCAGAAGCAAATCCAAATGCTCATCAACAGTAGAATGAATGAAATAAAAGGTGGTAATTCCCAGCATATGAGAGTGTACAGTCTACAGCTACCCACAACAAGGATGACGCTCACGAGACAACACTGAATCGATGACATCAAACACAGGAGCACTTGCTGTATGAGTCTGTCTGCAGAGAGGGCAGAACCAGGTCAAGTTTGTCTACTCTACCATTTCCTTCAACTCAGAGTCTTCCATAGTCCTCTCAAAAAGGTCACTGCTTATTTTCTATAAGTCAATATAGACACAGACGTGCTAAATTCCCCAACTTTGGATCCCACCATTGGAGTCAACAGTTATGAAAATCCAATGAATGCATTTAGAACTAAAGGAGGAGGCGAGGAAGAAGAAGGAGGAGCAAATGCAGCAGCAAGTGTCTCTGCCTCTCTCACATTTCCACTCCACAGGTGTGTGCCACTTCACCTCTAGAAGAAGCAGATCCCAGCTGACTTCCTGACCATACCCAATCCTGCCAGTAGCTGTTCACCAGACAGACCTGGAATGCCCCCTGACCCCTGCTGCACTGTCCTCCGTCTCCCCTTCATTCCTGTCACCCACCTGACAACCCCTGCCCCCCGAACTCCCCCTAAACCTCTGCAGGACTTGCAGTACAAACCATACCATCTGCTCTTAATTGCTACTGTCACACAGTAATTGCTAACAGTGACAAGCACCTTAATCTAGTCTCCCCAGTCAGACTACAAACTCTCAAGAACGGAAATCAGGTCTCTCCTGTTCAGGAACTGCCTGTTCAATCCTCCTCCTAGTTCTGGCTGCATGTGAGTGCCTAATGCTAGTTCATAATAACTAATGACGCAGCTGCCTTTGCTGAGCACCTAACATGCATCAGGTTCAGCACTCCTCAAGCGGGACCTCATTTCTTCTTCTCCCACCAATGAAGGGGGTGCTACCATGATCCCTCTTTTGAGTCGGAGGCACAGAATGGCCAATTAACTTGCCCAAGGCCCCAGAAGTCATCACTAGAGGATGGGATTTGAGTCCATGTGATCTGACCCCAGGGCCCGTGGTGCCCTTGACCAAGACCCCACTCTGCTTAACATCCCACCCAAGTTGGGTTAGGCATACAGCTGGTGCTTAATAAATATGTGACATTTCTCCCCCCCCCACAAAAAAAAAGATATACTAAGAAGGAGAAAAAAAAAAAAAAAAACTTTCACAGAACACAAGTAACAAATCAAGACTCATCACAAAATAATTTTTCAGTCTCAGACCTCAGAAGGGAACACACCCCCTGGAGAGATTTGAAGAAGCCCACCCGCTCCTTCCTCTGCATCATGCTTGGCTTTCGGGAGCGTTATAAACATTTATCAGCACATAGTCAGGGTCTGTCCTCCAGGCTTTTATCAAAACAGGGAGAGCTGGATACATTTTTTCTTCTTTTGTCCGCCAACCTCAGGACCAAAGCCAAAGTCAGGGTTGAAGACAGACTGGACGACGGGGGCTGTGACCACAACGCCCTGAGCCACCTGCCCTCAATGACCTCACCTCTCACATGGCCAAAGAATGTGGCCCAGAGGCCTTGACTGCAAACAAGGCCGCCGCCCCCGAGGGCTGCTTTGGCCAGGGATAAACTGAAGTGGAGATAATGACACTGACATCATGCCATGACCCTCAGTGCTGGCCGCTGGCTCGAGCCCGTGCAGTCTGTCCCTTAGAGGCTGGCCCCTCACTCAGATACCAAACGGCGCTCTGTCCAGCGGCGCAGACACGGTGGCACGCCCTCAGCCTCCCACAGACTGGCCCGAAGCATCCGAGTGGATATGGATGGGAGTGCCTACACCTGGGGTGTGCAGACTACCCAGGACACGGCATTTCTAAACCACTGCCTCTGAGCAGGGGCGTGGGACTGGCTGGAGGTTAGGGAGGGCTTCGGTTACATCTGGACCACTAGCAGTTTTACAAGAACAAAAACAAAGAGTTGACGTATTTGGGGGGTTATTAAAATTGTCTCAAAGTTTAAAAAACAAACCCTGATGGTTACAGCACAGTGTGGTGGAGCAGTACTGGAGAGACGGACAGCTACAAGGGGAGCCGCAGCCATGGCTGCAGGAGGGAACCACGGATGGGATCTGGTCTCAGCCAGCTCTGCGCCTCTGGGCAAAATGAGACAATCTACCCCGAGTGTTTAGCCAAGAAGATGCACTCAGTTAGAGATCAGTGTTATCAAGTTTTATTTACTCCATCCTTCCTGGAAGCCAGACATTGTGAGGTCCTAGAGGGTAGGGAGTCGGAGACCAAGAGTTTAGGAATGAGGTCTCCACTACCACCCTCAGAGGGACACTTTGTAAACAACCACTCTCATCCCCACAGGCTTTCGCAGTCCTCCAGTGATTCCCTGGTGCTCCTGCCATGTTCCCCCCTCACCCAAATCCCGATATGTGCTCATGCCTTCTCGACCACACTGGGTGCAGAGGCAGGCCAACTGTGAGCACGCTGACAAATGCGAGTTCCCTGGATGAAAGAACAAATCCAACCAACTGCACTTGTCCACTCTCACGGAAGACAACGCAAACTTGCTGCAGGACCTGGGCACCTTGGAGGCTATTGCCACGCACCTGAAGATATGAAGCGGCCCTCATGGGAGTTGGCCACCCCCAGCATCACGATAAAATGAGGCTTCAAGAGGCAAGCTCCCTCAGTACCCACCTGAGCCCTCAAGTCTCTCTCTCAGGAAGATGTAGGCTGGGGACCCAAGGACGCGGGGTTACATTTCTAGACACAAAGTCAAGATGCCCCAGTGATGGAATGGGTACAACCGACGAACACCATCATCACACATGTTCCAACAAGCATCCTGGACTCGCCCCTGGCCAGGCAGCCTCCAGCTTCGGTGGTTGGCTCCCCACATGGCTTAACTGCATGGAGAGGCTGAGCTGAGCATGCCCTGGTGGCAGCCACAGTTCCAGTTCTCATCGAGTGGCCTCCATCACATGCTCCTTTGGGGAGACAGGGAGAGGAGACTGGTCCTCAGTTTTCAGGTCCTCATCCCAAGTCTCAGTCTTCCCAGTGGGAGGTTGGATCCCAGATCCCAGGAGGAGGGTTTGATGGGGAGAGCACCAGTGCTCAAGTCCTGTCCAGCTCCTAGCTGCCTGTCCTTAGGCCTGAGGGTGTTGCGATTCCAACCGGGGCATCTCCTGTCCTAGAGGATCCATGTGCCAGGGCTCCTGGGTAAGTCCTCACACGATAAAATAGCTCCAATGCAACAACAACAACAAAAGTTTGAAAACCGTGCTTTTCACAAAACCTCTAAGCCTCTCCCACAATGTCTTTGATGGACACTCAGTTCGTTTTTGCTGATACACAGAGAGCATGCTCGTGTATTCACAGAGGACACAACGGTAGGAGGGAGTAAGACACAGGTCAGACAGAGCAGTGTGCCCACTGCAGGACGGACACTGCCCAAGCACGGTTCATCCACGGGAGGGCATGCAGGCTCCCCAAGGATCTGGGCACCACGTCCGCACTGCCACCATTGTCGTCTCTGCCCTCCTCCTCACCACAGGCAACGGTGACAGCAGCCTTCCTGTACGCCAGGCACCCTGCGGAGGGCTTCAAATGCTTGATCCCATTTAGCCTTCTCAGCAACGCTGTAAGATAAAGACTCTTACCTCCTTCTTACAGAGAGGTTTAAGTGCCTTTCCCACATCCACAGAACTAGTGAGTGGAAGAATCAGGGCCAAGCATAAAAATAAGTGTGCTTATCTCCACCACACCCTACTTAACAGAAGTCCAAAAGGGAGATGATTCTCGTAAAATGGCCCTAGAATAGACCTTGTGCTCATGTTGCCATCTGGGAATAAAACTGGATCCTTTGGTCAGGGCAACATTTTCCTCACCTGATTTTTCACCAAACAGGGCATTTATTAACGTGAACTTCGTAGAACTGACACATGTCACACTCACTAACTCAGCTCAAGGAAGGTAGTCTGGTTTGCCTCACCATCATTCATTTCCTGCAGAGACGAATGCTTACATACAGCATACTTCATGCCCAAAGACTGCTTCAAAACACCTGCAAAAAAGGGGGTGATTTCTCTGAGAAGCTCAACTATAAATAATGTTTCATGACATCTAGGCACTTGAAGACAATATAAAATTCCCTGGAATTAAATATATCAAGGACCCACTCTTTACCTGCATGTAGTCACATGACATCCCCAGGAGATGCACACTGTTGGCCACATGCTACAGAGAAGGAAACGGGCTTCAGCAGCTCAGCCAAGCTCCAGCAGCTGGAAGTGGACCACGGGGACTGAACAGCTGGATCTGACTCCTGGACCGAGGCCTCCAAACTTCCCAAACCCACAACGGGCACCTGAATAAATACACAGCCTGATTCCCCCAAGAAAACGCTCTGGCTAAATCTTAGCTCCTTCTCTGTGCTCTTACCCCCAGGTATCAGCTGAGAAAGGTCCTATGGAGGAAAGGACCAATCAGGCCTCTGACACGGGAGGACAACTTCTAGTGTTAGTGGGGAAATCCTGCAGAACCCAGAATTCCCCTGGAAGGACCCTGGAGAAGGTGGGTTCTGGAGAGGGGTGCCCCCTCCCTCAAAGAGCCCAGTGCTGAGTAGGTGACTGTGTGTTTAATCGCACTCCAGGTAAAGTCGGTAGCTGGGGCAGAGGGAACACACAGTCATGTAACCCTTGGAAGCCCATGCAGGACAGCCCTACCCACCACCCCTTCCAGAATATACACTCATGTAAGCGGAAGAGCAGGATTCAATGATTGTATCTTTTCTTTAAATTAATTTATGTATTTATTTTTGGCTATGCTGGGTCGTGAGAAACCTATATGCAGATCAGGAAGTAACAGTTAGAACTGGACATGGAACAACAGACTGGTTCCAAATAGGAAAAGGAGTACATCAAGGCTGTATATTGTCACCCTGCTTATTTAACGTATATGCAGAGTACAGCATAAAAAACGCTGGGCTGGAAGAAGCACAAGCTGGAATCAAGACTGACGGGAGAAATATCAATAACCTCAGATATGCAGATGACACCACCCTTATGGCAGAAAGTGAAGAGGAACTAAAAGGCCTCCTGATGAAAGTGAAAGAGGAGAGTGAAAAAGTTGGCTCAAAGCTCAACATTCAGGAAACGAAGATCATGGCATCTGGTCCCATCATTTCTTGGGAAACAGATGGAGAAACAGTGGAAACAGTATCAGACTTTATTTTTTGGGCTCCAAAATCACTGCAGATGGTGACTGCAGCCATGAAATTAAAAGACGCTTACTCCTTGGAAGGAAAGTTACAACCAATCTAGATAGCATATTGAAAAGCAGAGATATTACTTTGCCAACAAAGGTCTGTCTAGTGAAGGCTATGGTTTTTCCAGTGGTCATGTATGGATGTGAAAGTTGGACTATGAAGAAAGCTGAGCACCGAAGAATTGATGCTTTTGAACTGTGGTGTTGGAGAAGACTCTTGAGAGTCCCTTGGACTGCAAGGAAATCCAACCAGTCCATTCTAAAGGAGATCAGTCCTGGGTGTTCTTTGGAAGGACTGATGCTAAAGCTGAAACTCCAATACTTTGGCCACCTCATTCAAAGAGTTGACTCATTGGAAAAGACCCTGATGCTGGGAGGGACTGGGGGCAGGAGGAGAAGGGGACGACAGAGGATGAGATGGCTGGACGGCATCACCGACTCAATGGACATGAGCTTGAGTAGACTCCAGGAGTTGGTGATGGACAGGGAGGCCTGGCGTGCTGCAATTCATGGGGTTGCAAAGAGTTGGACATGACTGAGCAACTGAACTGAACTGAACTGATGCTGGGTCTCATTGCTGCGTGGGCTTTTCTTTAGCTGCAGTGAGTGGAGGCTACTCTCTAGCTGTAGTGTGCCAGCCTGTCATTCGTAGAGGCTTCTCTTGTTGCAGAGCATGTGCTCTAGGGCATGCGGGCTTTAGTAGTTGCGGCACACAGACTCTAGACCACAAGCTCAATAATTGTGGCACACGGGCTTAGCTGCTCCACAGCCTGTGGGATCTTCCAAGATCGGGAATCAAACCTGTGTCTCCTGGCAGGTGGATTCTTTACCAATGAGCCATCAGGGAATCCCTCAATGGTTGTTTCTTTCTTCTAAGAGCTTCCAGCTCAGTCAACATAAGTCAAATGCAAGAGAGGTGGGATTCCATGATACCGTATTTCCACAACAGCATGATGTACCATAAGGTGCTGAAAGATCTATATTATAAATGCTGAAAACATTCACACTACAGAGAACCAGTCAAGCCTGTCAGTTCTGAAGTTAAGACTACAGGGACTCTAATTTGACCTCTGCCACTTGGTGGCCTCGAGAGCCCAGAAAGGGCTACTTTGTGCTTTGGTTTCCCCGTTTATGGGCTTCCCAGGAGGCGCTAGTGGTAAAGAATCCGCCTGCCAATGCAGGAAATGTAAGAGACTCAGACTCGGGTTTGATCCCTGGGTCAGGAAGATCCCCTGGAGGAAGGCATGGGAACCCACTCCAGTCTGCTTGCCTGGAGAATCCCCACGGACAGAGGAGCCTGCCAGCTACAGTCCATGGGGTCACAAAGAGTTGGACACGACTGAAGCAGCTGAGCATTTTCAAAGCACTACCCCAACTACAAAATAGGATGGTAATAGTGTCAGCTCCACAGCGCTTTTTTGGGGATTTGATAACACAGAGCCAGCGAAGAGCAGAGCACAGTGCTCCACAAAGGCGGACATCCCCTCCCCTCCACAGGAAACAGACAAGAAAGCAGAGGATCCCGAGGAGAGGTGAGCAACTTGTCAGCGGTCCCATAGTGAGAGAGTCCAGAATCCACACTGTATTTAGCACTGGGGGTCTCGGGGAGCAAGGTGTAAGAGAGAGGGTCCCTGCTGGAACAGAGTGAGCCTGGGGCAGCTAGGTTAACAGGCCTGAGAGGCAGAACTTGAAGTGTAGGGAACTGGGCTACTGAGCAAACAGGAGCATGATAACGAGGAGGGAGAAACACTTTCAGAGAATATAAAACTACCTGGTGAGGAACCATTCCAGACCCACCCAGAAGGCAAGACCACACAGACACAGAGACCTCAGGAGCCAGTAAACTGGCTACCTCGACCACAGTCACAAAGAAAATGACCTTGCCAGTGATGGTCACCCCAAATGAGGCTTTGAGCATGCCACCCTCACCCGCTCCACCAGCCCCAACCTGCTGACAGCCCACCTGGCCCCTCCACTGATTCCCAGGTTGGAGGCTGAGACCTGCATCTGCTCTGAAAAATCCCCTCCAGGATTCCAAATCCCTGCCCTCCTCTCCGAGAGGCACACGCCCGCAAAGCACACAAGAAATGACAAGGAGGTGTGAGCAAGCTGCACTGGGCCAGCCAAGTCACGTGTCCAGTGCCGGCCTGGCTCTGCCAGCTGCTGAACCCTCACCCACTTCTCAGGCACAGAAGTAACCAGGAGGTGCCTGCAACACCACAATGGGACCTTTACAGCTCAGCAGGCTGCAGAGGTCAAGAGCAAGAACGCACCTTCCACAAACTCACCCAAAGCCTGCAGGTGGCAGGGAGACAGGAGTGAAGGAGGGCCCTTCTGCCCGGTTATAAGCCTTCCTCTGTGTCCAGAAAGGCGCGGACAATGGGAAGGGGCAGATGCTTCCGGACGCAAAGCCTGGCACCCAAGCCCTGTGCTCTGCTGTGGTGAGAGCAGCTGTTCCCCATCACCCCCTCCCAAGGGGCTGGCAGGGAGAATGAGACCACAAACCAAAGGAGACTGGAGGCAGAGGCCCCCAAGTCATTGAGGCATCAGCTGTGACAAAGACACTAGCTCTTGTGCAATCTGGGGTAGCAGCAGAGGGACACTCAAGTTCAAAACACCCAGGTGTTTTCATTCCTGCTGACTGCAGGAGGGGAGCAGCTGCTGCCACTACCCAGAAACCACACCTGGTGACCTGGCAGCGAGAAAGTCAACCTCACCCAACACGGCAGGACATGCCAGGGCCTGTGGCTGAGGCCGAGGGCCTTGTGTTTCCCTACCAGAGTCACAGGGTGTCACAGTCAGAAGGACACGGTGCTTGGGGCCCACAGGTGTCCTCAACCAACACGGCAGGACATGCCAGGGCCTGTGGCTGAGGCCGAGGGCCTTGTGTTTCCCTAACAGACTCACAGGGTGTCATAGCCAGAAGGACACGGTGCTCGGGGCCCTCAGGTGTCCGGAGGCAGGACACAGAATCGTCCACGCACAGGCTCACACTCGGCCCCAGCTCGGGTCTCCCGAATCAGAATTGCGACACTGGGCCTGGGAATGTGCCCTTTGATGACACACCACCAACAACAACCCCCAGGGTGACTCTGAGGCAGCCAGCCCCACAGCAGGCTGCTCTGGAAGCTGGATCGGTCCAGCCTGCTGGGTCTGCCTGTGAGCAAATGAGACCAGACAGTGGTCGATGGTTCGTGCATTCCAAGAGCATCCACCCAGGGCTGCCCAGGGGACTGGCTCTGAGGAGACATAGTTCCTGCCCTACGGGGAAGAGCTGGGTCCACCTGGGGAACTTCTCTGAAACGCAGGTGTCCAAGCTCCATCCACCGCCTGTGATTCAGGTTCGAGGGACTCAATCCAGCAAGAAAATGAAAGCAGGGCCAGACAAGAACATGAATCTGGAAGCTGATGGAAGCCAAGTCTGGGGAGACTGAGGGTACAGCATGAAGGACGGCTTTGCACAGCACCGGCTATGGGCCATCCCTCTGACTACTGCTGATACCACTCACATTCAGCACAGCCCTGTAGCGGAGCTGGAGGCCCCACCTCACAGATGAGAACAGTGAGGCATATGGTACAGTGAAATGCCCTGGCCCAAAGTCCTGTTGCCAACCAGAGCCGAGGCTGGGATTCGAACCCTGGCAGCACGTGCCCTCTTCACTGGCATCCCCTCCTCAAGCCCCACCTCTATGACCTTGGCCTTTCTCTCTCCTGTCTTACTCTTCATCAACAGTCAGTGACAAGGCCTGACCCCCTTCTCTCCAAATCAATTGCTAACACCACTTTAACCTTCCATTATAGCCTGTGGGCTTCCCAAGTGGCGCTGGTGGTAAACAATCTTCCAATCGATGCAGGAGATGCAAGAGACACGGGTTCCATCCCTGGGTCGAGAAGATCCCCTGGAGAAGGAAATGGCAACCCACTCCAGTATTCTTGCCTGGAAAATCCATGGACAGAGAAGCGCAGCGGGCTACAGTCCATGGGGTCTCAAAGAATTGGCCATGACTTAGCAACTGAGCACATGCATAAAGTATGAGTCCCGTCAGCCAGGTCACTCCCTGGCTTAATCCTTTGCAAGGGCTTTCCACCGGCCAGAAGACACAAATCTTCCTCCCAAGTTTGCCTCCGGGACTTCCCACAGAGCTTCCCCTCCACTCCTCCAGGCTAACTTCTCTCAGCTCAGACCCTCAGCTCTCCCCAGAAGACAAGGCCACAGAGTTCTGTCCAGTCCGGGGTTAAGTCCGGGGTGTGTGGGGTGGGGTGGACTATGGTGGTTGACTGACCAAGGGACTCTGCAGCTGGTCAGAGGCTCAAGGACGGTGAGGTGGCAGCAGAAGGGCCAGAAAGTCAGTCTGGGCAGACAGGCCAGGGCTAGACTGGGAAGGGAGGCCTGCGAACGTGACAGGGAGGAGCTAGGATGTAAGCCTGGGACCACACGTGGCTGAGGAGGCCCACGGAAGCAGGGGAGCAGTGGGGCCAAATTCACACTCACGTGCTACTGGTGGACTGAATTGCCATTTTCTCTGATCTCCTTGAAAGGCAATCTGCCCAGAGCTAACAAAAATTTAAAATCTGCCTGCTCGCTGACCCAGCAATTCCAAGTCTATCAAGGATACTCATTGCAGGATCCCTTCATATTAGCGAAAAAGAGAAACTGGCCTCACTGGCCACCGAGAGAATAAACCACAGCCACAACTCCTCCAAACCCTTGGAGCTGAATGCATTTCAGAACTCATAACATTTGCATTTTACAAAGGTAACAGGAAGTATGTATAGTATGTTCCATACAGCTGCAGCAGGGTCAAGTGGAGCATCCACGGTCAAGTTCGTAAATATTTCTGCAGCTGAACATGTGACTTTCTGCCACACACTCTGAAGAGGCTCCTATTATCTCAGATCTGGGCATCCAATGAGTTTGCATCAAACTTTTTAAAAAATCATGTAGTTGTGTCTTGATTCTGTAACTGTGGATAAGGGATGGAGGACCTGTGGTCAGGTGAAGGAAAAATAAAAAATAGAAAGTGATCGAACATACCCTGAGCCCTGACAAGTCAAGTACGCTCCAGTGCTGACACGCTGGGCCCATGATGGCCCTGGGCCCTTTACTCCTCCAGCCCGCCTAAGTGCTCTTCACTGTTGCCGCCGCCGCCACTAACATCAGGAGCGCGGACTGTGTACCAGGTCTTAGCGCTTTACACTAATTACCCCACTAAATCCACACAACAACCCAGAGGTGGCACTGTTACTCATGTTATCCAGATTCATCGCAAATGCATCCTCCATCATCCAACAGAGAGACTGACGCGCAAAGGGACAGAGCGACTCGCTCAAGGCCACCCGCCAAGGCGCCGCAATGGTGCACAAGCTGCCAGCCGTCTCTGGTACAGTCAGGCCTGGGAACCTGGGAACTCCGGCTCCAGAGCCTCGGATACTCTTAACACCTGCACCTTCCTCACCTCCTCTTGGTGAAGTAGCTTAAAACTTTGACAGAACATGGCAGACCACAAAGATATAAACAGATACAAGTCAAACCATGCTAGCATTCAGATCCATAACCAGAATGCTTATTCTCTGTCAAGAAGCCAGGCCTGTCAGAGAGACACCAGCAAGGGCAGCCAAGCATGGAGCCAGGGATCCTCTAGAGCACCAACCGCAGCCCAGGGAACCTCAGGCCATTCAGCTTGGAGATCTGCCCCAGCAGACCCACAAAGCTGCCCTGGGCAATCTACACAACACACTTTAATTTGTTACAAAGGATCAGCCCAAGGTGTGGGTGCCAAGCGTCAGGCCCAGGCAGACAGAAGCAGGTTCCACCTCCTCACTGGATCCCCTCCAACCTACCCAGTAACACCAACCACCACCACCACCATTTAACCATCAGCTTCAGGTAAAGCTAGCCAACGGGCAGGTTCTCTCCCTTCCAGGATGGGATGTTCAGGGACTCCGAGGACACAGCAGATAGATACCTCTCTCCTTTCAACAGCACCACAGTTAGGAACAGCCAACCGCCCTCCTTCCCAAGCGCCAACCCTTTCTGCAAAGGGAGCCTCATGCTAGGGACTGGTGGATGGTGGCTATTGCTCACATGCTATGAGGGTGAGGTGGGTGAGGACGAGGAGGAACACACCAGGGCACCACGGCAGGGGAAAATCCGGCCTCTCATGGGCTCCAACCTCGCCTCCCCTCCAGTCTGCCCTGGCCTCGGACACTGTTTCAGCTCCCCAACCTTCCTTCACCAACTCTAGAGAAAGACTGCCATATATTTTGCATACATAACAAAATGTATGCATACATAACACAATAGTTTGCAACATAAACTACACAAATCTAATGTGTACAAGTTATTAATGTTTTTAGATATTTATACTCCAATATAACCGCCAACTTTCACGCATTGGAGAAGGAAATGGCAACCCACTCCAGTGTTCTTGCCTGGAGAATCCCAAGGACAGGTGAGCCTGGTGGGCTTCTGTCTATGGGGTCACACAGAGTCGGACACGACTGAAGTGACTTAGCAGCAGCAGCAGCATAACCACCAACTAAATCAAATTATAAAACATTTATAGCCCTCATTTCTTCATGCCCCCCACCCCCACCCAATAGGCTCCCCCGTCCCTGGGATTCTCCAGGCAAGAACACTGGACTGGGTTGCCATTTCCTTCTCCAATGCGTGAAAGTGAAGTCACTCAGTCATGTCCGACTCTTACCGACGCCGTGGACTGCAGCCCACCAGGCTCTTCCATCCATGGGTTGGATGGAAGTACTTCCATCCAAGTACTTCCAGGCAAGAGTACTGGAGTGGGTTGCCATTGCCTTCTCCGCGAGACAGATGGGGCTTCCCAAATACCCCTTTCCTTGAACTGGAGCCGGGAGAAGAATCTCTTTTCACCTCACCTCCTGCAGCCCAAGAGAATTCAGATGTACATGACCCTACTGTTTGAATTTCTGGACACAGACCATACACAAAGTACTCTCATCTCATATTAAGCTTCCGTAACTTCCCTTAAGCCCATTTTGACAACTCTCCATGGGTCAAAATCCTTTTAAAATGCAAACTAATCAAGTAGGAATATGCACAGGGATGATGTAAGATAGCATCCGGCTGTCAGATGTGCTGAGCACCCACTGTCTGCATGTATCAGCTGGGGGTGAGTGACGCTATGGGACACACCCCTGTGTCACCATGCTCAAAGCCTGGGGAAGAGACTAAGAAAAAATGGGGGAAGAGAAAGTAAACAGAGGGAAGTGCTAAGAGAAGGACTCCCTTGCAACATTTGAGCCAAGACCTATATATGGAAAGGAGCTGGCCCTGAGAAGAGCAGGGGTTAGAGCATTCTAGACAGGAGGAATGGCATACACAGACTGAGAAACAGCAGGGATGGGGATTAGAAGGCATGACAGGGAGGGGCAGAGTACGCAGTGAAAGGTGAGAAAAAGTTCAGATTTTTTTTTTCTAATCAGAATCAGAATTCACTGGAGGATTACGCTCTGTTATCCTCTTGAACACAGAAGTTCTCTAGAAGAGCATTCAGTTAGCTGGTCTACTCTGGATTCCTTCTATCACACCATGCTTCAGACAGACAACGAACCACAGCCTCTCAGCCTTTACTGAGCTTGCACACAAATGCACGCTTGCGTGTATGTCCATGAGCATACACACATACATACACACACACCTGCTCCCTTCATGCTACCTCAAGCTGAGGACTTCGTACCTCCACCAGTACTGGGTGAAATGGAGTTGACACTGCAGACTTTTGCATCTCAACTGGTGATTTCTCAGCACTTATCACAGCTGTAATTTTACTTACATTCATGTGACTATTTGATTAGCACTTGCTTCCTGAATGAGTGTCTTCTGATTCTAAAACGGCAGAATCTGAGCCTGTCTTGACCATCAAGGCATCCCCAGCACCTAGTATATGGCCTGGCCCAAGGCTAAAATGCTCAGTATCACAACACACAGTTTTGAATGCAAAAGTTCAAACACATACAAAAGCAGAAAAAAATATAACCACCATACAACCCCCATAGTCAAGTCATTCCTAACCTTTTCTCTTCTATACCCCTCCCAATGAACGAAACCCCAGCCATCATATCACTCAGTATGTACTTGTTGAATGAATGTATAAATGAATGTCTTTTTGTAATGGACAAAAAACCGGGTACTTAATTTTACTCTTACTGATTTTTCTGTTGATACTAGACAGACAGGAAAAAAGTCGAGGATGGGCCACCTGGATGAGTCAGTTTACCAACTGGTTAACTCCAATAAAATTTCAGGAGATGAGATTTAAACTATGGGCTAAGATGAATCTCCCTTCCCCCCTGTTCACTGGATTTAACCTTTTGGTCCTGTTCTCATCATTGCCACATTCATTAAGAAGTGGCAGTAAGCAGGGAAAAATTACATATTTCCCACAATCTCTTTCAAATAAAATACTGAAGGAACAAGTTTCTTTTCATTAAACAAGACATGTAGCCTTTTACACACAGAAAAACAATGCCTTAGAAACAAGTATTATATTATAGCTTGCTCCCTCCGGGGCAAACTATACTACACTTATTTATTGGAATATTTAAAGTAATTTGTTCCAAAGGAGCCTGGTCCTTCTGAAATACCATCACCATTTTACAAACATTGGACAGAACTGTCATGACTGTGATACTCACAGTGCCCTGCAGAGTGAGGGGCACTGAGTACTCACTGGGTTTGTTTAATGTCATCTACTCTTCAGAATCCCAAAGGAACCAATAAAAATGAACTGAAATGCTAAAATGCAACCAGACCGAATGATCTTTTTGTTGTTGAATATACTTGTTATCTGTATTTTCCAACTTTTTTTCATCAGCACAAAGAAAAAAGTATTAAAGTTGTCCTTAAAACTAAGACCCAGAGATAAAGTCACGTATTGGAGTCTAATCTTGCGCGAATGTGTGTGTGTCTGTGTGTGTTTATGTGCCGTCATGGTTACAAGTCCAGCCTCCTGAATCTCTGCCACGTGCAGCCTGTGTGGCCTCAGGCAAGTTGCTTCATCCCTATAAGCCCATTTTCTCTTCTGTAAAGTGGGACTGATAAGACTAGCTGACAAGGTGAGATGAAGCTTGAAGATTAAATGCACAGAGCCCTGAGCTTGAGCATATTGCTCAAGCAATGTTGCTGCTATTATTATTGTGTTTGTATTTCCAAAAACGAGCAGGGAAAGAACTCTGGACAACGTTAAGGCTCTGCTGGGGAGCCTTCTCAACGCCTGCACAGAAGTGGGTACCCCTGCTACCACCCCCACAGGGGAAGCCAATCAGGGAGTCGGAGGGGGCCTCCACGCACCTGGTGGGAAGCTCACAGAGGCCATGGCCTCTGAGTCACAGCCCAGCCCCTCCCTGCCACATCGCTTTGTTCCCTGGAGGGTGAGCTGTGACTCACATGGTTTCTAGCTCTGGGTTGGGCCCATCTGACCCAGGACAGGACTGACATAGTCACTAGGAACACTCATCTGGACACTGTCCTTGTCCCTCCTCTCCCACCCTCTGGCCTGGTGGCCTGCTCGTCCCACGCCAGGTCCCAGCCCGCAGTGTCAAACACTGGAAGGACGCTGTGGGCTCCTGGGTAGTTCACCCCATTGCCGCCACCACCACCCATCCTGTTTCGGTCTGTGCCGTTTTTTCCACTGTGGTTTGCTTCATTTTGAGTTAACTTGAGAATGTAAAGAAAAAGTCCAGGAGACCCACCATAGTTCACACCCATTCACACCCTCTAACTACTCTTACATTTTGAGGGGAGGGGGGTGGAAAAATTTACAACATGAAATTTACCATTTTAACCATTTTTAAGTGTACAATTCTGGAGCACTAAGTACACTAGCAATGTTGTACAACTATCACCATTATCCATCTCAAAACTTTTTCATCATTCCAAACAGAAGCTCCATACTCATTAAACACGAGTTGCTTAATACATAGCGGGGGCCTCCCTCCCCCTGGGCCCCAGTAACCTTCATTCTACTTTCTATCTATATGAACTTGCCTATTCATACGTCATAGAAGTGGAATCATACAATGTCTGTCCCTTTGTGCCTGGCTTACTTCACTTAGCATTGTGTTTTCAAGGTACATCCAAGCTGTGGCTTGTTTCCTCCCTTTCTGTGGCTGAGTAACGTGCCATTGTATGCATGCGCCATATTCTGTCCATTCATGTGCCAACGGACACCCGAGTTGCTTGTACTTTTCAGCTACTGTGAATAACACTGGTATGAATCTGTGTGTGCAAGCATCTCTGGATACACGTATGGGTACACCCACTTCTTATGGGTGTACACACAGGAATGGAATTGCTGTTAGTACATCACATGGGAGTTCTGTTTAACTCCTCTTGCCCTTTTAAGATGGGCTTCCCAAGGTTCAGTGGTGAAGAATCCGCCTGCCAATGCAGGTGATACAAGCGATGTGGGTTTGATCCCTGGGTCGGGAAGATCCCCTAGAGGAGGAAATGGCAACTCACTCCTGCATTCTTGCCTGGAAAATTCCATGGACAGAGGAGCCTGGCGGACCACAGTCCATGGGGCTGAAAAAAGAGTTGGACATGACTGAGCACGCACACCCTTTTAAGAGTTGGGCATCATAACCCAGCAGCTGCCACAGCTAATGCTCAGTGAGCGTTCCTTCACTCTGCTACACACCATTCTGAAGATTTTGTGTGTGTGTGTTAACTCATTTAGTCCTCAAAACAATTCCCTGAGGTAGGGTGTGATTATTTTCACCCCCATTTTACAGACAAATAAACTGAGGTTACCCCTACGGGATAGCAGTGCCAGCATCTGAATACAGATCGATGATGCTTTCACACTCTCTCTCCAGTATGACCAAAAAAAAATAATAATAATTGAGCTCTTCTGCTAAAATGCATTTTCTGTCCCGAAAGATGCCTTAGGTACCCTGTAACCTCTTTTCTTGCTCTGGACTAAAGAACTAAAAAAGGGAATGGGGGCAGGGGGTAGGAGTGAGTGGGGATGCTCATTGAGTTGGATTATTCTAGACTCTCTCTTTGCAGTGAGAAATCCAACTCCATCTACATCAGTGCAAAGGGGAATTTGTTGGAAGCATAACGAAACAGCTCAGCCCAGGCACTGGATCACAAGCGATGGGCTCATCTCCCTCCTTATACTGTCACCACTCCATTCTCTCTGAGGAAGGGGCCCCCCCTTACAGCTCTGGTGCCTCTGAGCATTTATTCTGCCACTTTTGAGTCAGGGTGACCCAAGGGAAGCCCATGGCCTATCCTGGCTGGGCCTATATGCATCCCTGGACCAATCACCACAGCCAAGTGGCTGGGGAACCATGACAGGCCCAGCCTGGGCTGCAGTCCCCTCCTGGGATCAAAAGAATGAGGACTCTTTTCAGAAGAGAGGGAGGGAGGCAGGGCAAATGCCCGACACACACTGTGGTGTAATCTCCAATAGCAACAAATTGGAGGCTGCCCAATAGTGCTAAACAAAACAACAAGGTTAAATAAAATTGCTACATCCATTCAGTGAAAACAATATGCAGCTGTTCAGCAAGTAATCATGAAGATTATGTAGCAACTTAAGAAAAAAAAGAAGTCTTATGGAGTAATGTCTGGTGGGAAAAAACAGGACACACAAATACAGACCCACTTATATGTAACAATTCACATGTAAGAAAATATGGCAAGAATTGTATCATAATGAAAGAATCATCAGATCAGATCAGTCGCTCAGTCGTGTCTGACTCTTTGCAACCCCATGAATCGCAGCACGCCGCTTTTAATCTCTATTTTCCAAAATTTTATTTACTGGTTCAACAAATATTTACTGAGCATCTACTCAGTGCCAGGCGAAGTGTGGGGGATATGGTAGGGAGCAAAATAGAAGAAAAACCCCAGCCCTCATGGAATTTCCATTCTAGTAGGGGAGGCAGAAAACGGATAAGATGAATGAGCAAAATACACGCTACACTGGACGGTGACAGAAGTTAAGAGACAAAATAAATCTAGAAAGGTAGAGAGGAGTGTGGGGGTAGTGCTGACAGTTTAGATATGATGGCCAGAGAAGGTGATATCTCAGTAAAGGTGAAGGAAGTGAGAAACCCCGTTATGTTGAAGAGGGGCTTGGACAAGGGTGGTAGCAGCCCGGGTGATGAGCAGAGACAGAACTGCCCTCAACTGAGGTGTGGGAAGAAGACCAGTGTCCTGGAAGCGAGGTAAAGAGCGAGCTTCGGGGAAGAGAAAATGACCAACTGTCAAACACTGCTGATAGCCAAGCAGGATGGGGCTAGAGAATGGGCCACTGGGATGAAGAGCAGGGCAGTCACTGCAGACCTGGGCAAGAGATATTCATGAGGAATAATGGGCTCAAAAGACTATTGTGGGACTTCCTTGGTGGTCCAGTGGTTAAGACGTCTCGCTGCCAAAGCAGGGGGCCCAGGTTCGATCCCTGGTTGGGGGAGCTAATAACATCTCACATATTGTGCAGCAAAACCAAAATATTAAAAAAAAGAAGAAGAAAGAGATAGAGAATTGGGATGGCAACATTATCCCAACTGCCAAAGTGGAAGCAAACCAAAGGCCTCCACAACAGATGAATGGATAATCAAAATGTGATCTTTTACATACAATGGAATACTATTCAGCCTCAGGGTAAAAACAAAGCACATTCTGACAAATGCTACCACTTGGATGTAAACTGAAGACATTAAACGAAAGAAGCCAGTCACCAAGAAAGACAAATACTGCCTCACAAATAAATACACGTATTGATTCTACTTGTAGGGGGCATCTAGAGTAGTGAATTCATAGAGACGGAAAACAGAGTGGTGGCTACTAGGGTCTGGGGAGAGGGAGAAATGGACCACGGTCATTTAATGAATATCGGGTTTTAGTTCTGCAAGATGAAAAAGTCCAGGAAACGGCTGCACAACTGTGTGAACATACTTAACACTAAATTGAACACTTAGAGATGTCTAGGATGGTAAATTTCATGTTATGTATAGTTTATCACTTTTTTTATTAAAAAATAGTGAGAAAGCGCAGGGGGCAAATAATTGGGAGTCAGCAAGTGCAGACAATTCTTTCAAGAAATTTTGCTCTCAAATGAAAAGAAATGGCAGTCTGGCTGAAGGAAAGAAGTGCATGGGTTGTTTTCTTTTTTTCTTTAAATTGGAAAAAATAACAGCATGCGTGTTTATGTACTGATGGGACAGACCTCATCATGGGACAGTGTTATTGAATATTTATTTCAAAATAAATGTACTCTGCGATGATGAAAATATTCTGGAATCAGACAGCTGTAACAGCTGCACAACCTTGTGAATATACCCAAAACTACTACTAAATTGTGTATTTTAATGTGGTTGATTTTATGGTATGTGACATATCTCAATTTTAAAAAAAAGATACAATTAAAACTATAATAATGTTGTCTGGGACACCACATTTACACATCAGCCTGAGTTCCCCCCCAGACAGCCCCAGGCACCAACAGTTCCTGTGGCCAGTGACCCAAAGGCCACCACAGCTGTGTGGCAGCTGGTGGCTCAGAAGACAGGAGCAGTCTCCCAAGTTTAGGCTAAAACACAAATGCCTCATTAGCATATAAAGCAATTGAGATCAAACTACTGAACAAGCACCCAGTAGCTGCAGATAAATGGCCCTGCTCAGTTAGGGCCATGAATTTTCAGGCCTGTGATCTAAAAGTGAAATGTAAGAAAAATCCATTCAACTCAAAGGCAGAAAATCTGAGCCACTTCGGCCCCCACCCCATCTGCCAATCCATACTGTCTGTCGCTCTGTAACTGCAGAGGGATGATCTTATTTTGCAATTAGTCATGGCAGACGGAGTTCTTTCTGAAAGTCCTCCCAGCTGTAACAGTACCACGCTTCTGCTTCCATCGCCTTATTCCTTTCTGCTGAACAACTTCAAACAGTATCTTAACCTCTGTGATACTTCATTTTAAATATCAATTTGGCTAGACCCTAAGGCTCAGATATTTCATCAAACATTATTCAAGATGTTTCTGTGAAGGTACAGGAACTTTTTTTAGACAAAATTAACATTTAAACCAATAGAGTTAAACAAGCCAGATTCCACCATATAGTAAGTGCTCAATAAAATTTGGTAGCATTGTCATTATTATCTCACTCTAAGAGATAATAGTAAAAGAAAGCTGCTAACATTGGTGTCAACTTTAAGCCTGTTTTCCTGCAATGCTGCTTAAGAGTCACTTCAGCTCCCTAAGATAACTTGCCAACTCTCTCTCCTCAAAGGACTCAGGCGGTCATTTAAATATTTTCTGACTCACAATGCTGGCCAAGGATTAGTGAGGCCCTGCCCAGCCCAGAACATATGAAATGTGATTTGCTAAGAAAACCACTTGAGTCTGCAAGGCTGCATAGGGCTTTTGTAAAATTAAAGCCATGCTGGAGAGACACAGTTCTCTCCCTCACTGCCCCCCCCGCCCCGCCGGAGATGTGTCATAAAAAGAGGTTACTCAAGGTCAGTTAAGCTGCACCTTCTGAGGCTGGAACCTCAGCTCTGTAATGCGCTTCCTTGTTTGGGGGCTGGGTTATGTCACTGTGTTTTCCCCTAACTTTCCAGCCGCACATGCAGGCACACACACCCCTCACTTAAGAATGGAAATGAAATCCCTAGGAACTGTTCTTACAGTTTAGGTAAAGGGAATCTGCTAAACCAAAGAAGCTTAGATTTTGAAGATCTCAAAATAATGTCTATTGCCTCTAAGTTTTTCCCCTCCAAAAATGAAAAACTCAGGCCCCAACTTTTTTGTAACAACAGTGATAAACAACTCCAATCCCCCACCACAGACAAACACAAATACACACATACATGCATTAGCACTGTTTTGTTTAAAATGGAGCTCTTTGTCCCAGCTTAGAGTAAGCTGAGGTGTGAGTGGATTTGCAGTTTCCAATGGAGTCCCCAGGTTGTTCCTTAAATTCAGAAAACCAGGTTCCTACAGATGCACGTGTAGGTGCTGTGCTTCTTGTTTCTTCTTCTGTGAGAATACAACCTTGGACTTGTGCCAAGGCATTACATCTGGAACACATAAGTGCGTTAGGGGTGTAAACTAATCTTTTAATATGTGATAGTATTCCGTTCTTATTTTTATTCCATTCTTCAAACTATGATGCGGGGTGGGGGATTGCTTTGGCAGCAAAAACCCTCCCATTAAATGCAATCTATTTGCCTAGTAGATAAAACAAGTTAAAATGCAGCCTTACTCCAATGCTTTCCACCATTCCCTGGTACCTCCAGGGTGTGGGGTCCTTAGTTCTCACCACACTTCTCAAGGCATGGAGGCGGGGGAATTGGGGAGGATCTTTAGGGATCTTCATCACACCCTCAGAGTAAAGGCAGTAGATCGGTCATATGCTTGGTCAGTGCCAGATGCACTTCCATTCCACAAAATCGGGTGTTAAATGTTTTATCCAAGGTCTTCAGCCTTAAACACTACACTATATGGTGTCACTTTCTTCAACAATTAAAAAAGATGCTGATGTTCCTGGATTTTTGTCTGTGCAGCCTGAAGGGTGGGCCTCTGAGTGTGTCCCCATAAGACAACGACCTGTGGAGGTGAGTGACGCACCCAGGAAAAGTATTTCAGGACTGGACTTAGTATTGATGAGACTGTCAAACTTTCCACTGACTACGGACTCAGTACAACTCTTGTCAAATACTTAGCTGACTTTTTTGCAGAAATTGACGAGCTGATCTTAAAATTCATATGGGGACCCAAAAGAGCCAAAACAATCACAGAAAAGAACAAACTTGAAAGAATTCATAATTGTTGATTTCAAAACTTACAAGGGTATGCGATTCATGGGGTCGCAAAGAGTCAGACACGACTGAGCGACTGAACTGAACTGAACAAGGGTATAATAATCAAGACAGTACTGACAATGGTAGTATCATAAGGACAGACATATAGATCAATAGAATAGAACTGAGAATGCAAAAATAAACACATTTGTGACTGATTTCTGACAAGGATGTCAAAACAATAAAATAGAAGAATAGTCTCTTCAACAGACTGTGCAGGGCAACAGGGTATCCACATGCAAAAGAATGAAGCTGTACTGGTGCACCTCACACCACACACAAAAATTAACCCCAAATGGATCAAAGACCTAAATATAAGAGCTACAACCGTAGGATCCTTAGAAGAAAATTTAGCCATAAGTCTTTATGATCTTAGATTAGGTAAAGGTTTCTTAGCTAAGACACCAAAAGCAGAAGCAACACAAGAAAAATAGGTAAGTTGGCTTCACCTAAATTAAAACCTTGGGCTTCAAAGGACACCATCAAAGAAGTAAAAAGACCAACCCAAAGAATGGCAGAAAATACTGAAAAATTATGTATCTATCTGATAAGGGACTGAATCTAAAATATATAAAGAACCTTATAACTCAATAGTAAAAACACAACCCAGTTTTTCAAATAAGCAAAAGATCTGAACAGACATTTCTCCAAAGATGATATACAAATGGCTAATAAACACATTAAAAGATAGTCAATCAACATAATACTGAAGGAGAACAAAGTTGGAGGGCTGACACTACAAGACATCAGGATTTACTATAAAGCTCCAGTAATCAAAACAGCACAGTATTGGCAAAAGATGAGACCAAAAAAAAAAAAAATCAATGGACAGAACAGAGAGCCAAGAAACAGACCCCCATAAATACAGTCAACTGATCTTTGACAAAGGACAAAGGCAATACAATGGGGCAAAGACCATCCTTTCAACAAATGGTGCTGAGAACAACTGAACATCCACACACAAAAAGAAAATCTAGACACAGACATCACATCCTTCACAAAAATTGACTCAAGATATATCACAGACCTTGTAAAATGCAAATGTCTGAAACTCCCAAAAAATAAACAGCAGAAAGCCTAGTGATGGCTTTTTGGATCCAACACCAAAAACACAACCCATGAAAGAAATAATAAACTGGCCTTCATAAAATTAAAAAAATTTCTGCTCTGCAATAGATAATACCAAGAGTAAAAGAAGATAAGCCACAGAGTGGGAGACAGTATCTGTGAAAGACACAAGTGATAAAGGACTGTTTACAAAATATACCAAGAATTCTTAAAACTGAATAAGAAGAAACAATCTGAATGAAAAATGGCCCAAAGACCTTAAAAGACACCTCGACAAAGAAGATACACACATGGCAAGTAAGCATAGGAAAAGATGCTACATATCATCACAGGACAACAGCAAGGCGGATACCATTAGTACCTACGACAAAGGCTAAAATCCAAAATACCAACAACAAAATGCTGACGAGCAGGTGGAGCAACAGGCACTCTCTCATATACTGTTGCTGGGAATGCAAAATGGTACAGTCACTTGGGAAGACAGTTTGAAGGTTTCTTAAGAAACTAAACACACTCCAGCTTCCCTGGTGATCTGGGGGTTAAGAATCTACCTGCCAGTGCAGGGGATGTGAGATCGATCCCTGGTCTGCGAAGATCCCACATGCCACAGAACTAAGCCCGTGCACCACAACTTCTGAGCCCTTGCTTTTGTGCACACCAGCCACACCTACTGAAGCCAGACAACTGAAGGCCACATGCCTAGAGCCCATGCTTACAACAAGAGAAACCACTGCAATGAGAAGCCCATGCACCGCAGCAAGGAGCAGCCCCTGCTCACTGCAAAGAAAGAAGGACACATGTAGCAATAAAGACCCAGCACAGCCAAAAAAAAAACCACAAAAATTAAGGACACCCTTATCATATGATCCACTCCCTGGTGTTTACCCAAAAGAGCTGAAAGCTTATGTCCAGACAAAAAACTGCACATAGATGTTTATAGAGGCTTTATTCATAATTTTCAGTACTTGGAAGCAACCTAGATGGCCTTCAGTAGGTAAAGAGAAAAATAAACTGGGATACACCCAGACAATGGAATGTCATTCAGTGCTAAAAATGTGCTATCAATTCATGAAAAGACATGGGAAGTCTTAAATTCATATTACTAAGTGAAAGAAGCCAAAATGAGAAGGATACACGGTGTATGATTCCAACAGTATGACATTCTAAAAAAGGCAAAACTGTGGAGACAACAAAAAGACCGGTGAATACAGCAGGGGTGGAAGAAGGTATGAACAGGCAGCGCACAGAGGGTTTTTACAGTAGTGAAATATTCTGTATGATACTGTTAAGACGGGTATATGTCATTGTACATTTACCCAAATCCACTGAAAGTAGAATACCAAAAGCGAGGAGCCCTTAGGCAAACTACAGAATTTGCCACTGCAAGTTCATCCTTGGTGATGAACGTAGCATGCCGGTGAGCGAGGCATGTGTGGGAGCAAGGGGGAAATCTCTGTACCCTCCTCTCAATTGTATTACAAACCCAACACTGCTTTAAAAAATACAGTTAAAAAACATATTTAACACCCCTAACCGTTAGGAAATGAAAATCAAAACCACAGTGAGATCACTTCACCTGGGCTAGATTGGCAGTGATCAAGAAGATGGACAGTGGTAAGCATCGGTGAGGACGTGGAGTAACTGGACCCCTCACACACTGCTGTGGGATTGCAGAATGGAACAGCCACAAGGCAAACATTTGGCAGTTCCTCAAAATGTTAATCATCGAGTCACCATACAACCTGCAATTCCACTGCTCAGTATATACCTAAGAGAAGTGAAAATGCATTTCCACATAAATTTGTACACTCTTCCAGGGGAAGGTGAGAGCCAGGGCAGGTAAAAACAAGAGAGCATATGGACACAGAAGGTGCTCTTGGACCTATGGTTAAATGGAAAAAAAAGAACAAGGCTGGAGAAGAATACATACAAAATAAGTGATGATTGTGTTAGCCTTAAAAATATATATATGCACAGGTACACAAACTTGTTATGTAAGATTGTAAGAGAAATACACAGCCAGCTGATCATAAATGTTCTTTCTGGATGTAAGCCTGCGATGAGGGAGGTGGAACTTCATTATTTACTCTACAATTTCTGATTTGCGTGCTTTTCTGTTTATTAAGAAACAATCAGGGCATGCCATGCAAAAGATAATTTCTTTCTCTAGCCAAAACAGAAGAAAAAGGAAGAGGCCACTGGAGTTGGGTAGTGAGAGAAGCTGTGAAAGTGGAGAAGAGCAAAAGAGCATCCCAGGTAGTGGGAATAGCAGGAGCAAAGATTTGAAAGTGGATGTCAGGTTCACTGGGCTGTCAGGTTCATTCTGTTATAGGAACCAGTGGGGACCTGGGGTGAAGGTGCATCAGAACTGTGAGTTGAAGCAGCCAAGTTCCAAAGGTGTCATGTACCCCTTAGGGAGTGGCGGCCCTGAGCATGTAGGGGCACTGCTGGGAGAGAACGGGGGCTACAGTTGGGCAAGAGGTCTCAGCAGCAGTTCAACTTGGCCTCTGTCTCACCATAAACTGATCGTCAACTCCATTATCCAGATTTGTCTAATAAGATGGTCTCCAAAAAGAATAACATCCACACCACTGAAGTCCCCAAATCTGAATGAAGAACTTCCAGTGTGTCTGAGCACACCTTTTCGATAGGAGCACAAGGAAGTGATGGAGTGACCTGAGTCAATCCTAAGTACCAGATGATGACCCCAGCAAGCCCCCCAGCATGCAGGCTGTGATGGGGGTAAGCACTTTGCAAATATCTTTTCAATTAATCCTCAGAGCAAAACTCCGAGGTACAGGCAAGCACTACCTCCCTTCACAGATGGACAAACAGGCCTGGGGGCTTCCCTGGTGGCTCAGATGGTAAAGGGTCTGCCTGCAATGTGAGAGACCTGGCTTCAATCCCTGGGTTGGTAAGATCCCCTGGAGAAGGAAATGGTAACCCACTCCAGGACTCTTGCCTGGAATATTCCATGGATGGAGGAGCCTGGTAGGCTACAGTCCATGAGTTCACAAAGAGCTGGACACAACTGAGCAACTTCACTGGTTCACTGAAACAGGCTCGGAGAGGTTAAGCACCTTGTCCAAGGTCACTCCCTTGGTTAACACTGCAGCAGAGACTGGAACACAAGACCCCAACTGCCATCTCTACAACCTACAGACACTTCAATCTGCTTCAAAGCCAGGTCAGTACTCTCCTCCAGTTTCCAGGAAAATATTATGGAGCTCAGAATTGGAGTTGAATTCAGAGCTTGGGGTTCTACCAGCAAATTCAGACACATAAAGTTACTATATGCTGGCTGGAAGTGGAGGTGGGGTGTTGGGATAAGGAGCCAAGTTGGACCGGTAACTAACTAGCTTGCTCTTTAGCTGGCTGAGCCAGGCAAGACACCAAGCTGCCTCCTCTGTCCTCCAACTCTGGCTGCGGGCCCCAGCGTCTCTTTCTGTGCATTCCTGTTTTGACTTGGGCCCCATGTCCAGTTCTGCCCTGAAAACTTGTGCTTCACCTTGGAAAAGTCAGGAGACACCTGGGAAATGAAAGTGATCCCCTCCTCTAGCCTTCTTACTCCATAGCCACCAGAGACCCTGGGACACCCACCAGATGTCCCAACAAGCCCTCACTGAGCCAGGGGCTGAGCACTCTCTCTGCCTCCCAGGGCTGACATTCCACAGGGATGTGCACCCAAGAGAGGCCTAAGATACTTCAAACACCCATCTCTCTTCATGTCACTGAACAGATATTCAGGGAAGATTCTCTTCACCTCCACCTCTCTCAGCACAACTGACAAGAGGCCCAAGAAGACACAGTTGGCAAGTTATTCATCACTCCACACCTCAGTTTTCTGGTCTGGAAAATGAGGGTATGTGACACACATAGACATGTTAAGATGTTGGTGCAGGGCTCAGCCGCACAAGGCACAGCCATTCAGATTAACTGGCATTTACTGAAGGCTGCTACTTTGTTCCTTTTCCACAGTATACTCCACCCCTGCCCCCCCACACACACAGCTATAACCAATGAGAATCCTGCATCAAGCCCCCAAGGTTCATGCTCACTTCCAGGCAGCAGTTTCAGGAACATCACTGCCCCAGGCCCCACCCCCTGGAAAGGAAAGACACCAGCCTTCTGGTCAACCAGGAGTGCACACAATGCTGAGATCTTATGCCAGCCACCTGCTAAGATCTGGAGAGAGGGTGGGGGAGGTTCTGCCTATGTTGCCTCATTTCCTCTCTCCCTTCCCCAGGGAGACAGACCATAGCCACATGTAAAGCGTGGTCTTCACCAAGCCACCCACAAGGCTGCTCCCTCTTTCAAATGGGTTTCCACTCAAATGCTGCTTCCTGAGAGCCAGTGTTCTTGCCTGGAGAATCCTGGGGGAGCCTGGTGGGCTGCCGTCTATGGTGTCACACAGAGTTGGACATGACTGAAGCGACTTAGCAGCAGCAGCAGCAGAGACGTTCCCTAACTTAAACCAACCCTGCCTCCGTCCCAGCTACTCTGAATCCCCTTACCCAGTTTCATTTCCTTCATCACACTGACCATACAACTTGGCATCTTGTTATAGGTCTAGTTGTCTATTACCCAGCCTGACCCCTGCGATGTGAACTCTGAAGGGAGGAGCGCTGTTGGCTTCCTTGATGGCTGTGTGTCCAGTGCCAGGGCACTCCCTCCATAAGTGATTCCTGAATAAGTGAAGTAAATTAGCTGAGCTAAGTGGCTAAGGTACACTGGAAAAAAAGCTAAGTCTTCCTCTAAACCTCTCCACAGTGGACCCCGCTCCACTCACCACACTGGTGACCTCCCACAGAAACTGGAACTGACTCAATAACTTAGAATCATATATATAAACATTTTGTTTTCATTCAAGTTTCAACCCGTTTGTGCGAGGTGATATGAATCAGGCGATATCTTTACAAATCATTAAGGTAATGGGTCCAAGGATTAATCTTTTAAAAATAGAAATAAGACTATAATTAATAAACTGAGGAATTAACTGGACAAATCTCAAAAAAGAACAAAAAGAATGAAAGAAACAGAGCCCCATACCTCATGGCCACCACCCCTGCTGCCCAATGAGTTACAGGAGTCTGAACGATACAGAGCTTGGCCTCGAAGGTTTCTAAACAATTGCAGTTTTCTTTGATGCCTCTTTGCCTCAGGCTCCCTCCAATGACTCTTGACTCAGGAGCACACTGAGTTCTGGTCAGGGGCTCAGGAACCTTGGAGATGGCAGAGAAATAGAGGCAGCTCACTGGGATGGATGGTGATGGATGAAAGGCTCAGGATGCAACATGGACCAGAAAAACTGGAGCAGCAGCACGCGCCTCTCCCCCTCATCAGAGTGATATGGGGACGACATCCCATTCTCTGCATCCCACATCTTTCTCTGGCAGGAATAGGCTCTCTCAGGAGGCAACGAGTTCCCTTCATTGGAGGATCCGAGCTTGGGTTAAGCAGTAACTAGGAGGAAGTGCTGTGGAGGTGGTTTAAACTGCAGGCTGAACTATGTGACCTCAAAGGTCACACTGTAGACTGGCATTCCTATCGGCCAGTTCCTTTGCATTTCACTCCTCCTAAACCTCTCCAGCCTCCAGGAGCCTCCCTCAGTGGATACTATACATGCTGTGCCTCACAGACATTAAGTGAGCACTTACTGTGTGCCAGGGGCCAGAGTGGAGCAGGGACAAGGGTAACAGGATTCTACATTCTTCTGGGTGGACAAAGACAATAAACCCTTGAGCAGACACATGAGGAAAACCATTTGAGGCAAACTCCAAGAGTAAAATACAATGGGGGAATTCGGGACTTCTCTGGTGGTGCAGAGGATACAAATCCGCCTGCCAGTGCAAGGGATCCCTAGCCTGGGAAGATCCCACATGCTGCAGAGCAACTAAACCTGTGTGCCACAGCTTCTGAACCTACACACCTAGAGCCCGTGCCCCGCAACAAGAGAAGCCACCGCAATGAGAAGCCTGCACACTGCAACTAGAGAAGAGCCCTCTCTCTCTGCGACAAAGACCGAGTGCAACCAACCAAAAATAAAATTAATTTTTAAAAATGGGGGAACATGACAGAAACTGACAGGGAAGGGGATGCTCTGGACAAAGTTGTCAGGGGAAACTTTTCAACAGAGGAAACATCTGAGCTAAATGGCATGAAAGTACCAGACATGAGAAAAGGCGGTGAGAGAGTGTGCTCAGCAGAAGGAAAAGCATGTGCAAAAGAGAAGTCTGAGAAGTCTCCTGACAAGTTGAGTTCAAATATTCATCAGTTGCACCCTATCCTAAAGGCCCCACCACAGGCCCTAAACACACATCTCGCCCCACCCCCGCCTGCCTTCTTTCCCCACTGACTTCTTTATCAGATTTTTTCAAGTCAAGGCAGAGCTGATTTGACTCTGAACTTTCCACTGGCAGGTGAGCGCTGAGCAAGGGCACAAAGGAACATGTGTGCACCTCTACCTACAGGGACAGAGGAAATGCTGACATCGTGACTCCATAAAAAAGTGGGCCTGTCTTGTATAGGGGACCATAACTCCCATCTTCCCACCTGGCATTCAGGTCCCATATTTGGGGGATGCGGGCCTTTTGTAGAATACGATGTAAAGAGAACCCTCTGAAAAAATACACACCTGTGCTCCAAGCATCTCAGGTGTATTTCAGAAGGTTCTTAGAGCCCCAGGTTCAGAACGTCTATCTGGTTACCACCCCTACAAGAAAAAACTAAACTGTTTCAGCCCAGGAGCACCCCACTGATGGAACGGACAACCTGTTAGAGGTGAGTAAATGAAAGAGAGGGGGCAAGATCAGGCCCTCAGACCCATAAAGAGACTCCCACACTACCTCTTCTAGCTCTGATAGAAGATGTCAGCCTGTCAGGGGGACCAAGGCCTGAAGGGGTCCTAATGAAACCTTATCCGCTCCACTCCAGTGAGGGAAACATCCCACAACACCCCAGAGCCTCCAGAGAAGGTCCAAGACCCCATTTTCCAGGATTGTCCTTGACAAAGGTCATCTCTAGTCTCACATTCTAAGATAACATTTCACACAAGGCCGGTTAAGCATAGGAAGTGTTAATGCAAAGCCCACGTGTTTCAAGGCGGAAGGGGACACCAGGGCTACTGTGTAAATAATTCAGGTCCTTATCAGGAAACGGAGATGTGCGGAGAGCTTGCTCACCTAGCTCACAGTGGAGTTAGGGATGGGGGTGCTCTGTTATTATCAGTCAAAATAGTAACAAGAAGGACAGTTAACCGAGGGAGAACTTAGCCTGTACCAGGCACTACAATAAAAACTTTAATCTTACACAACCTTTTAAGGTTTGTACTATGATCATCTCCACTCTACAGATGAGGAAACTGAGGCATGAGCAGGTGAAGTAACTTGCGCAAGACTACACAGCTGACACTCAGACCTAGCAAAACTCTTCCACACCCAGGGTAGAAGGTGGTAACACCTGGGCAGTGCATGAACTGCTTAAAAATACGTTTCTGCTACTTCACCCAGGACAACCACCATTTGGCAGTTCTCGCATCCTTGCCCAGTGCTGGAGGCAAGCCTGGTTTGGGCATTAAATGGAGTGAGAGCCCTCGAGGAACAAGCCACTCAGTTTCATCAACGTATAAGCCCTTGATGAGGCCGCTGATACTGCAAGAGCGGTTCTTCCTCGTGGCAAAGCCCACGGGAACTCGACTCAGTAGAAACTTTCACACTCGGAAGACGCTTGCCCGTCTCTAGCTACGAGGGACCGAAGTTCGCCTTAACCCCATGGTGTCCGCCTCCCCCTCCTCCTCCCTGGATCCTCGAGCCGCTTAGTTTAAGCAGCAACGAGCACAGGGGCCCGAGTGGGCCCGAAACCGAAGCCACCGCCCCGCGCGCCCAAAGCCAGGTTCCCCGCCGCGAAATAACTGGTGGTCCTGCGAGCCCCGGCAAACAGCGCCCGACGGGAAGATACGCGGAGGGAAAGGGGCCGCACCCCAAGACAGGTGGCACCTCCGTCCCCGGAAGTGGGTCCGGGAACTTTTAGCCCAAGAGCTAGCAGAGGGTCGGAGTCAGGGTCTCCGGCGGAGCGGCGGCCGGTCGGGGCTGGTGGTGGCACTGCCTACCTGTGCCGCCTCCAGGGTTCCCCTGACCGTTCAGGGTGCCCGGAGCCAGGAGCGCACACTCTGCCGCGGGCACCGGGATGGAACGAGGGCGGCTTGGAGGTGGGGTCTAGCTCCGGCTTGGTGGGTGAAGGTGGAGAGGAATCAGCCCGGGAAGGCCTCCCGCCCCAGGGTGTCTAGCAGGGTCTCCAGCGGGGAAGGTCTAGCGGAGTAGCGGGGCTCCAGGCCAGCCGCCCACACTCACCTCGGCTCCCAGCACGGGATCGACCCGCCGGGCTGCGGCTCGCACCGCGGCTACGACTCTGGCAGCGGCGGCTACGGAGGCGGCTCCCCGGAGCGGGGCGGGGCCGGGGGCGGAGAGGCCGGGCCGGCCACGTGGGCCGGAGGCGGGCCGGGGACCCCAGCGGGCGCCAGGCCGGGTGTCGGGGAACTTGGACTCGGTCACGCTTGGCTGCTGCTCAGCACTTCCCACTCCGCACCCTGTTGGGGTCCCAGGGAAGGCTGGGGACGGAGAAGGGGAGACCTGGCCCCCGGGGCATGCCCAGCACCTATTTGGGAGATAATTTACTGGGTCCGGGAAAGGGTGCGCAGCCTGCCGAATCCCGTTCCCCCGAGGGCAGCTCCGGGGATCTGTATCCCAACGGGAGAGGGCTGTGGTGACTCCCGAGCCATGGGCAGCAGGAGCTGCCCGGGCGGGCGAGGGCCCGGGTCAGGCGCTTGGAGCCCCAGCCTCGCCTACCAGGCTGACCTTGGGCTTATCTAGTCCTGCCCAAGCCTCACTTTCCCCGACTGTGGGAGTGAGAATAAGGACGAATCCCCGCGCGCCCAGCAGGTTCTCAGGAAATACGTTTGTGGGCGGATGCTGAGCTTGAAAGAGCAGCAGCCAGCAGTGTGGCCTGAGTCTTTTCCTGCAGAAATAGACATGAGAATCTAAATACTAAAAGCATTTTCTGTACTCATTCATCCGTTCAACAGATTAAATTCTTCCAGTCCTCAGGACCCCATAAAGTCAGGAATAAAAAAAGTCCCTACACACTAGTTATGAGCGCTTATGAAAGTACAAACCATTATAAAAAAGAAAAAGTTCATCAGCTGCTTTCATGTGCCTGGTGAGGACTTCAGGTGCTTCATCTACTTGCCTTGTGAGGTGTAGGGCTTGTATGGGCCGTCTCAGGAACTGAAGCTTAGAAAGGTGAAGCCAGCCCCCAGATCAGAGGAGAAAGCTCCAGTTCCAGGGCTACATTTCTCCGCAGCCATACCTCCAGTACATGGAGGATCAGGCTCTGAGTGGACCTCCTCACTCTCTCTCCATGGGGAGAGCTCTAACCCCCACCCCCTCATTCCACCTCACAAGGGGTAGGGGGATGTTGAGGGCTTCCCAGGAGGGATCTTCCCTGGCAGCAGCCGCTGAGATGTAGATCTCCCAGTCCAGGCACCAATCCCCTGCACACCCGTCACCAGCACCAGGCGTTCAGACCTTCATCTGGCACAGCTGAGACTTCCTTTATTGCAAACTCCTGTCTCTCCTTTGCAGGCACACAGCCTCCTAGGGCTGTGTGACCTCTCCCTAGCCCACAGCTCACCTTCTGGGCCAGAAACTGACCAATGTTGAGCAAAGGAACTTTCATTCCAACTACAATTCCACTTCATTCCACCACACCTTGACCCCAAACCCAGTGCCTCATGACCCATCCCTTTCCTGTGTAAGGATCACACACCCTGTCCACGACTCCATTTCCAAGGCCAAAACCTATATCCAGGTCCCTAATCCTCAACCTTTTCTTCCAGGCCTCTTTTGTTACTCTCCCTCCTCCACACAGTGGAAGATCACTTACTACAGCCAGCCATGTTTATTAGGTAATAATAAAGGGCTTCCACTCCCTCAGCAACCCAGAGCTCGGCAGGCACTTCCACCCCTCAAGTCGACACCTGGTGCTCTACTCAGGCGGCGTTGTCGGAGATAAAATTTCTATTTCCATTAGATTCCATTTAATGATTGGAGCATCTGCTACATGCCACAGACCATGCCAGACTCTGAACCTCAGCAGTGACTCTGTCACAAGACAGAAAGACATAGTCCCTGACCCCATGGAGCTCACGGCTGATGTGGGAACAGTCAGAGCCATCACTGGGCAGCTTAGGGAGCAGGACGTGGTGAGAGACACACAGGAAGTGCTGGCCCAGATTCGAGCATGGGAAGGCTTCCTGTGCGATGTGGGGCGACAGGGCTGGAGAGGACAGACGTGGAAGCCCAGAGGTGGGAGAACACAGGGCACACTTCTGGAAGCCCATGGAAAGGGGCCTTGATGGCCAAGGTGACACACTAGACCTTGACCATGGAAAGGTCTGGGCAGAGGTGATGGGACTCCACAGATGCTGAGTGAGGAATGGATGCAGCGGGTCAAAGTCTCCTGGACACAGCAAAGGCAATGTGCATGTGGACTATTACTGGGGATGCACTCCTCAATTTCCTTTGTTTTTCAATTCCGGGTGTCCAGAGATCAGAACAGATCCTCAGGAATATGTAGACCAGAAACAAATCTATGTAAACTCACAACAGTTTATATGCAGTGCCGCATCACCTCCCACCTACTCATGCTTTGGCCCTGCTAGGGGGAGGGTAAGGAGCACTTGGCTCCTGGACTCAGATTAGGAAACTGTTGGGGAAGAGGTGATACACCCAAAGGGAGTCCTGTCATGGGGTGTGTGGAGAGAATAAGCAGGAAATGTGGGTCACTATCCATGGAGTTTGAAAACTGGTGGAGAAACCAGAAGATACTGATGATCAGCCACCTTTTCTCCTTGAAACAGACAGTTCATGAGGGCTCATTCTTGAATTCAGCTCCATCTCCCCTAACTTTGCAAGACAAGGCAGAATAGGACCAAGGCTGTCACCTAAGTCATCAGTTGGGAAAGCTGGGGTGTCTACTGCAGGTCTCCACACGAAAGAGTGAGTGAAGAGCTATAACCGGTGCCAGGTAGGGAAGCAGGGGTGAGGGGCTGGGATGAGGCACCAGGGAGCACAGTTGGAGAAAGCCATCTCTTGAGAAGGCACAAGGGCAAGGGCAAGATGGAGACCACCAACCCGGCCATCGAGGACCCACCAGGTACCTTTAACATTCGTCCTGGGAGATCACACATTTAAAACCCACTGATAATACCACTCATATGACCAATGCTGAGAGAAATATTAAGAATAAGATAAAATCCACCCACAAATCACCACCACCCAGTAATCAGTTCAGTTGCTCAGTCGTGTCCAACTCTTTACGATCCCATGGACTGCAGCACATCAGGGTTCCCTGTCCATTGCCAACTCCCGGAGCTTGCTCAAACACATGTCCATCAAGTCGACGATGCCATCCAACCATCTCATCCTCTGTCGTCCCCTTCTCCTCCTGCCTTCAATCCTTCCCAGCATCAGGGTCTTTTACAATGAGTCAGTTCTTCACATCAGGTGGCCAAAGTACTGGAGCTTCGGCTTCAGCATCAGTCCTTCCAATGAATATTCAGGACAGATTTCCTTGAGGATTGACTGGTTGGATCCCCTTGCAGTTCAAGAGACTCTCAAGAGTCTTCTCCAACACCACAGTTCAAAAGCATCAATTCTTCCATGCTCAGCTTTCTTTATAGTCCAACTCTCATATCCATACATGACCACTGGAAAAACCATAGCTTTGACTAGACAGACCTTTGTTGGCAAAGTAACGTCTCTGCTTTTTAATACGCCATCTAGGTTGGTCATAGCTTCTCTTCCAAGGAGCAAGAATCTTTTAATTTCATGGCTGCAGTCACCATCTGCAGTGATTTTGGAGCCAAAAATATAAAGTCTGTCAGTTTCCATTGTTTCCCCATCTATTTGCCGTGAAGTGATGGGACCAGATGCCATGATCCTAGTTTTTTGAATGTTGTTTTAAGCCAACTTTTTCACTCTCCTCTTTCACTTTCAAGAGGCTCTTTAGTTCCTCTTCACTTTTTGCCATAAGGGTGGTGTCATCTGTGTATCTGAGGTTACTGATACCCAGCAACATCTACTGTTATTTTGTGTGCTTTTTTGTTTTCCATTTAACATATTGTGAACCTCTTCCTTGTGATAAAACACTCTACAACATGACTGTTAAGAGTCGCCTATTGGTCTATGGTATGAATGTGCCTCTTCTTATCAGCAGTCCTGACTGGTACCTGGTTTGATCCTCACTTCTCAGCATCAGGGATAATGCTTAGTGATGAAAATCTTTGCATAACTAACTTTGATACACAGTTCTGGTTATTTCCTACAGAGAAAATGCTAGAAGTGGATTACTGAAAGGAATATTCAAGTCTTCTGCCTTTAGCAGTATTCAGATGCCCCTCCCCCACCCCACACACACACACTTTCTTTTGAAAAGTGTGGAGCATCCAGTTGATGAAGCAACACTAACCTTCTCCCCCAGGAGATGGTGACACCTGTGAAGGAATAAGGTGTTCATCTCAGTGTTCAGACCTAAGCAATGTTCTGCAAGCAGCTAATACAGTAAAAGACTTCTTTCTCTAAAACCAAGTCCCATCTGCTCTCATAATCTAGGCTTGAGGAAGACCTGAGAAGCAAGACCGGGAGGTGGGGTGGAAAGGTAGACAGGTACTTCAGGGCAGGAAATGCCTGGGTTCAAATCCAACGTCGCCCTGCCCTGAAGGTGGGACGTTACCTAAGCCATAAACCCTGCTGGGAGTATGGGACGCGCCCAGGTGGTAGCAGGTGTCCAACTCACAGGGGTGACTCTAAGACACAACAGGTCATCACCAGCCCTAAGTCTACAGTCTGGAGACCGGACCCACAGGGAGTGCAAACTTGAGACAATACAAGCCACTTGGCGGGAGGATGTGGGACACCCCAGTGGCCCTCAGCTCTGGAGAGCATGGTAAGCGAATGGGGGTCTCACCCCAATTTGCAAAGCAGGAATGGATGCAGTTAACTCCTCTGGGAGGCCTTCTGAAACTCACTAGCAACTGTTACCGCTGACCCTGATGCCAACTGAGACAAATGACGGCTGTGCACACTTGCTGTATGCCAGGCACTGGACTACCCGGACTATCCCCTCCATCCACTTCATCCTCACCACCACACCATAGGCAGGTGCGCTGTCATCCCCATCAGACAGAGGAGGAAACTGAGTGCCACGGAGATGAGGTAACGTGCCCTGCTGACTGATCAGTGGTAGGGCTGGGGTCTCAAGCTGGTTAAAGCAGCAAAGTCCAAGTCCAGCCCAGGTGGAAGGCATAAGCAAGGGGCACAGCCTGCCCTCAAGGAGCAGCTGGACTAGGGATTAAGAGGGTCTAGCACATAAACGCGGGAGCAGGACCTGAATGAGGGTGGACAGTTGTCAAGGAAGGCCTGACTGCAAAGGATGGCTGGAGACTTCGAGAGGGAGAAGGAAAAGTCTGGCACAGAGGGTCTGGGACAGGACCACACCAGAGAAGACCCTCAAATTCTGCTTTGGTGGCAGAGAAGAAAGAGAAACAGAGAAAAAGAGGTTGGCTAGGAGCCAGGTAATAACTTTGGGGTTCACTTCTGGGCTATCGGCAATTTACAAGTAGCCATTTCCTGTAGTTGGTCCTAGCCAACTGCCTGCAGAACTGAGTCCTCCAGGAGACAGGGACTCCACTGTGATCACTGAGGCCCTCTGCTACCCAGACCAGGGCTAACCAGATATCTCTAGGGGATCATACTTTATCACTGTACATCCCTTAACCTGCCCCAGATGACCACATCCCCAAAGGCAAGGGGGCTGTGTACTGGCTTCTGTGACCATAACTCTGCTTGGGCTCACAGTCAAGCCTCACCTCAGCCCCATTTGGTACTGAGCTATTACTTATTTCCCAGATGTATAAACAGTCGTGGAGAAGGCAATGGCACCCCACTCCAGTACTCTTGCCTGGAAAATCCCATGGACGGAGGAGCCTGGTGGGCTGCAGTCCCTGGGGTCGCTGAGAGTCGGACACGACTGAGCGACTTCACTTTCACTTTTCACTTTCATGCATTGGAGAAGGAAATGGCAACCCACTCCAGTGTTCTTGCCTGGGGAATCCCAGGGACGGCGCAGCCTGGTGGGCTGCCGTCTATGGGGTCGCACAGAGTCGGACACAACTGACGTGACTTAGCAGCAGCAGCAGCAGAAACAGTCGTGATTGGCTCAAGTGACCTGCTTAAGAGTCCCCCCAAAAGTGGCAGACTGAGATCTAAGTCCCGGGTACCTGAAACCAAAGCCCCACTTTAATCACAGTGATTAAAAAATCTCATCAAGAATGCACAATTATATAACTGTGTGCAGGATCTTCAAGTACCTCAAACTTCAGGTACATAAACCAAAGGCTGCTGCTGCTAAGTAGCTTCAGTCATGTCCGACTCTGTGCGACCCCATAAACCAAAGGCAGGTCCTGCTTATTTTTGCCTTCTGTCACCAGTCATGCTTCGGCCTTTCTCTGCTGAGTCCTGCCTGGCCTGGCCTTGCCCAGCCTGGTGAGAAACATCCATGCTTTATCTGGGAGCTGCCACCTGTCCCATTCCCTGGAATGTTTTAACCAGCGAGATCAGGAAGAGCAGTCTTCAACCTGAGGACCATTACTTGGTCTCTGCGTCCCCTCCAGCTTCTAAAACTTGGGAAATTCCCCCGACCATGAATTGGCCGTCGGTTAGAGAAACAATCACTGCTTTTGTTCACAGCCAGAGCAGAGTGTGGTAATCCAGCACAGGGACCTTAAAGCAACAAGTTCAGAAAAATGTCTGTATCTCTATCAGAGCTGACAGATGATCAGGGGAAAATGAGCCTGGTAAATGGGACGTAGGCAGATCTGAGAACCCAGTCAACTGTTACAGGCTATGTACAGTCAACTTTTAAGAATCCTGCCTTAGTTTGATTTTGTGAGGAGCACCACCCCCTCCACAAGCCCCGTGCCTTCCTTCCACAACAGTCACATGTAAACCCACCCTCTTCTCTTAGGCAAAGAGATGATTTAACACAGCACCTAACAAAGGTGCTGCGCTTTACCTCCTGGGCTGAAGCTCCTATCTTCTACCCATATCCATAGGGCCCACAAGTAGTCCAAAACCTGCTCTTCCACAGAATAAGAGCCACTATTTACCACACGGCTACTGCTGCTGCTAAGTCGCTTCAGTCGTGTCCGGCTCTGTGCGACCCCATAGACGACAGCCCACCAGGCTCCCCCGTCCCTGGGATTCTCCAGGCAAGAGTACTGGAGTGGGGTGCATTGCCTTCTCCAACCACACGGCTAGAACTTGCCAAGTGTGGCTGTGGGTGCTTTATAAACCCCAGTTCATTTAAGTCTCACAATAACCTAATGTGGCAGGTATCAGTCCCATCTTGCAGATCAAACAACTGAGGCTCAGAACGATTAGGTGGTTTGCCCATAGTCCCATACTGAGAATGAGGTAGAATCGAGATGGCAGGGATCATGTATACCTTATTCATTACTGCATCTCCAGTACATATTTTAGGCTTTCAAATAAATATTGTAAAAAGATTTTATTACCTATAAATGTGAAAGATGGTGTAAAAACCCTCTAGAAAGAGGCCAGGGAGCCAAGCCTAGTGATCTTGCATTATTTTTCCTTAATCTCAAAGACCCCATTTGAATTTTATCTCCTTGCAAAAGGCCTTACACCTTGTTTCTGTCTGTCCTGCCCTTCATTCTATCTCCACTATTCTTGAACCACTTCTGATTTTGTTCCTCTCAACTGAGAAGACAGGGTAGCGGGTAGGGGAGGAAAATATCTTTATTGAGTCCTTTATTAAGGGCTCACTATGCCCAAGACGTGCATGCACGCTCAGTCATGTCTGATTCTTTGCGACTCCATGGACTGTAGCCCGCCAGGCTCCTCTGTTCATGGGATTCTCCAGGCAAGAATACTGCAGTGGGTTGCCATTTCCTCCTTCAGGGGTTCTTCCCAACCCAGGGATCGAACCCGTCTCCTGCATTGGCAGGTGGATTTTTTACCACTGTGCCACCAGGGACACCCATGCCTGAGACAGTGAAGGTATAATTTACATCTCCTTCCTCATCTACCTGCTTATTGCTTGTAGCCTCTTATTCAACTAAACCTAAATTAAGTGTTTCCTAATTAAAGCCTGCAAAGGGAAGCTGGTCTTTGCTACCTAAAGTTTGCATTTCTAAAACAAAGTAAATAAAACCAGTGGTGAGGTCCCACAGATGTTGGCAACTGTATGAACCCAAAGCAGATATAAAAATGGACTCTTGCTTTCTAATACCATGGTAAAAATTAGGGCTTCTCATGCTGTCCAAAGAGGATTTTCTCACCACTAACAGGAAAGAGGTATTCTGCAGCATCTGCCTAATGAAATCCTTCCAATAGAGTCCTTTTAGATCCGTCTGCTTAACCTCTGAACCAGCTGTACTCTCAATATGTGGACTAAGGAGGGAACCAACTCGCCATAACTTGCTACTCAAGGTTTTTTCTTCTTAGAAATTATGTTGAGAGACAGTACAGCCCATTGGTTAGGAATGAGGATGATTCAATCAGATGTATGAATCCCAATGTTGCTGACTTCTTGTTTGTGCCCTCAGCAAAGCTACCCCATTTCTGGGTGTCAGAATCTCAAAAATGAGGCCCCAAAGTTGACATAAACCAGGGATGTAACTCAGAGCACATGGCACACAGAAGATGAGACACCTCACATCAGAAGAATGAACAGGCACCTTTTTCTTTCTGAATGACAGGAAATTTGTGGCTCCCAAATTTCAGCATCCATCAACTTCTTTTCCAATTTCTTCAAAGAAAGTCCATTGTTCTGAGAGTCATATTTCTCCTTGAGGTAAGTGTCCCTGCCCCGGTTCCCGACACCGATGAGACAACAGGCATCTGACCGACGGAGGGTGGAGTAAACGATCAAGGGCAGCAGGTTCCTTTTCCTGCAAGTATAAGACAGACCAGCCATCCTGGCCTCCTCACCCTGGGTAATCTCTCTCCCTCTCAGAATAAGGGCCCACAGAAAATTGTGCTAGGAACCCCAGCTATTCAGGAAACAGAAAACATGACCTAGAATAATGAGCCACCACAATCTTAGAACAAAACATTTTATTTGATGCAGAGATGCTAGGGTACAAAAACAACATTCTGCAGATGTCGCCTGTGGACACTATCACCTATTTACAGTTATGTACAAATCAAATAAGACAGTAACATCTTCAATGTAAAAACACAGCATGCTGCTACAGTCTGCTGGTCAGTGCTCACTATTCCACCAAACCTCACAAAGGAGAAACTTAAAGATGAAACAAAGACAATGGCAATAACCACTGTTCCACAGGCTTTCCCCCCAGACAAACAGGGAGCTTCTGCAGTGAAAAACAAAACAGTGAAAATAAAAGTCATCTACTCTCTAAATGAATACATTTGGTTTTTACAAAAGCTTTTGCTCTCTCCAGACTCACTACATCTTTTTCTTGAGACAGAAAATAACCACTTATTAAAAATAACATGCTTACACATTAGCGTCATCCAACGGTAATTATTTTTTGGCTAATGACAGGAGCGGCCAACTTTGTCTTTGTCACATACAAACAGAAGATAGCTTCTTTGAATCTTCTCCACTGAAATTTTCTTTGATAAAAACATCAGATACACAGTCATAATGGTTTGCTTTTGTCAGGCATCTGCTTGTACAAACCACAGTGCTTGGTCGACCTGGAGCCATGGCTCCAGCCCTTTAGAACACGGACATGTTCCTTGCAGAGTCTGTGGTCCTCACTGAATTTTGGAGAGGAGTCGAAGAGCAGGAGGGAAGGCAACTGCCCAAAGGGGCCTCACTCGACCTCTTAGCAAATTAGCCCTTAGCAACTGCTATCTTGTCTGTGGCTAAAGTCTGCACCATTTAATAATACTATGAGTCATGAATTAAAGGTGACATATACAGATATATAAAAATAGAATCCAAAATTGGAAGGGAGGGGTGGTTGCCACTCAGATAGTAAGAGCTGGTCTTGAAGGGTATCTTGAAGCAGCCCAGGAATGACATCAGACACATCAAGAATAAGCACCAAGTGTTTGAACACACAAGGGAAAAAAATAACAAACCCACATATGATAGAGGACTACTGCTGAGAAAAAAAATGTAGTAAGCAACCTTCAAAATGAACACAGGTGATATACCACTTTTTAAAAAGCGTCTTTATACTTCTAAACAGTAAAAGAAGCTGGGTACGTAAGAATTTCTGTTAATCCCCATCCTGAGCTTGGCTTTCACAAGGCACCAATGTGAATAAGGCAGCACATTCTATTTGGGCAACTAAACTGAGTGTGAAGCTGAGAAACAGAAGGGCAGTGAAAATTATTAAGCCCCTGGAAAACAAGAGCTGTGAAGAATGAGTAGGGGTGGGATTATTTATCACCGGAATAAAAATACTAGAGGGATGATTTCACTGTGGTTTTCAAATACATGGAAGGTGAGCAGCTGTTCTTTTTCCACTACACGCTGAACAAAAGAAGGCTGGTTTGAATTTCTATAAGGAAGATGTACAAAGAACTATCTGATCAGCAGGGGAGGTTACAGAAGCTCCTTCGCTGAAAATCCAGAATCACATCCACAGCCAAATGACTGAAATAATTCATGCACAACCCTTTCTGTTTGACACTAGATGGGCACCTGCCAGATAATCCAAACTCTCTCTCACCCCCAAAGCTCTGCTATCAGCATGAAAGCTATTGGCTTACAGTCTGTGATCTCCTTCTGTTTATTTTAACCCTAAACCTGGAAAGGAGGTGATATAGCAAGGATGACCCAACTCCATGAGGACTCCTGACTGGTATCTCCGTATTCTGTCACAAATCTCCAAAACAGATCAATTCACAAGTTATTTAAAACTGAAGACGGAGCAAATGCCTGGCTCTAGTGGATACTCAGGACTCCTTGCCCTGCTCTCCACAATGTCTGCTTTCCTCATTAGGGCTTGGCCTAAGCTCAGCATTAAAAAAGTGATTTAATTCATCTAAAAAAGTGATTAAGCCAAGAGTTAAAACTATAAATAAGGACCTTTAAGGTGTGGAATTTAAATGAAACTATTCCAAGTGTCACATTTTATAAGTGAGGAGAAATCTGATTTTGAAATTAACAATTGCTTTGCCTTTTTCTTAAAACATATGAAGTATGAAGAAGCAATCAAAAGATCTCAAATGTATTCACAATCATAGCAAATTTCTTTAGGGAAGCAATGGGTAAAAAAAAAAAAAAAAGTAATCTAACTTCTGGCTGCATTTAGCAAGAGTATTTTCTTGTGGCACCAGACATATGTAATTACCATGGATGCCTTTCTTTTCAAATTTTCTAAAGCAGATGTGGCAAACTGATAGCTAGTGGGCCAAATCAGGTCCACCCATGGGTTTCCTGAATTCAATTAAGAATTTTATTGCCCATACTAAAAAAAATAATCAGATTTTTTTCATGTAAAACTCCCAGATTCCCAGTTTCTCTTGAAAAATGGGACAATCAGGAAACACTATATGGTCACAACTGGCTGGAGTGGCTGCTCCCTGTAGTACAGCACAAGGGTGTCTGCTGGCCACAGTCTCCACCAGGCCCCACTGTCTCTCTGAGCCCGAGAAGGGTTTGTCACCATACCTTATTATCACTACACTTGCTACAGGGGGGCCTCCTGAAGGAACAGCATTTGTTAAATAAGAACAGACTCTTTCCCAACAATATCAACTAGAAAAGGCTCATAATCTTCTCATTGCCATTGTCCACCTCTCTCCAATAAAGACAGGGTAATTCCTCTCTCCTTAAGAGAACCCACTTAGTGTTGAGCTGGTTGCGGACTGCAGAGTTTTCTCTCTTTAGGGAGGAAAGTGTGTCATTTCTTCACCAGGAATTTAAAAAAAAAAAAAAAGCTTTTTTCTTCCTTTGCTTCTTTTAAAGGAAAAGACAACTCAACTCTGAACTTCTGATCTGGGACTATCTCAATTATTATTGTGTCAACCAAAAACTCTTTGTTTCATGACTTTTATGACCTCTCTCACATTGGGCTCAAAATTCTGTTACCTGGCTAGGTCACTCACTGAAGTCCTGGGACGTGGGCCTGGATGACTTCTGATTATCTGGAGATCAACGTCCCTCACAGGCCCAGGCCTCAGTTCTCCAAAAGACTCCTGCCCCTGTATGACTGGGCTAGGCCCATCCAGGCAGTCCCTACTGCTTGTAGCTCATCTCAGAGAAGAACACACCTTTGCCTGGGCCTTCACCCACCTGGTCATGCTCTAAGAAAAGCCGACTGTGCCAAATGCTAAGGTGTCATGTGTGTCAGACGTGTAGTGCATCGGTGAGTCGAGATAAACAACTGGCTCCCTCATTTCAACTACCTGCTCTTCCCAGTTAGCTGAAGGAAGCCAGGACCTACCTCTGGTCTCCGGTACAGAGGATACCACCTATCTGAGCTACAGAGCCTTTTACTCTAGGAATAAAGGCCCTTCATTGAGTTCAATCCCATATTTGAATTCTTGGTTCCCCAGCATCTGAAAGCCTGTGACTTCTGAACCTTTATCTGAATTCTGTCCTATCATTTCCACCATCCAGGACCATTCGTGAGTCAAAAGCACCTCTGCATAAAACGTTTTGCATTAATCTATACAGCAACCATTCCCACTTTCAGCATGAGATGGGGAGGGTTTAAAAAAAAAAAAAGTGAAAGTAATAAGACAACCCTAGAAAAGCTGGACTTCTCAACTATTCAGAGCTGGGCATTCACACTGTCCTTTTCATTACTTGGTACAAAAGTTTGATTTTGCTGAACATCACAATCTTTAGTATTTCAAAATAAGTACCTAAACCCTAAATTCACACTAAAGCATCACTTGATTTTTGGCCAAGCAGTTTTTCCTTTCCATTTTCACAGTGAGTTTACTTAGCAAGCTCTCTGCCCATGCTCATGGAGCTCAGCTGATGCTTCTTCTCTGGTCTTTCACTCTGTTACTGGGGCCAGTTTCTCAGAGATGCCTTGTTTCACATACAAAGCTGAACATCTATCCTAAGGCAGCTCCTAATGGCACCTCTGGGGCATGCACCATTTCTTGACTTCAGTAAGAAATCACTCTGAAAATGTTTCCAAGTGCATTTTCATACATTAATAAGACTGCCCCATCTCCTTCACAGAATGGATGCCGACAATGGAATGGCAGGACACTCACGGGAGGCCAGAAACTATGTTCATCTTGGATTCCACAGTGACAGCATGGAACATCCCTCCTCCAACAAGATGCTTGGTCTTACAGGGGAGACAGTTCTGCAGCCCACTTGTCTCTCCCTCAGAGCAGCTGCAGGAAACTCGATGCCAGAAAACAGACGAGCATGTTCTTCTCCCAAGAAGCTGCCAGCTGCCTTTACAGAGCAGGCAGTGTGGTATTTGCATCAAAGATACACACAAACCTCTTCTTTCCAGCAAGGGTGCAAGCCTTCGCTTCCCCACCTGCTGGGCGTGAACCTCGAAGGAAAAGTCCTCCCCTCCCCACTTCCCCACACCCCACCTTAGGATGCTTCTCAGTGTCCGCCCCCCCCCGTCAATATTGGTCCTATTTTGTGAAGGAGTGAAAATCAGGGTCCCTGGTATTGGTGCCAAAATCCAACAGCATTTATGAAAAAGGTAGAAAAAGATATTCACTCCCCCTTAAGGTCATGGAGAGGGAAAAGGAACAACTATTTTCCCTTTGGAAACAAAAATTCTGTACAGAAGTCACTCATAAAAACAAAACATATTACTTCTCCCTTTTAAAGCAAATTCTTTCCTCTTAAGCTCTCAATGCCTATTTTTGGTAGAGTGAAGTATAAGAGAGAAATTTTTAATTGGGTAAGTCAAACAAAAAGAAAATGAAACCTTATTCACAGGCTAGGGTTGTGAGGGAAGTACTTTAAGATTCAAGAATTTAATGATTTCAGGTCCCATGTCTTCTCTAGACAATACTTAAAGAGCACATTCATCTTTGTAACAATACCTTCCTTTTCACCTTCTTAAAAAGAGGTTTGTCATTAGGCAAAACAAGTTCAGCAGATTAACTGGCTACCACCTCCACATACTGCTGTTTTGTCAGTGGATTCTCATCCCTAATTTTCTGTTCAGAGCTTTAGACTAGAGGTCAACCAAAACACAAATTACAACTTTGGTGAATACAGCCCAGTTAGGTATCAGTTTCTTAAAAATAAACATTTAGGCACCAACATCTGAGATTCAACAAAGTAAGTATAAGCCAGGGAAACTTGGTGGGCAGACCTGGCCCCTGCGTGATGCCTACTCAGATCAAGATGTGGCCCCAGTGCCCTCTGCAAATTGACCAACCCATCTCAGAAAGAATGGTCTAGATGGTCATTGGCCTGGCCCTGAAGCCCCCTCCTTGGCCAGACATGTCCCCCACTAATATGTAAGACTCATTTTTATGAAAAATGACTGTATATTCAGTTACCTTCTTGACCTCTGACTCCAGAGCTTTTTTTTAAACACCCATGGCATTGTAAATGGCACTGTAAATTCCATACCAACAATGGAAAGAGGCATTATCTTTAACTACATGGATTCCATAGAGACTGGCACTTGACTTCTGTGGCTGTAGTGGCATCAAAAGTGCTTTTTCCACAAAGCATTTCAAATCAAAGCAGCCAATAGCTAACTGGCAAAGTTTGCACAGATAAATTAAGTCTGAATGATCAGTGCGGGTATTTTCCTGTTTCTTCCCTACCTCCCAGAATTGGCTCTAGTCCAAAGTCTGACCTAACATGGCAAGCTGTTGTCAGACATTATGGACATCACTTTCACAGTTCCACATGGTTTCAGAGAACTGGAGACTCTGCCAATATATTTGGTAGAGAATAGAGAGGCAAGGAGAGCAAGTACTGGCCAGGATTTCGCTCTGAATATCCTTGTAAGAGACCTCAGCTCCAAGTGGGCCACATACCCAGAGAGATGAGCTGGGGAACCAGAGAGAGGCGGCAGCTAAAGTGGCAATGCTTAGACTCTTCCATTCTGTTACAAAGGGGCGACCGTGTGGAGTTCACCAGTGTAGCTGCAGCAACCAGGTTCTGCTTTGCACGCCCCTGAGGCAAGGAGCTTGGAAGGAAGGGCAGGAGGGTCTTCCTCACCTAAGAAAAGAAGAGAGGGCAGAGTCGCATGTTACTCCTGGGTGCTCAGGCCAGAATGAGGCTGGATCTGGGTTTGCACCATGCACTTTGCACAAGTGAGGTAGGCATCCCCACCGGCTCAAGGCTGGGCATTCTCATCCTGCCACCAGATTCCAGTTCCCTCAGCTGAGGGGCCAGGTATGCATGCATGGACTCCAAAGGGTTATAGGCACAGTAAGAGCAGCTCCAGACAGCATCCTGTGGGGGGCTCCCTGGGGAAGCAGGCCCTTCTACCAGAGCCTGTGTTGAGCTAGAATGGAGAGAATACTATGCCGCATGAACTCCTGGGTCAATACATGTGGCTTTAAAGATATTGGCAAGGTGGGGAGTGGTGAACTCTACAAATCTACAGGTCCACAGACACTCATCCAACACACTTGGGACCCAATGTGTTTCAGTATCTACACGTTTTCAGTTTAGAAAGGCGAGCTAATGCACATACTGTATGTTACATAACATGGTACCAGGCAGCTCACCATAATTTCTTATCAGTATTTCTGTAGCTCACACACCTGAACAGTCCCATTACCTGGGAGGCTACCAATGTAGTTTTGTTACTTCCCATAACGTTCGACTGACAAAACTGCAGCAAAATTAGCAAAAAGCTTCTCCTGGATTCTGGAATCCTAGAGCAAGGCTGTGGCCTGCATCAGGAACCCAACCCACCGAACCACCAGCTTCCCGCTCCCCGCGCCTCACCCAGGCCTGAGGAGGACGACACGCTCTCCGTCAGCGAAGACGTCTCCGTCTGATCTGCGGAGAGCCCTTCCATCAGGGGCAGGGACAGCTCAGACGAGGGCACAGACGAGTCATAGATGCCCGAGTCCCGCGGCATGTCCGAGGGCCCAGCAGCTTTCCCCGCATGCAGCAGGGGCCGCAGAACGGCACTGGCGCCTGCAACAACGGGTCCAGCCTCCACGTCTTCCTCAGGCCCGAACTGCGGGCCCTCAGAGTGCGAGTCGGCAGGTGTCCCAGGGCCCGCCGACTCGGCCTTGAGGCTGAATTCATTCTCGGGCCCTGGCTTGCAGAGGACTTCGTTTAAAACCAAGCCCGAGTCAAACTTCTCCAAGACCGGCTCTCGGTAGCGGAGAGGAGGCGGATGCAAAGGAGAGAACTGCTTCTCAAACCAGTCAGGCTCCTCATCGATAAACTGGTGCATGTTGCAAATGGCGACGTACAGGGAGCGGCCCGACTTGCTCCGGAAGTAGTTCCTTCGGCTAACCCGTCCCGGCTGCAGCCCGGGCTCTGGCAGACTGCGGTCCTGGGAGTGCAGGTGGGAGCAGAGCTGGGGCAGATGGTCCATGAGTTTGTACTTGGTGCTCAGGTCCAGGACGCCGGGAACGTCTCCTTCACAGGAATAATCGAAGTAGACGGCGATGAACTTGCTGAGCGCGGTGGATGAGCTCTGTTTGGCCTGGTGGAGCTTCTCGGCGATGGCAGACACCGCCACCAGGAAAAGCTCCCCTTTCCCCGAGCCTCGGCCGCCTCCTTTGTGCTTGTAGTTCTTCTCGTCCACGAAGTATTTCATGCCTTTGGAACACACCACGATGATGAACTGGGACTCGTGGATCTTCTGGATGACCCATTCTCTCTGCCGTTCCCTGCAGAGGCTGAAGTCTTCCCACAAGTCCAGAGCCACCTGGAAAGAGAACAGGTAACCTCACTCACCTGTACAGCTTGGAGAGTCGAGTGACAAGATGGGCAATGTTACAAGAAGGGCTCATCGTCTGCCCCAAATCTCTGCCATGTGCAGGCTCCAGGCCGCCCAACTCCAAGAAACAGCTAACATTCCATGGGTGACCGACCATCAAGCACCAGGCCCTCTGCATCATGTCCTCATTTTCGCATACTGTGGGCTCATTACCATTCCCACCCTACAAGTGAAGACAGAAGTTCAGAGTATCTGACAACCTGCCTAAGTCACACATCACATGTGAGGCCTCCAGTGGACTTAGAGTGTGATGGTGAGCATGGAAAACAGAGGAAATGAGGGAGGCTCTATCTAATGAGTGAGGCCACCTGGATGGGGGTAGATCCTGAAGAGAGAACTGGAAGGTGGTAATAGAAGGGTGTGGGTGAGGGATCTCAAAGTAGGCTTGGAAATGGAGTTCATGTCTGGATGCCAGAGTACTGCACACAGCCCACTCATGCTGCCAGCTGACTCAACAACAGATAGTATGAGTGACAAAGAGGGCCTCCCTGGCCACTCTTGCAACCCTGAGGTCAGCCCTGCTGTTTACCAGGTGATTGGTGCATGGAGAGAAGGGTGAGGAGCTGCAGTAACACCGCCATCTGGTTCACTCACTCATAGAGACTGCCATCTCTCACCATGACTTCTCAGCAATCAACAGGACCACAGCCCTACCAGGCCTTTAACCCAAGGGGAGGTCTGGGAGGGAGTTGGGAGTGGAGCACTGACAAAGTAAGACCACAGGACATGTGTGGCCCCTCAGAGGGCTTCACTTTCTCAGACCATCTTCATCTGATTCTGCTGCAAAGTCTTTTGGCAATTTCATTTGTAGTTCAGAAATTAATTCCCAATGCCTATGCCCAACTGTGGCAGCCACAGTCTCTTATGGAGGAAAGGGTTCTGAAATGACTTTGACTTCCTTTTTTGCTCTAAGGTATTACCAAAGGGAAGAAAATCCCCAATATCTACCTACTTGCTGAAAATAATCCTGAATTGTCTTCAGTTCAGTTCAATCACTCAGTCGTGTCCGACTCTTTGTGACCCCGTGAATCGCAGCACGCCAGGCCTCCCTGTCCATCACCAACTCCTGGAGTTCACTCAGACTCACGTCCATTGAGTCGGTGATGCCATCCAGCCATCTCATCCTCTGTCGTCCCCTTTTCCTCCTGCCCCCAATCCCTCCCAGTATCAAAGTCTTTTCCAATGAGTCAACTCTTCGCATGAGGTGGCCAAAGTACAGGAGTTTCAGCTTTAGCATCATTCCTTCCAAAGAACACCCAGGGCTGATCTCCTTTAGAATGGACTGGTTGATCTCCTTGCAGTCCAAGGGACTCTCAAGAGTCTTCTCCAACAGCACAGTTCAAAAGCATCAATTCTTTGGCACTAAGCTTTCTTCACAGTCCAACTCTCACATCCATACATGACCACTGGAAAAACCATAGCCTTGACTAGACGGACCTTTGTTGGCAAAGTAATGTCTCTGCTTTTCAATATACTATCTAGGTTGGTCATAACTTTCCTTCCAAGGAGTAAGCGTCTTTTCATTTCATGGCTGCAGTCACCATTTGCAGTGATTTTGGAGCCCCCAAAAATAAAGTCTGCCACTGTTTTATTTCCCATGAAGTGATGGGACCAGATGCCATGATCTTCGTTTTCTGAATGTTGAGCTTTAAGCCAACTTTTTCACTCTCCTCTTCCACTTTCATCAAGAGGCTTTTTAGTTCCTCTTCACTTTCTGCCATAAGGGTGGTATCATCTGCATATCTGAGGTTATGGATATTTCTCCCGGCAATCTTGATTCCAGCTTGTGCTTCTTCTTCCAGCCCAGTGTTTCTCATGATGTACTCTGCATATAAGTTAAATAAGCAGGGTGACAGTATACAGCATTGATGTACTCCTTTTCCTATTTGGAACCAGTCTGTTGTTCCATGTCCAGTTCTAACTGCTGCTTCCTGACCTGCATATAGGTTCTCAAGAGGCAGGTCAGGTGGTCTGGTATTCCCATCTCTTTCAGAATTTTCCACAGTTCGTTGTGATCCACACAGTCAAAGGCTTTGGCATAGTCAATAAAGCAGAAATAGATGTTTTTCTGGAACTCTCTTGCTTTCTCCATGATCCAGCGGATGTTGGCAATTTGGTCTCTGGTTCCTCTGCCTTTTCTAAAACCAGCTTGAACATCTGGAAGTTCACGGTTCACATATTGCTGAAGGCTGGCTTGGAGAATTTTGAGCATTACTTTACTAGCATGTGAGATGAGTGCAATTGTGTGATAGTTTGAGCATTCTTTGGCATTGCCTTTCTTTGGGATTGGAATGAAAACTGACCTTTTCCAGTCCTGTGGCCACTGCTGAGTTTTCCACATTTGCTGGCATATTGAGTGCAGCACTTTCACAGCATCATCTTTCAGGATTTGAAATAGCTCCACTGGAATTCCATCACCTCCACTAGCTTTGTTCGTAGTGATGCTTTCTAAGGCCTACTTGACTTCACATTCCAGGATGTCTGGCTCTAGGTCAGTGATCACACCATCGTGATTATCTGGGTCATGAAGATCTTTTTTGTACAGTTCTTCTGTGTATTCTTGCCACCTCTTCTTAATATCTTCTGCTTCTCTTAGGTCCATACCATTTCTGTCCTTTATCGAGCCCATCTTTGTATGAAATGTTCCCTTGGGATCTCTAATTTTCTTGAAGAGATCTCTAGTCTTTCCCATTCTGTTGTTTTCCTCTATTTCTTTGCATTGATCGCTGAGGAAGTCTTTCTTATCTCTCCTTGCTATTCTTTGGAAATCTGCATTCAGATGCTTATATCTTTCCTTTTCTCCTTTGCTTTTCACTTCTCTTCTTTTCACAGCTATTTGTAAGGCCTCCCCAGACAGCCATTTTGCTTTTTTGCATTTCTTTTCCATGGGGATGGTCTTGATCCCTGTGTCCTGTACAATGTCACAAACCTCAGTCCATAGTTCATCAGGCACTCTATCTATCAGATCTAGTCCCTTAAATCTATTTCTCACTTCCACTGTATAATCATAAGGGATTTGATTCAGTCATACCTGAATGCTCTAGTGGTTTTCCCTAGAAAATTGTCTTACACTTTCCTTAATTCTCGCTAACATTTTATGTTCTAAAAGCTAACTGACCAACCACTTAAAAAAATGTTCCTGCCTGACCCAGCAATTCCATTTCCAGGTATCTATCTTTGGAAAATCAACAGAAATAAGGCAAACTGGAACCAGAGATGTTTAACAATTTGAAAAAACTCAATTATGGTGAATCATTAATATGAACCAAGTGTCTACTTAAAACTTCAGTTTACATAGAACTACTAATAGTACAAAAAGTCAATGAGGGAAGAGAAAGAAAAAAATAATGCCAATCCATCCAAAATGCAAAACTGCATGTATGAGTTCATCTATGCCGAAAAAGACTGGGAGGAAATGCAGCAACTCTAACTGTGGTTCCTCTTCTCCAAGTTAAGATTACCACTCATTTTTAAATTTGTCATTCTTTTCTAGTTTCCAAATTTTCTATTACATACACCTGTATTTATGTTACACTAGCCCACCTTTCCCCAGGCTGCTCACTCACAAAGTAAAGCAAATGATGGGTTGTCTGTATTTGAAGACTGTGTGCCACTTGCTGGTCTTTCAGGCTGATCAGCCCACCTCTAGAACCTTCATACATTAGGAAACCCTGCCAGCCTTGTAAATATGCTTGACTGACACTAGGGGGCAGCCTCACCATGTGGAGAAAGTCTAAGAAACTCACTGAGCTCTCCATTTCAAAGCACAAGTAACTTCCAAGGGTGTTATTTGTTATGTGGTGACTCCACAGTAAGAGAATCTGCCTGTAATGGTAGAAACACAGATTCGTAGGTTCGATCCCTAGGTCAGGAAGATCCCCTGGAGAAGGAAATGACAACACACTCTGGTATTCTTGCCTGGGAAATCCCATGGGCAGAGGAGCCTGGCAGTCTATGGGGTCACAGAGTTAGACACAACTTAGCGAGTAAACAACAACAAAAAACAGAATTATTGTACAGCTCTTGCATCTGTAAGAAACAGAGCGTGTTTTCCGTGAGAGCTTCAAACTTCACTCTAAAATGAATACTATGACATTATAAAAAAGTTACATGTTAATAGCTTAACTCAAAAGAATAGGCAAGAAACCAGAATAGACCATATGAGCACTTAACATGTTGTTTTCCCTTATTAGCAAAGCTCCCCCAAAGAATTGTCTAAACCCCCTTCTTTACTTACCATTTTTTCTTTGACCCTCCAATGCCATGATGACCTCCTCCCACCACCCTCATTGCACACTGCCATCTCCTCCACCATCCATACACCCAACAAGTCTTTAAAGCTTAAAAAACTTCCTGCCAGGTGGGTGTCACTCAAGGCTTTTGAGCAGCAGTGTGTCGGGGTTAGAACTACGTGTCAGCAAACACTTAGTTTCGATGATGGCTATGACAGGCTCAAAGAAGAGTGCCATGGGTAACCCCGAGGTTGGAAGCTAAGAGTCTATTAGCACACATCCCACCCAGGATAAAAGAAGAGACTTTAGACTCCTCACCTCACAGTCACAGAAGTCCTGGAGGAAGTAGGCAAAGCACTGGACGACGTTCATGTGATTCTGGCCATCTTTACTGGAATAGCAGAGGAAGACCTTGGGCCGAGGCCGGAGCCTCTCCCTGGGGAGTGCTGTGGTGTATGTGGAGGACTCCGAACTCTCTTCATCTAAGTGTGAATATATATTTTCTAAAGGGGACAAGAAGATAAGGTTGGTGCCCATGAGCAACACTCTGACTATTCCCTACGACTCGAGATGTAATGCTGTCTTCAAGAAACAACAGTCGCCATGTCACCTGGAATACTCCCAGCTTCCTAACTCTACCAGCCCCTTGGGTCACCTCAGGGAACGGGACAGCTGATTGCTCCAGTGGAGCCAAAAATGGCCAAAATTTGTTCTTCACCAGAAACTGAGCTTGGTTAAGCCAAAAACACTGCAGGGGCCACCCACCCACCCACCCCCACCCTCCACTCTGGTCAGCAGTATCTCGAACCAGCTCTTCCAACTGAGTGAAGCTACCTGACCAATGAAGCTTCAATAAAGAGCTGACGTTCTTTAAAACTTTCATTGAGGTTTGGGGGAGTTTTTCTGTACAACTTACAAAGGTAAAGTGCATAGATCTTAAGAGTACATCTCAGGAAATTTTTATCTAAGTATATACCTCTGTAACCACCGCTCAGACTAAGGATACATTTCCAAGTGTCCCACAAGTTTCTTTCCTGTCATCGGACTTTTATAAGTGATAAAGCCCTACCTCTTCCCTTACTCACACCTTTGGACTTCTTATATGCTCTTGAATTTATCATCCTCAGTTTGAGAAGGGAAGTACACTTGTCCTTTTAGTGGCTCCTGAGGTTAAAAGTCAAGTATTTTAATTCTGGGAACTACAGCAGCCAAGGAACTGACTACAGGAGTTGTGTGGCTTCCCAGTCACCTGCCTGGAGGGACCAAGTGCTCCCATCTCCCTCTGTTGGCCCCAGTCCTGCCAACTTGGACTGGGGGGCGGGGGCACACCACACAAATACCTTGTTGCTTCTTGCGGCACATCACCGTGAAGAGCGTCGCGAATGCCGATATGACGACCAATGGCACAGTGATGGCCACAGCTCTGATGGGCCCAGCCCACGGGGAATGCACTGGGAAGTTTCAAAGGGAAGGCTTTTAGATGTCAGCAGTGTAACAGGTTCAAAGAGAAACATTTTTTTCTTTTTAAAAATAAGCCACATAACAGGTTCCAAGACTCCCTGACCACCTTTCTCTAGTAATGATTCAGTAGTTATAAAAGGATTCACTTTAAAAGGCTGTAGAATACAATTTAACAGCTAGAATCTGCTGAGATCACTGAATACCTTTGAGTGAGAATCTGCCTAAGGAAACCTCCCCTCCCACCACTTTGCTTCTGAGGACAACTGACTACTTATTTAATCCCAGTGACACATGTAACACACTGGCTTTGATCTTCCAGGCATCAACATTAGGGTGGAAGGAAAGTCAGATTTGATGGAACATCATGTAAGAGTGAAGAGCTGAAGTATTTTCTTTTCCTAAACCATGAAGTAAGGAAAGTATCAAATACCTTGGTCCACTCTGTAGTCTAGAGGCAGCATTTCAAACACACACACAAAATCTCACCTGGTTTTAAGGCATAATGCATCACTTTTCTTGTCGTATTACTGTCATCGACCAGCTGCAAAGCAGAGGATGCTGTGTTATTTTTTTTTAAGTGATAGCATCTCAACAGATTCCATTCATTTTTCCATCTGTGGTCAGTGGGGCAAGGGGAGGGCAGAGCTGCTGTTGCCTGTGACCATTTTCAAGCCGAGATTAGACAGTAACGGTCAGATACATCTCTGCTTTTCCAAGCAAATGAGTATACAGAGGATAGATAAATAGTAAGGCCCTACTGTATAGCACAGGGAACTACATCCAATATCCTGTGACAAATCATAATGGAAAAGAACATAAAATAGGAAATATATATGTGTGTGCATGTATCACTGAATCACTTTGCTATATAGCAGAAATTAACACAACATTGTAAATCAACTATACTTCAATAAAACTTTTTAAAAAAACAGGAATTCCCTGGTGGTCCAGTGATTAGGACTCAGTGCTTTAACTGGCAAGGCTCTGGGTTCAGTCCCTGGTTGGGGAACTAAGATCCTGCAAGCCACATGGTACAGCAAAAAAAAAAAAAAAGTTTTTTAATAAAAATAATAGGGCTTTCTTGAGTTGTGTGTACCTCAATTATATAATCCCCAGGAGACACATTTTGAAGAAGGCAGCTGGTTATCTCTGTATTTTGCTCCTGCAAAGAAACAACACTTTAAAACTTTCTTCTCAGATAAAGGTCACCAGGACCCCTCTTTTGTTTTGGAACTGAATGAAGGAGACTTCCCACCAGTTTCAATTATGTTTTCAGAAGATGACAATTAGAAAGCAACTGTGCATATCTGAACTTCACTCTGATAAAAGGCCCAGGAGAACCTGCGACCCCTGTCAGAGACTATGCTTGGCTGGTAGTGCCCAGAGCAGCAGTTTTTTATTTGAAGACAAAGCAGCTAGTTAGAATACCTTTTACTTAATAAACGGGAAAAAATTACCCTCCCCTGTTTGTGCATATTTTATTTGCCATAATTTTGACTTGAGTAGAAGGTCAATGACAGAGGTGAGAGCAGGCAGGAAAATCAAACTCGGCACATGCATCTATAAGGGTGCTGGTTTCTGCCACCAGGACCAAAAGCCTCTCTTGGTACTCTTGTGGGGTCATCGAGCAGCCTCGTGAACTTCCATGAAATACCGTCCACTCCCTCTGACTATCTCAAGTTTAAGGACTTGGTTACTGAATTTCAAGTTAACCTTGGCCTCTGTATAAATTATGAGCCACTGACATGCTAGTGACTTGGCTCCCAGATTAGCTGTGAGGCCTTAAGCAGCAGGCCAGGCAACCTCCATGGGCCTCAGGTTCCACATCTCTAAAAGGAGGGTAACAGCAGCTTTGGTTTCATTGAGCTGTAAAGACTCAATGACCACAGAGCTTGCTGACCGGCACACAGTGAGCACCTGATTCAGGTCTGAAATACTTAAGAACTGACAATTACGTCACTGTTTCGGTTCCTTTGGTAAAACTTCACTGGCTACATCAGCACTGGGCCAGATAGGGTAGAGATAATTAGATAATTAGGGAGTGAGGGGTGACTCAGGATGACCCTGAGATGAACTCAGTGATAACATTCTGGAATAGCTACCTACTGCTCACAGACCACAGAGCCTCATGTTCACACTGAACCATCCAAATTCCAGAGGCTCTGGGGTCACTTTAAAACATGCAGTGGTTTCTTTATGCATACCCAGCAGCTTACCTGTTTACAGGTCTTTCGCTTGAAGGGTCCTTCATGCTTAAGCTTGTAATGAAGATAGAAGAAACGGAAGCCAAAGGTGTGGGGCGCATGGTCAAAAGACACCTGCATGTCCGAACCGTGCTGAGTGATGTTGAGGTTCCGAGGCTTCCAGACTAGGGGGAGGAAGGACCACAGTGAGTACCCTGAGGCCACCCTGACTCCACTTGGGATTGGACAAAGACAGCTCAGTCACTCTGTCACTCTGTCATGTCCAACTCTTTGCAACCAAAGGGCCTGTAGTCCGCTAGCCTCCTCTGTCCATGGGATTATCCCAGTAAGAATACTGGCGTGAGTTGGCATTTCCTCCTCAAGGGAATCTTCCCAACCCAGGGATCAAACCCACTTCTCTGACGTTTCCTGCATTGGCAGGCAGATTCTTTACTACTGTGCCACCTGGGAATACCAAGGACAGCTATACTTACAGGGTTTACAAGCCAGGTTGTCCGGCTGCAATAGCAGGTCACACGCTATTAAGAAAGACACATGTTTTTAGTTTTAGGACAGTTTGACATCTTCCTCATCTAACAATTCAATACAATATAAATATTCAGCACTGAACGTTTCTGGAAAGAATGTAAAACATAGCAACTGCATCGATTCAACAATGCTTTTCAGTATAGCCCAGTTGTATCTTGTGAAAATTTGAATTGTATAATATAAAGATATTAATGCAGTTCATTTTATGCCACTTAAGTGGAAACAATATGAAGTCACCTACATTTTAAAAGCTTGTCAGGTATTACATAGTTTCAAGGCCATGCCCAAGGGCAGCAGGACTGTGTTCATGTTTCTGTCCTATGGAGGGGCTCTGTTTTAGCTGTAGGCAGAAATAATGCCAGCCCCTACCCAACTGCAGAGTGGTTAGGCATAAGAGAACACTGGAGTGATCCTGGCAACTTTTCTTGAGGTTACTTTAACTTTTGCTGGCTCTCCAACTTAAAATCCTTTTGATGGAGTCTAAAAATGACATCCAGCCATCTACTAGGTAGCAAGCAGTACCAGTGCTGAAAACGAGGAGCTTTGAAATCGGATTTAAATGTGATTAAAGAAAAAAAACAAAACACCATGACAGAGGCCCTATATGCCATGCTGCTAACCCAGGAGGACCCTCTGGAAATTATGCTTACAATGCCAAGAAAATCAAAGGTTGCATTGAGGTCACGGTGCCCTGAAATGGTGATAAATGCACCTTCTGTCCCGCCTCACCCCCAGAGAGACTCTGATTCTGATGAAGAAAATTAAAGTAGGCTAGTTTTGATTTAGGCAAGCTTTCCATAAACACGTTCTTTGAATTCTCTCTGGTTGTTACATGTAAGGCACTGAGAGATACTGTAAAATGCACATGGTCTTTGTCCTATGGAATCTTATTTTCATTAAGACAACGAACATCTCTGCGTAGAAAACCACTACCGTGTTAAAAGAAGAAAACAATCAGGGTAAGAACTCTGCAGAGCAGAGTAAGAACTCTAAAGCAGCGATTTGGGCTGTTGAAAGACACACCACACTGTGTGCAGAACAGGTGGAAAAGGAGAGGCAGACAGAGAGGGGAATCCTGTACAGCCAGTGCTTGGTTGCAGGGTGAGGACTCCAGAGTCGGGCTCCGTGGCATTCAAATCCCAGCCCCCCAGCAGCCCCTTCAACCTCTCTATGTGTGGCTCCACCTCTGCTAAGGAGATGGCAAGATTAAATCCTTTGTAGGGCTGTTATGGAGGTCAACTGAATTAATATTTGGGAAGTATGTAGAATGGAGTCTGGCACAGAGATGTTAAATAAATAAACTTCCTAGAATGAGGTGACCTCAGGGACACTACTTGATTTTCTTAACCTAATCTTGAAAAAATGACAGGCAGCCACCCACAGAGGCCACCCTCCTGAGGACAGGTACAGAATGGAATCATTTCATGCTTACCCTTCACCTTAAGATAAACTTATACTTTCTTTTCCTCTTCTTAAGTTAAACAGTTTTACTACATGGCTATATTGCAGCACCTTCAAAAAAGGTCAACTGTCATGTCTGCTCTATAACAAGCCAGGAACGGGTGTTTCTGGTTAGATGAACAGTTGTTTAGTTGCTCGATTGTATCTGACGCTTTTGTGACCCCATGGACTGAAGCCTGCCAGGTTCCTCTGTCTATGGGATTTCTCAGGCAAGAATACTAGTGTGCATTGCCATTTTCTTCTCCAGAGGATCTTCCTGGCCCAGGGGTCAAACACATGTCTCCTGCATTAGCAGGCGGATTCTTGACCACTGAGTCGCCACGGAAGCCTGGGTCAAATCTTAATTTTAAAAATTGCTTTTCTGGATGCTTTTCTCTTCTCCATGCTAGTTTCACACTAGTATTTCACGTACTCTTGAACATATCTCTGTCAAAATGTCTTTAAAAGCAGGAGAAATGTCTCCCCCTGGAAAGTAGGCAGGAAAGACCATACTCACTGCGGGTTCTGAAGAAGAAAGGGTGATAATTGCTTTCATTTTTAATGGAAGGAAAAGGGACGATCTTTACAAAGTAATCTGTTTCAAATTTCATATTCAGGAAAGGTTGAGATTCCATCCCCTAAAAGGGATCAAAAAACATGTGTGATGTCACGGAGAAATCACCCCCGCCTCTACCTACGTGCAAGAGTTCCAGTCCATCCTGATGGTCCCCCAGACACAGTTCTAGGGTTGGTGGGGGGTGTCCCAGGGCAGGAAGAAGTCAGGTTTCTTTTCCAGACTAAGTTTAGGTTTAGACCCCTAAGTGAAAAGGAATATGGACAACACTGTCTGTTTTTCCGACAGTGAAGCCGAGGCTCCAAGCTGGTGGGGAAGAGCCCACATCCTCTCCTGAGGGCACAAAGCCACCTTCCGGGATGGCTGCTCCACCTCAGCTTGTAACCTGAGAGGTGTGTCTGTCTACCACCGGGATGTGCTGGAGGGTTTCTGGCAGTGTGGAGCAGGCTCGCCCACCTGGGCAGGCGGGCTGGAGTCTGCAGCCCCTCCTCCTGCAGTTTCGCAGGCTCTCAATAGACCATTCAGTCCCCAGAACAATGGCACGTCTTCAGGGGTGTATTCCCCTGCATGCGACTTACAGCTCTTTTGAAGCTACTGTTGAGCTGCTTCGGGTCCTTTAGAATCAGTTGTTGGCACTGTCGTCCCTCTGACTTCAGCTCCTCCAGTATGACCCGAAATCCTTTTAGGAATTCGATGCCTGAGCAAAGCAGAATGCTTTTATTAATATGAAAAGAGGACCTAATTACCTTTTAACACACTTTCCTTCCTCTAAGATCACCGTCCTCTCCCCCTACACAACAGAGTAAAAGGCATTCTAAGTCAGGCAGGAATATCTGGGTTTACAGAAAGGAAAAAGGCATACCCTGCATTCCTCTCGTACAGGCCAGGTGATTTTCTGTCCCACCATTACTAACGAATAAATCTCTAATCCTGCCAGCCATTTCACGAATGTCCGTTTGCTCTATGACATTAGGTTTCAAATATTTAGACCCAAGTCACAATTGATCATAAAAATCTGCAGTGGAATATATAATTTCTATGTCATTAAACAAGGTGTATTCAGCTGACAATCATTTCCAGTGCTGACTAGGGACTTGCCCCAAACTATGTTTCAAGTACTTTCCGTTTTTGTCCTATATTTGCTGGCATGTTTCACTAAGAAACGTAGAAAATTCCCAGCAAAGTGTGTGTCTGCACCCAAGGGGGTCCTGGGCTGGAGATTAAATAGCTTAGGAGAATGCCTATGTGATTTACAAAGCCGTTCTTGCTCTAATCACGCCTGAAAGGCAGACACCCAAGAGCTGCCCAGTGTGTGCTCTTGATGCTGCCCTCAGAGGCCCCTGGGACGCCCACAGCGCCACTGAAAGGGACTGGCCCAGCCTCCTGCCACCTGAGCTTCCCCCACTGCACGTCCAACTAGCTGCTTTCAAAAGGATTAAGCTCTGACGGCCACGAGAGCCGGTACTAGGGCTTCGTATCCCATGGAGACTGGAGAGGTCCAACTGCAGCTGAAGCAACCCGAAGCAGGCCTCAATTGGCAAGATATCGATTTCGCATTCTTTCGAAACACCAGACAAGGAGACATTTTCAACCCTTCCCCTTTCCAGGGCAAGAGTAATTACACAGGATGCAATTAAGCAGGTGGGAAAATTAACGATGGCAAAGGCCAAGGAAATCTTTTTCTCTTTCGAATAGGTTCTCCAATCCTGTAATTATTTGATGAAGAGCACATATTTATGGTGGGAAGGGCAAAGGAGTTACAATTAGAGCTTCACGACTTAAGAGGTTGGAGCGCAGAGGACACAAGTCCGGACCCTGCTGTGTTGTAGTATTTTGAGTACAAAGCTTCCTGCGGGAGTGAGGGCTGGTGGATCCACAGCCAGAGATTCACACATGCTGACCAGATCCAAGGTTTCTGACCAGCAATATTCAGTAGATCTCACAAGAATTTGTCTTTTGAAATCCTCCCACTCCTCCCCTCCAAATATTTTTGAACAAATCCTTATTATTTATACTAAGATTTAATTCATGCATTGTTGCCAGAACTGTTTAAACAAAAGCCAGGTGATTGATATGACTGTAAGACTGTACCTCTCACAATTACAAATTCATCAGTTGGAGGTGGGAGTGGGTGATTCCAGTTCTTATATTTAAAAAGACTTGCCTGGAAAACCACTATTCCAAGTCTGGGAGTAAATGTAAATCTTATAGTAACTGGTTTATCAAAATATTATAACATCTCATAGTTAGATCATGTTTATAATTTTATAGGGCAGTAAAATAAAGGGACTTATTTACTCCTTGTCATTTAACTGATTGAATCCTTCTCACAACCACAAGCGGAAGGTATTGTCCCCACTTTATAGGTGAGGAAACAGAGGTGTACAGACACTAGATGACTTGCCCAGAGTCACACAGGGATGAAATGGCCCAGGTGGGATCAAACCCAGAGTGCTCTTAACGCATGTGTTTTTCTATCTCCCAGTTCAGTTCAGTTCAGTTCAGTCGCTCAGTCGTGTCTGACTCTCTGCGACCCCATGAATCGCAGCACACCAGGCCTCCCTGTCCATCACCAACTCCCGGAGTTCACTCAGACTCATGTCCATCGAATCAGTGATGCCATCCAGCCATCTCATCCTCTGTCGTCCCCTTCTCCTCCTGCCCCCAATCCCTCCCAGCATCAGAGTCTTTTCCAGTCAGTCTATCTCCCAAGGAGTCTCCTTAATAGAACCTCATAGAAATTGCTAGAATCTATCCAGCCATCCCCACCCACACACTGTCATGCAGAAAAAGCTCATCTTTCTGCCCTCACGGTTCCGCATGTCAGTTCTCCTCACATCTCTTACTTTCATTCTAAAGAGGGAGCCTGCAATGTGTCAGGCCAACCCTTTAACCATTTTTAGCCTTATGTTGGAATGACCACTTCTCTTTTATCCACAGAGGATGTTTTTCCTTTTAAATGTTAAGATAATGTTATTTTTGGAAAACCTGTTGCATTCAGACCCAGTGGTATTTACACAGAGAAGTGAGTCAGGCCCACAGGTCTGATCCATTCTCCCTGTCTCTGTACTCACCTTTTCTGAATCTGGTTCCTTTGAGATTTACCCCATTTAGATTAAGAAATTTAGACTTTATCTTACTTTTTTTCCTTGGTCAGACTTTTTTTTAAATTCTAAGATTGGGTGGCAATATCCTAGGAAACCTGAGGACCGGGATCTGATGATGATAACAACAGATGATGATAACAACAGACACTGTTTTTAAGAGTTCTCTTTAGAAATGTACTGTGTGTGTGTGTTGTCCTTAATTCTTTTTCTATTTTTTAACAGGTTTATTGAGGCATAATTGGCATACAATTAGTTTCATTTTACAGAGAACATTTTCATATACTTTGACTTATGTGTATACCCATGAAACTGTCATTAAAACCAAGAACTTACCCATCACCTCCCAATTCTTCCTCATGTCTCTTTATACTCCCTCTCACTTCTGTTCCCAGGCAATTAGGAACCTGCTTTTTGCCACTACAGCTTTGTTTGTATTTTATTGAATGTGTCAATGCTCAACGCTTTTTTTTTTTTTGTCTTGCTGATTTCACTCAGAAAAACTATTTTGAAATTCATCCACATTGTTAAGTATATCACGATTTCATTCCTTCATTGCTGGGTGCTGTTCCATTGTGTGAACGCACCACAGCTGGTGTATTAGTTTATGCACTGGACGTTCAGGATGTATCTAGTTTTGGACAACTGAAAATAAAGCTGCTGTGAATGTTTGTGTGGATATATGCTTTCCTTTCTCTTGGGTAAATAGTAGTCAAATGGCTGCATCATGTGGTAATACACATGTAACTGTTCAGGAGAATACAAAAAGGTTTCCCAAAGTAGTTATCCCATTGTACATTTCCACTCAATAATCTTTTGTTTTTGCAATTTTTTTTTTGATTATGCGTGCTCAGTCACTTCAGTCGTGTCCAACTCTCTGTGACCCCATGGACCATGGCCCGCCAGGCTCCTCTGTCCGTGGGATTCTCCAGGCAAAAAAACTGGAGTGGGTTGCCATTTCCTTCTCCAATGAGAAAGTATGAAGTGAGTGAAGTGAAGTTGCTCAGTCTAGGTTGATTTATAATGTTGTATTAGCTTCTGCTGAATAGCAAAGTGAATCAGTTATACATATATATGTATCCACTCTGTTTCTAACTCTTAAATGAGGAGAAAGTCATATGCCTCAGATGGGGAAGCTGAGGCTCAGATAGGTTTAAATGTTTCTCCTAAAGGTTGTGTGTGTGTGAGTACACACTGTTGTGTCTGACTCTTGGCAACCCCATGGACTGTAGATTGCCAGGCTCTTTTTCACATGGGATCTTTCCAGGCAAGAATACTGGAGTGGGTTGCCATTTCCTTATCCACGGGAATCTTCCTGACCCAGGGACTGAACCTGTGTCTCCTGCATCTCCCACAGTGGCAGATGGATTCTTTACTACAAGTGTACCTGGGTAGCTCATCCTGGGTTCAAACCCAGGCCCATCTGAACAAATGAGCCCTCTCCATGTCCCACACTCAACTACCTCATCCTATCCTGGGCATCATCAATTCATTAAAGAGGACAAGCAGATTCAGCCGTAACCTGAATCTGGCCAGATAATGTAGGTTTGTTGGGGTTTTTTTTTTTTCTGTTTGTTTGGCTTTTTTTTCAGTCCATACAATTTAAATATAAATTCAGTTCATTTCCAACATTTAAAAATTGTTGATTCCGTGATTTCTCCTGAAAACTGGGGTTGTCCTGACAACTCACAAAATGTGCCAAGGCTAGGCTGGTGCATCTCGATGTGGCCACAGAAATGCTGGATCCTGAATCCATTACATTCTTGGCTAGGCCACTCATCCCCCCACTCCTGCTGAGACACACAAGCAAAGACCTCAGTGACATTTACCATTCACACACTATTATTTTACAAACCTACATCTCTCTCGATAACAGCCAAGGGAAAAAAAGATGAGCCATGAAGCACAGCATGAAGCAGCAAGAGTTACAATCAAGTAGTGTCTGTGCAGAGGCACACCTAAGCTACACTTGTGTCAAGACCTACTTGGCCCCAGGAGGCCACTGCACTTAGGACCTCTGTATTGGGTACCACCCACCATCGTAGACTCCACTTGGACCACTTACCGAGGGCCCCGGGGGACCAAAGAATGGTGACAGCCACTTGGTCGTGGCAGGCATACTGACTGATGGTGATGTTCTGGGCGTCAGCGATCATGTGCTTCCCCACTGGATTCAAGTAAGTGGTGCAGTCTAGAGGGTTGGGAGAACCAGGACAGTTAGATTTAAACATTTGTTTCTTTCTTTTTCCAAGTTCATCTTCTCAAATTATACAGAGCATGCTCGGAGTTAGCCAAATCTACTCTATTTAAAGATGTGTGCCTCAAAGCCCACAGATGACATCAAAGGTTAGCTGTGTGGAAAACTGTTAAGATGCTGCAGTGGGGTTTATGTATAACACTATCACCCCCTCGCTTTTGAGTTAAAGTGGTTGGAGGATTATGTAAGGTCTGGAGTTTGCTGTATCAGACATTCACTTTTTTACTACTCTGACAGTTTACCTAAATCAGTAATAACTCAGGTTAGTTCAAAATTTTTTCCAATGTTACAGAGTGATCTGAAACCAAACAATGACCCAGTAATCTGGGGTTTATTCTTTTTCAGAAGAAGCCTAGAGGGCAAGGTGACTGCGGAAGAGGAACTCTTAGGAGGATGTGAACTTGAGGGGGCGTCATTCACAGCCAGGCTGTTAAAGAATCCAATTAGGACCTGCCAAAGGGACCAAGAGACTCAGTGATAAGCAGAGCACCTTGGATGTTAACCAGCGTGACAAAGGTACAACTTTTGTTCCCAACACTACCTCATCAAAGACACCCACAACACCCACTGAATCCAAACACTCCCATGGTGCTTGAAAAAACGAAAACCACTGATTCTTTGATTTTGTCTGAGGACATGACTCATTGCCACCCGCCAGAGCAGCAGCTGTGCCACCTGGTGTTGCTAAGTACACTTTCAAAGTCTGCACGATCCTAAAAAAGCTGCCAGAAGTATCCAGCCAGACCAGGCGGGGACCTCAGAGGATGGCTGCAGGCTGTTTCAGCCACGCGTGCAGGGAGAGCCGCCAGCCTTCACTACAGACATCAGAATTACGTTGCTTTATCGTTATTTCTTTTCAGTGATTAAGCTTGAAGACTTTCTTTAGTATCTGATGCAAAAGGTCTTCCATCAGATTTCAAACCTACTCATTACCCTCTCGGAAGTCAGGGGGCTTTGAGGGTGAAGCATTCAGAGGTATTTTCTAAGAAGCTTGGTGAGTTTGTGGCATTTCCATCCCCACTCCCCATAAACTACACCACACATTTCCCATTTTTTATGACGAAAAACATTCACAAGGTATCTGAAAGTCGCAAAAGAACATAAGAAAAACATAAAAGTCATCCATAACCTCCCACCACACAGAAGTAACTGCTAACATCTAATGGATACTTTTGCAAGCCTTTTAACGTGCACATGATATTCTTCTAAAGCTTCTTCTAAGGGTGCAACACACACGTACTGAAAGCACGCCCCTCCTCTTTGAAACTCCATCTTCCACTCTGCCCTGTGTTCTGCTTTTTTGCCTAACTCCTACAGAAGGCACACTCCCTTCTGCAAACTCCATCTGCTTCAGAAACAATCACCTCTACATTTCAGTATTACTTTTGAAAAGATGTCAATGATTAATAAAACCAAATTCTACTTCTGATGAAAACTCACTCTCAAAGTGTTCTACATGTGTTCTCTAGATAGACAAGAACTTTAAAGTAGGGGGAAGAAATGTTGAAACATCTGGTTTAACACACACATTGAACAAACAAGGAAACTGTAGTTACAGTGATCGACTGGGTGGGCTTGCAGTGTCGCCAGTGACCAGCCCAAGGCCAGGACACAACACCACCTCTGAGGGCTCACACAAAAGGCTCTTGCCATTCTATCTCCAGCACAAAGCTGGACTGAAACATAAGTTCTGAGTCAGAGGTATTAACCTGCAGAAATCCTGGCTGAGACCAGCTTCCCAGTAAAAAAAAAAAAAAAAACAGAAGACAAAATCCCACCATATGTATAAAGTTCAGATATTTTCATTTATTGAGAGATATAATGAAAGAAGAGGCCTTCCAGGTGGCACTTGTAAAGAACTCGCCTGCCAATGCAGGAGACATGAGAGACACAAGTTTGATCCCTGGGTCAGGAAGATCCCCTGGAGAAGGGCACGGCAAACCACTCCAGTATTCTTGCCTGGAGAATCCCATGGACAGAGAAGTCTGCCAGGCTACAGGTCCCAAAGAGTCGGACACAACTGAAGCAACTTAGCACAGCACAGTACATAATGAAAGAAACCTTTGACTTCAAACAGCTTTAGGAAAAGATTCATGGACAAAAGTAAGTCATGTTTTTTTCTTTACTCTTTTTTTCATTTCTAATGTCAAAATTGGCATTCTCTGGGTTTATGCAAATACAATTATGCAAATATAAAGTCTATGAATTAAAAAAATGTATTATTATCTATTCAGGCATTACCCCTCAGAGCCTGAAGGAGAAACAAGAAATCCAATGTGAAAGGAGGCAAGATCTGAGAGCAAGATCTTAAAGGCAAGACATTTTCTTTCTTCATAACATTAAATGGAAAAGGAATAGAAAAGTAACATTTCTGTACTTTAATACTTTTGGTGAAAACTTGGTAATTGGTTCTTAGCTATTTCAAACAGAACTAGTAACCAGTCAACAGAGCAGTAACAGGAACTTCCTTGTGGGAGAAATAAATTATCTTTTTAAATGGAAAACAATAACTAAGTTTTTTTTGCACAGCCTGGATCCAATTATTAGCAACTCTAACATTTTGGATTCTGGTTACAAAATAATTATGCCCAAATGACATTTGGCCAAAATGCAACCTAGCTTCAGATGTCTCAGGAGTTGAGTTGTGAATTAAATTCTAATTAAATGCCAAAGAATCAGAAAGAAAATAATGACCAAGAGACAGACACTGACATGGGTGCCACGCATCTAGTCCCATGAAGGAAACACTAAGGCACTTTTAAGTTTTATAGGTATGGATCCTCTTTCACAAAACCCCACATTAAACTAGAGATGCAAATAGTTGTTTGCAGCTGACCGGAAAGTTTTGAACTTTGAACGTAATACAAGATCTCACAGGACCAAGAACATATTATTAGAAATTAACTTTCTAATCTAAAGAAAGATCCCTTACACGTGTCTTTACTTAGCTGAATCAAGTCTCACGGACTTGCAAATCTTTTCTTACCATCATAACATTTACCCAGAACATGCACGCCTCATGGACGTGAAGTATCCGAGTTTCCCATGTTAAGTCCTCATCAGTGAAAGCACCCATGTCAGCAACTGTGGGCGTGAACTTGACATCCGTACTTGTATTTAAAATTGTTAGGTTGCACACATGACCTCAAAAACCCTGCTTTAGCTGTGTTGATTCCAGAGGCCCAAGTGTGACCTCCAGCCCTTACTCGTGATTCTCCCCAAGAGACGAATCAAACATCAGGAGTCACTAATATGAATCAATCTCCTTCCTGTCAACATTCTTACCTATAAATTATGGCTCGTAAGGCTAAAATTGCTCATAATTCTATATAATTACCTTCTAGGGCATGAAAGCAGATGCTCAGAGGGGGTTCTACATGCTTCATCAGAAAAAAAAAAAAAAAAACCCAACCTGCCCTCAGGAAACAATTTGGTCTGAAAAAGTCACAATTCCTTGACAGAAGGGCCCAAAAAGGTGCTTGGGTTCCAGCTCCAGTTGAAATGACTTCTGATAGTAACAGGTATCAGTCACTGAGGGCACACTGAAGGCCAGATCCCGAGATGAGCAGTTACAAGCATTACCTCACTTAAGTCTCAAAATGGTGCTGAGGAAGTTAATCATTACTTCACATGATGAGAAAACCGAGGTTTCGAACAGTGGAGTCGTTGGCCATCGTTCACGGCTGATGAGGTGGGGGACAGGGTGAGAACTCAGGCCCCCATCAGAGATGGCTGACTGGAGACGCCCAGGCCCATCTGAGACACAGATTAACTCGGCCCACTCTGTGTTTGTGAAAACTTTTAAGTAAACGCCAATATATTTTTTAAATTAATTAATTTATTTTAATTGGAGGATAATTACAGTACTGTGGTGGTTTTTGCCATGTATTGACATGAATCAACCCTGGGTGTACATGTGTCCCCCGTATCCTGAAACCCTCCTCTCACCTCCCTCCCCAGCCCATCCCTCTTGGGTTGTTCCAGAGCACCGGCTTTGAGTGCTCTGCTTCATGCATCGAACTTGCACTGGTCATCTATTTTACATATGGTAATATACAATATATATATTTTTAAATCTGTGCTGGGACTTCCCTTGGTGGTCCAGTGGTTAAGACTTTATACTCCCAATGCAGGGGGCATAGGTTTAATCCTTGGTCGGGGAACTAAGGTCCCTGAATGCCACACAGCATGCCTCCCCCGCGAGAATGCTCAAACTAAAAAAATTCAAATTCCCCACTCCTCTTGGAAACCACATCTGACTGAGCTGGAACAGAGTGCTCCTGAGTGCTTCTCTAGGACTAGACACGGGCTGTCCAGTTTACCACCGTCCCCATCACTCTCAAGCATCCTGTGCTTGGGGTGCTTTGCTCATGTGACCCCTGCTGGGCCCAAGGGCATCTGGGTTGTTCCTAAGGATACGGCTATCTCCTGAAGAAAGCAGGGGAGGTCTCCCCACACAGCTTCTCTCAGCACTCTGGAGGACAACCGACCTGTTCAAGCTCTGAAATACTTGGGTGGCTTACATGAGTCTGAGGTGCTTCGGCTCTGTTGATAAACCTGAGCAAGTTCAGGAAACCCCCCAACTCGAGGACCTGCAGGGTCCCCGATTAAGCACGACCATGCAAGCTTTAGATCACTGAAGGGGCTCTGTTCTTCAGCGGTCAAGTCGTTTACTTACTGTCATATCTGAAGGTGATGTTGTACAGCCCGCTGTTTCTGCTGGCCAGCCCCACTCCCTGCGGGAAAACAGGAGAACATGAGGAAGAGTGAAGCCAATTTGCTTTTCCAGCCCAGATCCCCATGGAGTCACAATGCACACATGATCGCAGAGACCCAGGGTCATGCCAGTCACCAAGCAACATCCACGCTCTTCATGGCCCCCCGCCCCCGGTCCCCCCACCACCCAACTCCCTCCAGCCCAGGAGGTTCCTAACTGCCAGGCCACGGGGATCAGGGGTACTCACTTCCCCTGAAACAATAGCAGCAGGCTGCTCTGTGTTTGGGGGTTAAATAATAATTCATTAACAGTAAAATTGGGAGAGAGAGAGACCATGAGCTGTCAGCTGGAGCCCTTCCAGTTGGATCCACTTTGAGCACTGATTGGTTATAAAATTTGCCTACCAGACACTCTTGTCCAAAAGCCCTATTAAGCCACGACAGATAGGCAATTCCTAAAGTTCGAGGAAACAGGTTTTTCATTCCAAGAGCGGGAATGAGTGTGGGAATAAGCTGTTACTTTTAATGAGAAAATTCTTCACTGCCTCCATACCTATGCTTGGAGCATAGACGGTGGGTCATAAAAGAAAAAGAAAGGACTTTAAAAGGTCTACCTCTGACTCTCAGTGATGTGGCCGCTAGCCATCTGCACTCCTAATAGCAGGGCTAACAGCTCCGCCAGACTTCCCACTTTAATTACAGCATCCACACGGGAGCCCCCGGCATCCTCTGGTGGCCCCGCCTTTTCCTGACCCACCACTTATCCACCATGGGAAAGATCAGCTAAGACTCTGGTTTAACTGTTTCTGTAACCATCAGCAAGTGCACCATTCAGCATGAATTGCAGGATTCTTCCCCCCATACAAAATGTTAATTCTTAGATGCTAACTGATGGGAAAATATTCTAACCACACAGCTACAATTTCCACCCGACAAGGAGGATGCTGGGGAAAACCATATGCTGGCAGTCTGGTATTTAATGGGCAGTTGTTACACTGAGACGCAATGTGCGGAAGCCTTCTGACGGAGCCCGGGGTCTCAGGCCACAGTCCCAGCACATCCATATGGTACAGGCATGTTCACTCGGCTTATCCTGAGGCCAGGCACACCCACTGAAACTGTATCCCGGGGCTCAGATAAACACAAACCTTGGGAAAGCACAGCTGTGCAGAAAGGGATAGACACACCTCGTTCTAATTAAAGTGAGGAAGAAATGGTTAACAGAAAATCTAAATCATCATGGTGCATTAGCTCCACGATCAGTTGGGGTTCCCCTCCCCTTCTTCCTGGTTCACCTTCCTTCTCCAGCTGTCCTCCTTCCATCCTCCCTTCCACGTATATACAAGGTTCCAGAATTCCTCACCTGAGTTCAAACACTTTGCAAAGTGTTAATACCTTACTCAAACCTTAAATGCCTCTATTACTGCTTAGGGATAGGCCCACAGTCTGCAACTGGAGGATGCCCAAGCTACAGATGGCCACAACCAGAGCACCACAACCAGAAGGAGACCAGGAAGGAGAGGATACAGTACCTCCATGACCCCTAAGTCTTAGGACCCCCAAGACACCCAAGCCATACCCTTCGCCTCCCATACAAAACCCCAGGACCAAAATTCACTTGGATTCCCTGGTGCCTCAGATGGTAAAGAATCTGCCTGCAATGCAGGATGCCAGGATTCGATCCCTGGGTTGGGAAGATCCCCTGGAGAAGGGAATGGCAACCCACTCCAGTATTCTTGCCTGGAGAATCCCATGGACAGAGGAGCCTGGTGGGCTATAGTCCATGGGGTCGCAAAGAGTCAGACATGAATGAGCGACTGGCACACATCTATGCGTGTCAAACATTATGCGAGGTACAGTGGTACATTATCCCTACCCTTGAGAGCAAAGTGGTTCATTCATTCAAAGAATGCAAATCACACATAGCACATACAGACAAATCTCAAATCACACCTTGACCCTCCAAGAACTCTCACTATAGAAGGCATACAAGGTCTATTTAACTATGGTAACAGGGCCATAAAT